>NC_059210.1:10740990-11063490 GCF_020615455.1 Coregonus clupeaformis
GTCCGGAGCAACTGGTGCTCTCATGCATGTTCAGTGTTGCTTGCCTCAATGCGAGCATAGAAGGCATTTAGCTCGTCTGGTAGGAATTACGTCACTGGGCAGCTCGCGGCTGGGTTTCCCTTTGAAATCCATGATAGTTTTCAAGCCCTGCCAAATCCGACGAGCATCAGAGCCGGCGTAGATCTTATCCTTGTATTGGTGGTTTGCCTGTTTGATGGCTCGTCGAAGGTTGTAGCGGGATTTCTTATAAGCGTTTTATTAGTGTCCTGCTCCATGAAAGCGGCAGCTCTAGCCTTTAGCCCAGTGTGGATGTTGCCTGTAATCCATGGCTTCTGGTTGAGATACTGTATGTACGTACGGTCACTGTGAGGACCACGTCGTTGATGCACTTATTAATGATGCCGGTGACTGATGTAGTAAACTCCTCAATGTTATCGGATGAATCCCGGAACATATTCCAGTCTGTGCTAGCGAAACAGTCCTGTAGCTTAGCATCCGCTTCATTGGACCAGTTCCGTATTGAGCGCATCACTGGTACTTCCTGTTTGAGTTTTTGCTTGTAAGCAGGAATCAGGACAATAGAGTTATGGTCAGATTTGCCAAAGGGAGGGCGAGGGAGAGATTTGTACTTGTCTCTGTGTCTGGAGTAAAGGTGATCTAGAGTGTTGTCGCCTCTAGTTGCACAGGTGAGATGCTGGTAAAGTCTTGGCAAAACGGATTTCCGTTTCCTTGCATTAAAATCACCAGCCAAGAGAAGCGGTCTTAGTGCCATTATCGGTTTGTGGTGGTAAATAGACAGCTCTTGGTAAATAGTATGGTTTGCAGCTTGAGGTATTCTAACTCAGGCGAGCAAAAACACGAGACTTAACATTAGAGATCGCACACCAGCTGAGACACACCCCTCCCCCCTTCGTCTTACCCTGGCTGCCGTCCGGTCTAGACGATGCATGGAAAAAAAGGTGAGATGTACACTCACCGGACAGTTTATTAGGTACACCCATCTAGTACACCCAACAGCCTGAATTCTTCGGGGCATGGATTCTACAAGTCGGAAAAGTTCCACAGGGATGTTGGTCCATGCTGACGCGATGGCATCATGCAGTTGCTGCAGATTGGATGGCGGTACACCACCGCTACCAGCCTGTATCGTCGATAGCAGGCAATTGGGTCCATGGACTCACGCTGCTTACGCCAAATCCTGACTCTGCCATCAACATGATGCAACAGGAACCTGGATTCGTCGGACCAGGCAATTTTTCCACTCTTCAATTGTCCAGTGTTGGTGATCGCGTGCCCACTGGAGCCGCTTCTTCTTGTTTTTAGCTGATAGGAGTGGAACCCGGTGTGGTCGTCTGCTGCATAGCCCATCTGTGACAAGGATCGGCGAGTTGTGTGATCCCAGATGCCGTACTGCGCCATTATTTGTCTGTTTGTGGCCGCCATATTTTAGGCACACTCTTGGCTATCTTCTGTATACCCCCCTACCTTGTCACAACACAACTGATTGGCTCAAACGCATTAAGAAGGAAAGAAATTCACATCTACTTAATACTATAATTGAAATGCATTCCAGGTGACTACCTCATGAAGCTGGTTGAGAGAATGCCAAGAGTGTGCAAAGCTGTCATCAAGGCAAAGGGTGGCTATTTGAAGAATCTCAAATATAAAATATATTTTTGATTTGTTTAACACTTTTTTGGTTACTACATGATTCCATATGTGTTATTTCATAGTTTTGATGTCTTCACTATTATTCTACAATGTAGAAAATAATAAAAAATTAAATAAAACCCTTGAATGAGTAGGTGTTCTAAAACTTTTGACCGGTAGTGTATGTAGGAGCAATCCATTTTTGTGAACGGGGTGCATAATAAACTGGCCGGTGACTGTATATTATCCATGTCCATGTTTAGCCACGACTTCGAGAAACATATAATATTACAGTTCTTCAGGACCAGTCTGTTCTCTAGTGACTGTACGTTTGCCAATAGAACAGAGGTTAGAGGCGGTTTTATTTGCACGCCAAAGTAGTCTTGTCAGGGTTCCGGCTCGTCTGCCTCTCTTGCGCCGTCGCTTCCTCTTTCGAGTCCCTGTTATTAGGGCCTGGTCCGAAGTAAGCAGAACGTACAGAGCTGCCGACTCGTTGAAGTAGAAATTGTCATCCAAATCAAGGTCAGTGATCGCTGTTTTCGGTTGTAGGAAATGATGGCGGAGACAAAAGTTAAGATCAGCGTTATACAGCCACAGCTACTGCCAATAGTGATGTTGTTCATCTACCTAATACTATGAGACATTCATGAGGGAATATATTCGTAATATGTCATTGGTAATAACTCATTTCAAGTGAAGCAACCTCACACCCTTAACTCTGTCTTATTTGAGGTGTCTGAGAAGGTGCGTTGTGAAAAAAAAAGGTGTCTGTTCTGCAAGTGCCAAACAAGTATCAGGTGTTACTTCCATAAATACAACTGTGTGTCAAATCAGACCATTGCTCTGCTTCCATCTTAATTAGGACTGACAAACACATACATGCACCCTCTACTTGATCTAGATGCAGATTAGACAGGAGTGTCTACACTTGGCCCCCCACACTTGGCCCCCCACTCCTCCTTTCCTTTTATCCTCCTCCTCCCAGCCTCCTGGAACACAGGAGGCTTCTAAAGGGAAGAATGGCTCATAATAATGGCTGGAATGGAGTAAATGGAATGGTGTCAAACACATGGAAACCATGTGTTTGATGTATTCGATACCATTCCATGAATTCCGTTCCAGTCATTACTATGAGCACGTCCCCAATTAAGGTAGCACCCACCTGTGTCCTGGACTAATATTCTTTATTTCCACATCATTGAGGACCAGGCAAACTGTGCAGCCAGCCTGTCTTTAGTTTGAGTGATGTATGATGATTACATTTCCTCTCTTTTGTTTCATTTTAATTTGTTTGAATGCCTCCTTCTCCTTCCAGCCACTGAGCTTGAGTTATTCCTCACAGTTCTTCTCTGAAGAGATTTGCTTATCCACTTGGTCGCCTCTGCCGCGGCATTAGAGTCAACGCAAATATAATATATTAAGCCTTTCTTCTTTATGCCCCATTTCTATTATCAAATCCTATTATGGAGTGTGTCTGCTCCTGTTGTTATTTCCTGCTTGGGGACGTACTGAATATTCCTTCACTTACCGTATGTCAATAGAATGTGTTCTAAGAAGAAGCCTGTTTGGGGCTGAATGCCTCTAATTCAGATTGAGGTTTTGTTCATTCATTCATCTCAGTGAGAGGTTTCTGAAATGACCTCAGTCTGATGAGAAACCCCAATGTGGGGGTTTGGATGTAGACATGTCGGGCTGGGGGGAATGGGATGTGGAGCTCTTTTTGCAAATAAAAGCAAATAAAAACGTGATAATATTTTTACAAAAATAAACCACAATGTGAGCATCCTCCCGTTACATCACAGAAGAAATGTCTAGATCTAAAATAGGCAGAATGTTTCAATAAGCTTGAGCAGTGAGGTGAGAGAGAAAGACAAAGAGAGCTATCAACATATTTATTATTGAAAACTCTTGTATAAAAAGTATGATCCATCTGGTTCCTTTAGTCTCAATGCATATGTTCCTCTTGCTGTAAACTGCATGCCCAGCGATCCAAGATAAGCATCAAGTTACGTCCAGTTATTGGGTCTAGAACCTCCCCCAGACTGGACTAGACCTTAGTCTTGGGAACCAGTGATGTGGCCTTGTTATTAGACATTTCATTATAGAGAAGATAATTATGAGATTACCTGTATCTTAACAGAGACACTCTAGAGGAACATTAGGTATTGAATGTATAGGTAGACCTATAGATCCATTTCTCAACCAGATGTATTAGTATTATATTCTGCTTTTAGCAGGAAAGTGTTTTGCTGCTTTCCTCTCCAGTATGACAGCTCTTCTTCTTCCTTCTCTTTCTCCCTGATAGGAGAGGAGCTCTTCCTTCTCTTTCTCCCTGATAGGAGAGGAGCTCTTCCTTCTCTTTCTCCCTGATAGGAGAGGAGCTCTTCCTTCTCTTTCTCCCTGATAGGAGAGGAGCTCTTCTCTTTCTCCCTGATAGGAGAGGAGCTCTTCCTTCTCTTTCTCCCTGATAGGAGATGAGCTCTTCCTTCACTTTCTCCCTGATAGGAGATGAGCTCTTCTCTTTCTCCCTGATAGGAGATGAGCTCTTCTGTTTCTCCCTGATAGGAGAGTAGCTCTTCCTTCTGTTTCTGCTGGTGCCAGTGGCAGCCATGCACAGACAAGTTTGTGACTGCTTTTTCAATTACTGGTAATCAAAGGCAGCGATTATTATGACAGCATCCAACACAGCCTGACTGTGGGCGTCAGCCCCCCCCAATCCTGCCATCACGGTCATTAATTTACTGTCAGCCTGCCGCCACCATTCCCGCTCTGCCTCGCCGCCACACCGCAATCTCCCGCCTGAGAGGCTGAGAGCTCGCCCGGAAAATGGAAAGATGGAAGTGAAGAGAGGGAGAGAAAGCGACCACAGAGTGTGTGTGTGTGTGTGTTTGTGTGTGTGTGTGTTTGTGTGTGTGTGTGTGTGTGTGTGTGTGTTTGTGTGTGTGTGTGTGATGGATCAAGAGAAGGGCCCGTGTTGCCTTATCAAGGATTTACACACCAGTTTGTGTATGTGGGGAGGGGGGTTGGGTGTGTGTGTCCCCGGTATGTGTGGATGTGTGTTTGTGTGTCTGGAATGGAAAGTGTGTCTGGAGTGGGAAGAGGCTGTCAGTGCGCACACACACACACACACACTCTGTCGTTTCATCCAACTTGTACTAATCACTATCTGTTTTGCCTGTTAATTTAGCCACAGGAAATCTCCACTCTACCACCACAGAGTCATTAATTAGACACTAACTTCCGGCTTATTCCACTCAAGGAGATGGGGAAGCCGTTAAACTTCACACACTTTCACTCGCCTTCGGTATCACTTGTTAATTTCTTTCGTACATTTTCAGCGAGATGTCTTCGAGACGTTCCCACAGATATGGCAGATATTTTACATGCAATTGCAGGTTCATTCACGTCATCTACATTGATACCACACCGTTACTTTCCTTCATGGCATCGGTGGCTCATTTGTGTCTTCGAGACGTTCCCATCTAACATTTACAGATATTTTCAACATTCCTACTGCCCGTGGACTCCAGTCATCTACTTTGACACCACCTGCTGCGTCCTGTCTGTCGTATTGTGTCATGAATCCATCAGTAGCCTTGTCTCAGCGGTCGCTGTGTCTAATGCTTCTAACGATGACGACAAACGATACCCCCGTTAGTAGTAGTTAGAATATCACTGGTTGGCTGATGTTTTTATTTGCCTTATTTAATATTGTTTCAGCTGTAAATCCTTTCATCACTTTTCCTTTCATATCAGTGAAGCTCCCTATTCCCTGTATAGTGCACTACGTTTTGAGGACATTTGGGACACATTCATAGTTTCAGAGACAGTCGATTAAAGAGCTGAGGTGTTGTCAGGTGGAGTCTGTCAAAAGAAATGAAGACCGGAGAGATCTGACAATAGTTTCCTATATCGGGCTTTTACCTTTCTCTCTCCTTTCTCTCTCTTTTTTGTAAGTGTTGGAGTGCAATTAGTGTTGCAGCTGGTCACTGGTCCTGGGGTCTCTTTGATGGTCTGTCACTGTGGAGAGAGGAGGAGGAGGAGGAGGAGGCGGAGGAGGCGGAGGAGGAGGAGGAGGAGGAGGAGGAGGAGGATGGAAGAGGGGAGGTGGTGGGAGAGGAGGAGGCAGGAGAGGATGGTAGAGGGGATGTGTTGGAGGAGGAGGAGGCAGGAGAGGATGGGAGAGGGGAGGTGGTGGAGGAAGAAGAGGGGGAGGAGGAGGAGGAGGAGGAGGAGGAGGGGGGGCTGGGATGGATGGTGGAGGCTTGTTGGGAGGGTCTCTAGGGGAGGTGGGTTCACCTACAGTATTGCCGGGGCAGAGAGGAGAAGGCGGTGGAGAAGAAGGAGGACATTGAGGTGGAGGAGAGGGAGGAGGGGGGCTGGGGTAGATTGGGAAGCCTCAGGGAGAGAGTACCTCAACGAGGGGGTCACATACAGTATTGCTGGAGCGGAGAGGCACCAGGTGGCGATATATGGGAGCTCTATTTGCTCCCCCTCTCCTCTTCCAGCCTTTGGTCTCTGATCCCCCTCTTCTCCCCTCCTCCCTAAGCGTGTGATACAGTGGGGAGAACAAGTATTTGATACACTGCCAATTTTGCAGGTTTTCCTACTTACAAAGCATGTAGAGGTCTGTAATTTTTATCATAGTTACACTTCACCTGCGAGAGACGGAATCAAAAGAAAAATCCAGAAAATCACATTATATGATTTTTAAGTAATTCATTTGCATTTTATTGCATGACATAAGTATTTGATACATCAGAAAAGCAGAACTTAATATTTGGTACAGAAACCTTTGTTTGCAATTACAGAGATCATACGTTTCCTGTAGGTCTTGACCAGGTTTGCACACACTGCAGCAGGGATTTTGGCCCACTCCTCCATACAGACCTTCTCCAGATCCTTCAGGTTTCGGGGCTGTCGCTGGGCAATACGGACTTTCAGCTCCCTCCAAAGGTTTTCTATTGGGTTCAGGTCTGGAGACTGGCTAGGCCACTCCAGGACCTTGAGATGCTTCTTACGGAGCCACTCCTTAGTTGCCCTGGCTGTGTGTTTCGGGTCATTGTCATGCTGGAAGACCCAGCCACGACCCATCTTCAATGCTCTTACTGAGGGAAGGAGGTTGTTGGCCAAGATCTCGCGATACATGGCCCCATCCATCCTCCCCTCAATATGGTGCCGTTGTCCTGTCCCCTTTGCAGAAAAGCATCCCCAAAGAATGATGTTTCCACCTCCATGCTTCACGGTTGGGATGGTGTTCTTGGGGTTGTACTCATCCTTCTTCTTCCTCCAAACACGGCGAGTGGAGTTTAGACCAAAAAGCTCTATTTTTGTCTCATCAGACCACATGACCTTCTCCCATTCCTCCTCTGGATCATCCAGATGGTCATTGGCAAACTTCAGACGGGCCTGGACATGCGCTGGCTTGAGCAGGGGGACCTTGCGTGCGCTGCAGGATTTTAATCCATGACGGCGTAGTGTGTTCCTAATGGTTTTCTTTGAGACTGTGGTCCCAGCTCTCTTCAGGTCATTGACCAGATCCTGCCGTGTAGTTCTGGGCTGATCCCTCACCTTCCTCATGATCATTGATGCCCCACGAGGTGAGATCTTGCATGGAGCCCCAGACCGAGGGTGATTGACCGTCATCTTGAACTTCTTCCATTTTCTAATAATTGCGCCAACAGTTGTTGCCTTCTCACCAAGCTGCTTGCCTATTGTCCTGTAGCCCATCCCAGCCTTGTGCAGGTCTACAATTTTATCCCTGATATCCTTACACAGCTCTCTGGTCTTGGCCATTGTGGAGAGGTTGGAGTCTGTTTGATTGAGTGTGTGGACAGGTGTATTTTATACAGGTAACGAGTTCAAACAGGTGCAGTTAATACAGGTAATGAGTGGAGAACAGGAGGGCTTCTTAAAGAAAAACTAACAGGTCTGTGAGAGCCGGAATTCTTACTGGTTGGTAGGTGATCAAATACTTATGTCATGCAATAAAATGCAAATTAATTACTTAAAAATCATACAATGTGATTTTCTGAATTCTTGTTTTAGATTCCATCTCTCACAGTTGAAGTGTACCTATGATAAAAATTACAGACCTCTACATGCTTTGTAAGTAGGAAAACCTGCAAAATCGTCAGTGTATCAAATACTTGTTCTCCCCACTGTATGTCTGACAGGTGTAACCTGCCAACACACAGATGTCAAAGAGGGAATTAATCTCTCTAGTTCTTTAAGACCTCTTTGAGCCCCCTGTGCCCCCTCCCACCTCTCGTCTACACACACACACACACACACACACACAGGAGGAGTCTGTGGTGTGCAACGGCTCTAATAAAGGCCTTGTGGAGAGGTCATTTCACGCTTGATTCCCCTCAACACCCCTGATGTGTTTTAACATTGGTTCCCCTCAACACCCCTGATGTGTTTTAACATTGGTTCCCCTCAACACCCCTGATGTGTTTTAACATTGGTTCCCCTCAACACCCCTGATGTGTTTTAACATTGATTCCCCTCAACACCCCTGACGTGTTTTAACATTGGTTCCCCTCAACACCCCTGACGTGTTTTAACATTGGTTCCCCTCAACACTCCTGACGTGTTTTAACATTGGTTCCCCTCAACACTCCTGACGTGTTTTAACATTGGTTCCCCTCAACACCCCTGATGTGTTTTAACATTGGTTCCCCTCAACACCCCTGACGTGTTTTTAACATTGGTTCCCCTCAACACCCCTGACCTGTTTTTAACATTGGTTCCCCTCAACACCCCTGACATGTTTTTAACATTGGTTCCCCTCAACACCCCTGACATGTTTTAACATTGGGACATAACAAGGCTAGCTGGGTTATTTGGTATGTTCCTACTACTCCATGTTGTCTGTACTGTAGCCTTCTCTACTGTATGTGTGTAATGTATTTTTTTAAGTGATGTAATTTCCTTCCATTATCAATGACCTACAGACAGTTTATATGTACATTACAGTAGTGCAAGCTGCAGAAAATGATAGTAATCAAAAACAGAGGACAATTGTGTCTTGTTTCATATACATGCAGACAGACAGACAGACAGACAGACAGACAGACAGACAGACAGACAGACAGACAGACAGACAGACAGACAGACAGACAGACAGACAGACAGACAGACAGACAGACAGACAGACAGACAGACAGACAGACATGAGGGTGTTAAGCTTTACTGTAACAGATTTATGGGAAAGTGAAGGGCAGGTTTGGGCTCAATTTGAATTTAAGGCAGTCAATTCAGGAAGTAAACTAAAATTACAATTCAATAATTTAAAAAAGGCATTTATTTTCAATTACTTCTCAATAATTTATTTTTTATTTTTTAATTTTACTAGGCAAGTCAGTTAAGAACAAATTCTTATTTACAATGACGGCCTACACCGGCCAAACCCGGACGACGCTGGGCCAATTGTGCGCCGCCCTATGGGACTCCCAATCACAGCTGTGATACAGCCTGGAATCAAACCAGGGGGTCTGTAGTGACGCCTCAAGCACTGAGATGCAGTGCCTTAGACCGCTGCACCACTCGGGAGCCCCCAAGTGTTTCAATAAACTGAAAAGTAGAAGCTATTTATTTCAAAAGTTTTAAAATGTCTGAATTTTAAATTCAAATCACTTCCTGAACAGTCTGGTACTCTCCATGAGACGTCCACAGAGAGGACTACTTCAGCGCCACAACTCTGAATATATTCACCAACATTAGCATAATTAAATGAGTTTATTTACCAACTAATAATCTAATATTAGGCTGTAAAAACACTTGAGAGCTTCTGATAGTTATCAAAGTAGCCACTGATCAGAGAACGTCTTTCATCATGAAACAAACTAACTCTAACAGCTAAGACGAGCTCTATACGAGCCAAAGTCAATATGCTTTTTGATAACAAGTAGGCTATGATGTATGGCTACAGCTTCAATAACTGGATGTTTTATACGTTGATGGACTTGGCACAACTACAATAAAATGTTAATGTGGTCACTGTGGTATCAAAATATGCTAATGGATGTAATGGATTGCATTTATGTAGAGCTTTTCATTAGGTCTCATGGCACTTTATATTGCTACTGGATCTCTCAATGTAAATCTCAATCTGCTTTTGAAATCAAAGTCATCCTCTCAAAAGCAATGTTAATGTAGTCTGAAAGTAGCCTAATTTCTCCAGTATATCTGATTTCTCATACTCAAATGTGTGTCCTCTGCATTCACTCAGTTCATTTCCACAGTGTCTACTGTGACAACATACTGGTTAGTGTTATAGTCTGGTTAGTGTTATACAGTGCCTTGCAAAAGTATTCATCCCCCTTGGCATTTTTCCTATTTTGTTTCATTACAACCTGTAATTTCAATGGATTTTTAATTGGATTTCATGTAATGGACATACACAAAATAGTCCAAATTGGTGAAGTGAAATGTAAAAAATAACTTGTTTCAAAAAATTCAAATAAATAAATAACGGAAAAGTGGTGCGTGCATATCTATTCACCTCCTTTGCTATGAAGCCCCTAAATAAGATCTGGTGCAACCAATTACCTTCAGAAGTCACATAATTAGTTAAATAAAGTCCACCTGTGTGCAATCTAAGTGTCACATGATCTGTCACATGATCTCAGTATATATACACCTGTTCTGAAAGGCCCCAGAGTCTGCAACACCACCAAGCAAGTGGCACCATGAAGACCAAGGATCTCGCCAAACAGGTCAGGGACAAAGTTGTGGAGAAGTACAGATCAGGGTTGGGTTATAAAAAAATATACAAAACTTTGAACATCCCATGGAGCACCATTAAATCCATTATAAAGAAATGGAAAAAATATGGCACCACAACAAACCTGCCAAGAGAGGGCCGCCCACCAAAACTCACAGACCAGGCAAGGAGGGCATTAATCAGAGAGGCAACAAAGAGACCAAAGGTAACGCTGAAGGAGCTGCAAAGCTCCACAGCAGAGATTGGAGTATCTGTCCATAGGACCACTTTAAGCCGTACACTCCACAGAGCTGGGCTTTACGGAAGACTGGCCAGAAAAAATCCATTGCTTAAAGAAAAAAATAAGCAAACACGTTTGGTGTTCGCCAAAAGGCATGTGAGAGACTCCCCAAACATATGGAATTAGGTACTCTGGTCAGATGAGACTAAAATTGAGATTTTAGGCCATCAAGGAAAACGCTATGTCTGGCGCAAACCCAACAACTCTCATCACCCCGAGAACACCATCCCCACAGTGAAACATGGTGGTGGCAGCATCATGCTGTGGGGATGTTTTTCATCAGCAGGGACTGGGAAACTGGTCAGAATTGAAGGAATGATGGATGGCGCTAAATACAGGGAAATTGTTGAGGGAAAGTCTGGTTAGTGAGCGTCACTGTGTTCTCTGCCATGTCTCTCTGTCTTTAGAAGATAGAGAGCTATGTCGACAGCCAGGAAATCTGGTTAGTGTTGTTGTCCATGTGTCACGTCTACTCCCGCTCCCCCTCTACGGCGCTCGAGGTCGCCAGTTGACTGTTCATTACGCACACCTGCCACCATCGTTACGCGCACCTGCATGGTATTATGAGACTCCATCACCTTCCTGATTACCTCCGCTATATCTGTTATTCCCCAGGCGTTATTGATTCTGTTCCTGTGTTTCATGTCTGTACACTACTGGTGTTTCTTGTTATGTTTCATTTATTATTAAATTCACTCCCTGTACTTGCTTCCCGACTCCCAGCGTACATTTACACCATGTGTTGTTGACCTCTGTTCTCTGTCTCTCTTTAGGAGGTGGAGCTGTGTCGACTCAACAGCCAGGAGAAGCTGGGCCTGACGTTGTGCTACAGGACAGATGAGGAGGAGGACATGGCCATCTACGTCAGCGAGGTGAGACTAGGGCAGAACTGGGACTAAGCCTTCTTCTTCTTCTTCTTCTTCTTCTTGTTCTTCTTCTTGTTCTTCTTCTTGTTCTTCTTCTTCTTGTTCTTGTTCTTCTTCTTCTTGTTCTTCTTGTTCTTCTTCTTCTTCTTCTTCTTCTGACGTTAGGGAACCCTACTACAACCACTGTGTGGCTCAAAGTAAACATGATAGTGATATACCTATGAAAAATAGACAATACTAGACTTTCATGAGTTGTGACATCTAATATGATTCCTCTGTGTCTTCTGAGACAGAGCTTACTTTAATATTCATGCTGGGAATGTAAATACATGGCTCTTTTTGGTGTAATCACTTAAAGATTGAACCAATTTATTTAAGAAAGAATGAGAAATATTCAATATTTGGAGAGTCGTTAAATTAATTTGATTACACTGACTAAAAAGACATCAATCGCTCTGTGGAACTTAATCACTTCTCATAGCAATAATGTAGATGAAAACAGCTAAAATAAAAGTATTCATCTTTCTTGGAGTGTACTTCCTTGTTCTTCAAATAGAACTGACATGTTGAGGCTACACGTTCTATGCCCACAGTCAAGGCTTTTTCTCTCTCTTAACCCACTTGTTGGCAGCACGTACAAAGCACTATCCTCCTCTCCTCCATTCTGCCCAACTCTCTCTCCGTCTCTCTCTCTCTCCATCTCCCCTCTCTCTCTCTGTCTCCATCTCCGTCTCTCTCTCTCTCTCCATCTCCATCTCCGTCTCTCTCTCCATCGCCATCTCTCTCTCTCTCTCTCTCTCTCCATCTCCGTCTCTCTCTCTCCATCTCCGTCTCTCTCTCTCTTGCTCTGTCTCTCTCTCGCTCTCTCTGTCTCTCTCTCTCTCTCTCCCTCTTGCTCATCTCTCTCTCCCTCTCCCTCTCCATATCTCTCTCTCTCTCTCTCTCTCTCTCTCTCTCTCTCTCTCTCTCTCTTGCTCTGTCTCTCTCTCTCTCTTGCTCTGTCTCTCTCTCTCTCCCTCTCCATCTCTCTCTGTCTCTCTCTCTCTCCCTCTCTGTCTCTCTCTCTCTCTCTGTCTCTCTCTCCCTTGCTCTGTCTCTCTCTCTCTTGCTCTGTCTCTCTCTCTCTTGCTCTGTCTCTCTCTTGCTCTGTCTCTCTCTTGCTCTGTCTCTCTCTCTCTCTTGCTCTGTCTCTCTCTCTTGCTCTGTCTCTCTCTCTTGCTCTGTCTCTCTCTCTTGCTCTGTCTCTCTCTCTCTCTCGGTCTCTCTCTCTCTCCCTCTCTCTCTCTGTCTCTCTCTCTCTCTCTCTCTCTCTCTCACTCTCTCATTTTAAGTTAGCTCAGACCTGCAAGGTATTTGCTCCGGAACATGAGCTGAATACAGATCGCAGTAGTCTGTGGTTACTGGCTGCTCTCCTCTCGTGTGTTCAGTCTATAAAAAGTCAAGCCAAGGAGAACGTGCTGCATTCAGAAGAGCCCCTACTGAATGTCAGTATTTATTTAAACTGGGTTTGAGATAGTGGATGGTGTGCCCTGTGTGATGTATTTGTATTTGAATTTATTATGGATCCCCATTAGCTGCTGCCAATGCAGCAGCTACTCTTCCTGGGGTCCAGCAAAATTCATAACAGATTTCACAACATATTAAGTGTGTGCCCTCAGGCCTCTACTCTACTACCACATATCTACAACAAAAAATCCATGTGTGTATAGTGCATATGCTATCGTGTGTTTGTATGCATGTGTCTATGTTTGTGTTGCTTCACTGTCCCCGCTGTTCCATAAGGTGTATTTTTATCAGTTTTTTAAATCTAATTTTACTGCTGGCATGAGTTACTTGATGTGGAATAGAGTTCCATGTAGTCATGGCTCTATGTAATACTGTACGCCTCCCATAGTCTGTTATTGACTTGAGGACTGTGAAGAGACCTCTGGTGGCATGTCTTGTGGGGTATGCATGGGTGTTCAAACAGACAGCTTGGTTCATTCAACATATCAATACCTCTCACAAATACAAGTAGTGATGAAGTTAATCTCTCCTCCACTTTGAGCCAGGAGAGATTGACATGCATATTATTAATGTTAGCTCTCTGTGTACAACCAAGGGCCAGCCGTGCTGCCCTGTTCTGAGCCAATTGCAATTTTCCTAAGTCCCTCTTTGTGGTACCTGACCACACGACTGAACAGTAGTTCAGGTGCGACAAAACTAGGGCCTGTAGGACCTGCCTTGTTGATAGTGCTGCTAAGAATGCAGAGCAGTGCTTTATTATAGACCGACTTCTCCCAATCCTAGCTACTGTTGTATCAATATGTTTTGAACATGACAGTTTACAATCCAGGGTTACTCCAAGCAATTTAGTCTCCTCAACTTGCTCAATTTCCACATTATTCATTACAATATTTAGTTGAGGTTTAGGGTTTAGTAAATTATTTGTCCAAAATATAATGCTTTTAGTTTTTGAAATATTTAGGACTAACTTATTCCTTGCCACCCATTCTAAAACTAACTGCAGCTCTTTGTTAAGAGCTCTTTGTTGCTGTCATTTCAGTCGCTGTGGTAGCTGACGTGTATAGTGTTGAGCAAACATTGTGAAATCACACCCTGATCTCACATTAATATAGATAAATTATACAATGTCATGCACACTATTTTGCAAGTCACCAGACGTACTAAGGACCTTGAATGTCATCCTTAGTGTAGTATGACTTTGCTTAGTATATTATTTGAGAAGCAGCTATGCAGTGTTTATGAAGACTTTATGAATGCTCTATAAAGCCTTTATACATTGTAGTTCATTTAACGTGGGACCAATATCGGTTATCAGGAACATTATAAAACAATAATGACAACTCAAATTGCTTTTCTTATGTAACAGAGTTACACAGCTAGCTTGAAATGTCCCCCATGGAGCTATCAAATTAAATATTTTTCTGTAGCTCAAATGGTTGGTACGTTGTCAAGGAGGGTGGTCACGTGTGTTGCTGGCAGAGGATCACTAGTTCGAGCCCGGTATGGGGACAGGGACAGTGAAGGAAGCTATACTGTTAGCAGCACACTGACGTCCGTTTTATTAGATCAATAATTGATGGTTCAACACGTTCTAATAAACCTGCAGTTCCGTATACTACACTCTATCCCTATATATTTGCCTATAGATTTGTTTCATTATGCAAACATTCCATGCATTGCAACCCCCTCAGGCGAAAAACAAGCCAGCCTTTCATAAGAGTTAGGCTGGAGTTACACAAAGCAACTTTCACGCAACTTTGGTTACTTGCAACTGAGTTGCTTCTTGATTGCTTAGTGAAACACCCCCCTGCAACTAATAAGCAACTCATCTGCAACTTGGTTGCATCCAGTTGCAACTTTTAAACTTTGTGCAGCTAGTTGCAAGCAACAGCCAATCAAAACATACTTTTGTCACATGATCTATTCAAAGGTTCGGAATTCCGACCCAGTTATCATGTCAACACAGCTGGCACACTCAGTGGTGTGCAACCCGTGATCAGGGTTGACATAAGAGATATTAGCACAACGGTAAATTTATAAACATTATTGGCATCATGGCTAGGCAGTCAATAAATGTAATTTTCGAAGTGAAGCTTTCCATACGCTCTTATCCAGAGCAATTAGGGTTAAGTGCCTTGCTCAAGGGCACATCGACAGATTTTTCACCTAGTCAGCTCAGGGATTAGAACCAGCGACCTTTCAGTTACTGGCACAATGCTCTTAACCACTAAGCTACCTGTCGCCCTGACCAGTTTCAACTGAAATTGTCCACCATGGACTGTGCTAGCTAGTTTAATTCGTTGCTAGCTTTGTTATCTCGTTGCTAGCTAGCTAGCTGTGTTGGTGTTTGCAATGTCATTTTGGCTAGCTAGCTAAATTGTACAGGCTGCATTTTGTCAATATCCATGCTGTTACAATAACCAAATGGTTGGATAAACACAATTAGTGAAACCACGATGTAATGCAGCAGATGACATGGATGAGTTTAGAATTCTCAAACAATATGACAGAAGCAGCTTCAATTTGATTGGCTGTTGCATGCAATTTTTGTTACATGAGTTGCTTCATGTAACAGCAAAGTTGCAACTGCAACTAAAATTGCGTGAAAGTTGCTTTGTGTAACTCCAGCCTTAGGGTCCTAGGAATCACTGCTGGTGTTCTGACAGTGGATGAATCTCGGATCCGCTCTCCTCACCCTCCTTCTAAAAATGCCAGTAGGTACACAAGGAATCGAGGAATATACTTTTGAGATTCACTCTGTGTGTCAGGCAATTGCCAGAGCTGAGACCAGAGTCCCTCTTCAGCCCATTGACCTCAGAGTAGCCCTTCTAATGAGCGGTCCTTTGTGACTGACCAGACATGCACGCACACACGCACCAGACGCATCATGAAAATTGTACACTAAGGCTGGCCCAGCCATCTCAGGAGATCCCGCCTGATTGGACAGAGTGAAACAAATGGCCCCAGACAGCAGAGTTGAAAGAGTGGCCTACCCCTTCGTTCAGTATCATTAGAACACAGAATCATGAGAAGGAAGAGTCATGGATGGGCTGTGTAGGGAAGGCTGTGTAGGGAAGGCAGAGTCATGGATGGGCTGTGTAGGGAAGGCTGTGTAGGGAAGGCAGAGTCGTGGATGGGCTGTGTAGGGAAGGCAGTCATGGATGGGCTGTGTAGGGAAGGCTGTGTAAGGAAGGCAGAGTCATGGATGGGCTGTGTAGGGAAGGCTGTGTAGGGAAGGCAGAGTCATGGATGGGCTGTGTAAGGAAGGCAGAGTCGTGGATGGGCTGTGTAGGGAAGGCAGTCATGGATGGGCTGTGTAGGGAAGGCTGTGTAAGGAAGGTAGAGTCATGGATGGGCTGTGTAGGGAAGGCTGTGTAAGGAAGGCAGAGTCATGGAAAGGCTGTGTAGGGAAGGCAGAGGCATGGATGGGCTGTGTAGGGAAGGCAGAGTCATGGATGGGCTGTGTAAGGAAGGCAGAGGCATGGATGGGCTGTGTAGGGAAGGCTGTGTAGGGAAGGCAGAGGCATGGATGGGCTGTGTAGGGAAGGCTGTGATACATACTATGTCTCTTCTCTGTGTCTGGAATGTTACATCACAACCTGTCACAATAGAGCAATGGAAGGGAGAGTTTACCCCAGCAGGGAAACCAACTGATAAAGAAACAGAGTACACACATGAACCAATGAATGAACAAACACACACACACATACGCACACGCACACACACACACACACACACACACACACACACAGTGTAGTCCCTGATTATGATAATTTATTGGACTATCCCCAGGCGTACACATGTCCTGGCAGGTTTAACCTCTGTTCATTTAGCTGCTACAGAAGTAAAGTGGCCTTGATACCTGGACTGGACCTGGACAGATGCTATATCAAATTCTAACAGCTACGGTCTTTCTCTGGCATCAGTGGCTTCAACCAATCAACATTTGGTGGTGAAAGAGATCCTTTGTCTGGACGTAATGTCTTACAGTAGATGGTACTGCAGACCTACAGAGGTGTTCTAGAATTATATTGGGGACTAAATGATTATTGGATATCATAAGAATTTTAGACAATGCTTTTATAAGTCAGTGGTCTCTGTAAAGGTGTATAAGTATTTTCAGAAGGTTACATATTTTGTGTATGGGATGCGGTGTTAAGGCTTTTTGGCAAACCTCCAAAAGGCAATTTGGTGTTCCCTCTGAGCATTGAATCTAACAATCTCTCCCCAACAGGTTGGGCCAAACAGCATCGCTGCAAGGGACGGACGCATCAGAGAAGGAGACCGCATTTTACAGGTAGGAAACCATTTATTTCTATATTTTCCTCTCAGACCCTCTTCTCTCCCACCTCTCTCTCTCTCTCTCTCTCTCTCTCGCTCTCTCTCTATCCTCCTCTCATCTCTCTCTCTCTCTCCTCCTCTCATCTCTCTCTCTCCCTCTCATCTCTCTCTCATTTTTCTCTCACTTTCTCTCCTCTCCTCCCTCATCAGAGGTGACATAAACCTATTTTTATTCCACCTCCCTCTGCCATTGACTCCCAGCACGAGAACCCATTCATTTTTAATGGCGGCACATTAAAATAGAAACCCACCCCCTCTGTGACGGTTAGCGATGAGGAAATGTCCCCCTGGCTGTTTTAGTTACCGACTCAGCATCCGACTGTGCTTTCTAAGAGCTGTAAGAGCAGTTTAGGGATGCACCTAGTCCGGAAATACGCTCTGGGTAACACGCCCGCGCCAACACACATTCAGGCACGCACACACACGCACATGTTATTACCCTTAGTTCCATCCCTGGGTCGGGGAACCCTGGAGGCTACTAGTACCCTCCTAGGAGAGTCTTCTGGTGGGTTGGTACCCTCCTAGGAGAGTTTTCTGGTGGGTTGGTTAGAGTTAGTGGAGCTGGCCTCTATTCTAAAGTGCAGGGCAAGTTGTGTACAGGGAAAAGGGGGATGTTTTAAGGTGTAATATACATAATTGAGGTTGGTGTTTTGGGAGGTAGGAATAGAGTTAGGTCATATACAGTGGGGAGAACAAGTATTTGATACACTGACGATTTTGCAGGTTTTCCTACTTACATAGCATGTAGAGCTCTGTAATATTTATCATAGGTACACTTCAACTGTGAGAGACGGAATCTAAAACAAAAATGATTTTTAAGTAATTCATTTGCATTTTATTGCATGACATAAGTATTTGATCACCTACCAACCAGTAAGAATTCCGTCTCTCACAGACCTGTTCGTTTTTCTCTAAGAAGCCCTCCTGTTCTCCACTCATTAGCTGTATTAACTGCACCTGTTTGAA
Source organism: Coregonus clupeaformis (assembly GCF_020615455.1). Taxonomy (NCBI): domain Eukaryota; kingdom Metazoa; phylum Chordata; class Actinopteri; order Salmoniformes; family Salmonidae; genus Coregonus; species Coregonus clupeaformis. Next base: position 10,759,331 of record NC_059210.1, read on the forward strand.
CTCGTTACCTGTATAAAAGACACCTGTCCACACACTCAATCAAACAGACTCCAACCTCTCCACAATGGCCAAGACCAGAGAGCTGTGTAAGGACATCAGGGATAAGATTGTAGACCTGCACAAGGCTGGGATGGGCTACAGGACAATAGGCAAGCAGCTTGGTGAGAAGGCAACAACTGTTGGCGCAATTATTAGAAAATGGAAGAAGTTCAAGATGACGGTCAATCACCCTCGGTCTGGGGCTCCATGCAAGATCTCACCTCGTGGGGCATCAATGAGGAAGGTGAGGGATCAGCCCAGAACTACACGGCAGGACCTGGTCAATGACCTGAAGAGAGCTGGGACCACAGTCTCAAAGAAAACCATTAGTAACACACTACGCCGTCATGGATTAAAATCCTGCAGCGCACGCAAGGTCCCCCTGCTCAAGCCAGCGCATGTCCAGGCCTGTCTGAAGTTTGCCAATGACCATCTGGATGATCCAGAGGAGGAATGGGAGGTCGTCATGTGGTCTAATGAGACAAAAATAGAGCTTTTTGGTCTAAACTCCACTCGCCGTGTTTGGAGGAAGAAGGATGAGTACAACACCAAGAACACCATCCCAACCGTGTAGCATGGAGGTGGAAACATCATTCTTTGGGGATGCTTTTCTGCAAAGGGGACAAGATGACTGCACCGTATTGAGGGGAGGATGGATGGGGCCATGTATCGCGAGATCTTGGCCAACAACCTCCTTCCCTCAGTAAGAGCATTGAAGATGGGTCATGGCTGGGTCTTCCAGCATGACAACGACCTGAAACACAAAGCCAGGGCAACTAAGGAGTGGCTCTGTAAGAAGCATCTCAAGGTCCTGGAGTGGCCTAGCTAGTCTTCAGACCTGAACCCAATAGAACATCTTTGGAGGGAGCTGAAAGTCTGTATTGCCCAGCGACAGCCCCGAAACCTGAAGGATCTGGAGAAGGTCTGTATGGAGGAGTGTGCCAAAATCCCTGCTGCAGTGTGTGCAAACCTGGTCAAGACCTACAGGAAACGTATGATCTCTGTAATTGCAAACAAAGGTTTCTGTACCAAATATTAAGTTCTGCTTTTCTGATGTATCAAATACTTATGTCATGCAATAAAATGCAAATGAATTACTTAAAAATCATACAATGTGATTTTCTGGATTTTTGTTTTAGATTCCGTCTCTCACAGTTGAAGTTTACCTATGATAAAAATTACAGAGCTCTACATGCTATGTAAGTAGGAAAACCTGCAAAATCGGCAGTGTATCAAATACTTGTTCTCCCCGCTGTATTTGGAGGGAGAGGCAGATTGACGGCTCCTTGTTTTGGGAAGTAGGTATAAACAGTGTGCTTTAGACAGAGCAGTAATGGTTTTGGGAGGCAGAAGCTTGCTACAGTAAAGTGAGTGAGAGTGCTGTAGAGAGGAGAAATGCTTTTGGAGATAAGGGCAGAGGTAGACGGTAATGTTTTTCAGAGAGTGGTCTGTTTTCAGTTAGAGTGTGCTCTCTGAACAACATAGTGATGTGTTTCTGAATATGGGTTAATGAGTGGGAGAAGAGAGAGAGAGAGGTGGGTACACAGTGCATTAATTAAAGGAAGAGGATTGAGGAAGGGTAAGCAGTGAGACATACGACCGGCGCTTGCTGCTTCCCTAATTATCTGCTACATGGTGTGTGTTGACCGTGTGTCTTCTGTGCAGTGTGTTGTGTGACTGGTTTGAGCTGCGAGGCAAAGCGAGGGGTTTGGGTTAGTGGTTGTGATCTAGGCCTCCACCCCCACCCCTCCACTATTATCCCCCGCCGACAGGGCCATTACTCTGGGCAGAGGAAAGCGGACATCCCTGTAACGGCCCAGTTAATTGTGTGGGGCGTCTGGATCTATGAATGTGCGTTGCTTCCGGGTGCTGGATGCTTTCAGGAGCAGGGCCGTTCTAGTGCAGACGGTCCCTCCATGGACTACTGTTCCATTCATAATCAATCAAGCCTTGGTCCTGTCTGTCTGGCTGGCCTGCTATGGAATACGGAGTAGACACAGACTGCAGATGCACAGGAAATACTGTCTTGTTGTGCAGTACCTTTAGCTTTATGCCAACCTGGCTGGCTCTTTCTACGGTGTTTGAGTGAGATTAAAGAGGGAAAGTGGCCCTTCCCTTAGTGTGTGTGTGTGTGTGTGTGTGTGTGTTTGTGTGAATAACAGTGTATGTTGTGTTTTCCCCAGATCAATGGTCAGGATGTGCAGGACAGAGAGGAGGCTGTAGCGGTGCTGTCTAGTGAAGATACTAGGAACATCGTACTGCTGGTCGCCAGGCCCGAGATTCAGGTGAGCTTGCACGCACACGCACACACACACATACATACACACACACACATACACACACACACACACACAGAGAGAGATACAGTATAGTATGGACATTGTGTTGCTGGTCACCAGACCAGAAATACAGGTGAGTTTACAAGCAGTTTTACCCCAATATTAATTTTCTTACCTCAATCGAAGTTCTTTAAACTATCCCTTTAACACACCCATACGGTAAACACCGATAGGTCTGTCTATACTGTAGGTCCATAGGACCAATACATCAGTCATTAGAGGTATTTTTATTCATGACATCCTGCGTTATACACAACAGCCGAAACACTACCCGAAGGCTGTAAATATACCACTTGTGTTTCTTAGATGAAACACTGCAGGGCTGTTACATGCTCATGTATAGACTGTAGACATCACCTCACATCATGTTTTATTTAATTGACTTCCAACGGTACGCCATAAAAACTAATGGCATGCTAATGGTTCAGGCCCAAGGCCATGGTGTGTGTGTGTGTGTTAGGAGTGTGAACTCTTTTTAAACGAAATTGGGATCCTTAAAGTTAAGAAAAATCCCTAACCGAAAAACAAAGTTATTTTTTTCATTGTTTTTTTCGTAGATGCAGAAAGTAAACAGCATTGTGGGTCAATTTCCGCAACAACTAAGAGCATTGAAGTGCGAGGCTCAACTTCTCCGCTGTTTTGGTGTCCTGGCTACCATGCTGTGAACAGCATGAAGCGAACCCGTGCACATGTGCAGATATGTGTGTGACTGTGTGAGAGCGAAGGGTTACATCTCGCTCATCTCAATATCCTAGCCCAATGGTCACAAACCTTTTCTGAGTCAAGTACACTTTCTGAGTCAAAATGCAAGTCCAATATGACCTAAAAAATGTAAGCCTATGCAACATTAACCAATTAAAAACAGTTCTGTAGCAATGAGGTCTGTGCAGTAGGCTGTAGGCCCAATACATTTCAATGTTCTTCTTCTCAGACCATTTTGAAATTGAACTTCCTCATTAAAAACAGCAGCTCTTTACTGTATTCGTTGAGTCTCTCTCTAGTCATGGTTTTTACAGTTTTGAAATCTGACAGTATCAACTTTCGAGGCTTCTTTTTACAGTCTATGGCTCAAAGAAACTGTGCAGACACGGTGATCTGAGCTATCTGATTGGCCAATGGTCGGCCTATAGTTGCACTTGATTTGCTCTCTGGGCCTGCCGGGTATGCAGAGTTCTACCTTCAGATATGTGAAATGGTTCAAAATGGGAACACTTTGCCTTCCCTGCGCTAGGGCTGCTAAATCAAGTGCACCTACAGCCAACTGTGTGAAAAATAAAATAGGGATGCAAGGCTTTATATTTGGGGTTTTTACATACATTTTTGGTAATCGACTAGGAATACCTTGGATATTGACCATTTGGTGACCACTGTCCTAGCCTATTCATTGATGGTAAGGACCTGCTTTGCTGAAGTTGCGAGACATTGCAAGCCAAGAAATTGCAAGATACATTATTCCATTGCGAGATACAGCTTTTGATTGCGATAGATATGCCTAGGTTCTGACTGTCTGCCTGATGGCCGACCTACCTATACTGTGCCCCTACCATCTCTCTCCGTCCCTCGCGAGCTTGCTATGAAATGCTCTCCTCCATTCCAAAAATACTGAATCTTAGGAGTCGATTCCTAGGGGAATCAAATCTTGACACTCAGAAATGGGAGTTGACACCGGGAGTCGACGTGCAAGGAGTCGAGGAATCAATTATTTTGGAGTCGACTCTCCACCACTACGTCATCGTCGTGGAAAAATGGCAGAGAAAGGTAAGCGACAGCAGCGAAGTCCTGTATGGCAATTCTTTGAGAAGTTTAAACGAGAAGGAAATCCAAACTTTGCGAGGTGGAATTGAACTACAGTAATGGTAGTACAGGTGCAATGCTTAACCATCTGAAAGGGACGCACCTTCAGACCCAAACCGTTGCTGGCAGCAGCGCAGCTGCATTGTGAATTAACGTGGAATTTTATACATTTTTCTTTTTGTTTTAATGGAAAATCCACACAAAAATGTCAGTTTAAATGTTCAGAAAATGTTTCCATTCATCACATCCCTAGTGTGTGTGTGTGCGCACCACTGAGAACGGCAGATGAGCCATGAGCCATAATGGACTCTCTTCCTTCCCCTTTTGGTAATTAAATAAGTCTCTCACAGTCTAAAGTCCTGGCTTCAATATATCTCCCATTTAGTTTGACACAAGCAGACATAAAGATCATGAAGGACACTGAGGCCACAACAAGCTGGCCATTCAAGAACCACAACAAGCTGGCCATTCAAGAGCCACAACAAGCTGGCCATTCAAGAGCCACAACAAGCTGGCCATTCAAGAGCCACAACAAGCTGGCCATACAAGAGGCACAACAAAACACACCTCATGAATATCTTGCTTTATGAAACTGTTGATAGATCATGTATGAAGGTCATGAAGCCTGACCACTATATGTATGTATTGACTATATCTGTATGTTTGGTCAGGCTTCATGCACTTCATACATTACAGGGGGATGTTAATGATCTATCAACAGCTTCATAAAGCAAGATATTCATGAGGTGTGTCTTGTGGCTCTTGAATGACCAGCTAGATGGTGTAAGGGTTTCTCATGTTCTGGTTTAAATCCTCTCCCTCTCTCTCTCTCTCTCTTGTTATCTAGCTGGAGGAAGCGTGGTTGGATGATGAACACAGTGAGTTCCTGGAGCAACTGAAGATGGAGATGTTGGAAGAGCAACAGAGAGAAGAGATGGAGCTGGATGCACTTCAGGAGGAACAGGAGAAGGTGAGACCACACTACCGCAGGGACATGCAAAAGAGTTTATCACAATAAGTTTGACACTCTCCCACACATACAGTGGGGAGAACAAGTATTTGATACACTGCCGATTTTGCAGGTTTTCCTACTTACAAAGCATGTAGAGGTCTGTACTTTTTATCATAGGTACACTTCAACTGTGAGAGACAGAATCTAAAACAAAAATCCAGAAAATCACATTGTATGATTTTTAAGTAATTCATTTGCATTTTATTGCATGACATAAGTATTTGATCACCTACCAACCAGTAAGAATTCCGGCTCTCACAGGCCTGTTAGTTTTTCTTTAAGAAGCCCTCCTGCTCTCCACTCATTACCTGTATTAACTGCACCTGTTTGAACTCGTTACCTGTATAAAAGACACCTGTCCACACACTCAATCAAACAGACTCCAACCTCTCCACAATGGCCAAGACCAGAGAGCTGTGTAAGGACATCAGGGATAAAATTGTAGACCTGCACAAGGCTGGGATGGGCTACAGGACAATAGGCAAGCAGCTTGGTGAGAAGGCAACAACTGTTGGCGCAATTATTAGAAAATGGAAGAAGTTCAAGATGACGGTCAATCACCCTCGGTCTGGGGCTCCATGCAAGATCTCACCTCGTGGGGCATTAATGATCATGAGGAAGGTGAGGGATCAGCCCAGAACTACACGGCAGGACCTGGTCAATGACCTGAAGAGAGCTGGGACCACAGTCTCAAAGAAAACCATTAGTAACACACTACGCCGTCATGGATTAAAATCCTGCAGCGCACGCAAGGTCCCCCTGCTCAAGCCAGCGCATGTCCAGGCCCGTCTGAAGTTTGCCAATGACCATCTGGATGATCCAGAGGAGGAATGGGAGAAGGTCATGTGGTCTGATGAGACAAAAATAGAGCTTTTTGGTCTAAACTCCACTCGCCGTGTTTGGAGGAAGAAGAAGGATGAGTACAACCCCAAGAACACCATCCCAACCGTGAAGCATGGAGGTGGAAATATCATTCTTTGGGGATGCTTTTCTGCAAAGGGGACAGGACAACGGCACCGTGTTGAGGGGAGGATGGATGGGGCTATGTATCGCGAGATCTTGGCCAACAACCTCCTTCCCTCAGTAAGAGCATTGAAGATGGGTCGTGGCTGGGTCTTCCAGCATGACAACGACCCGAAAACACACAGCCAGGGCAACTAAGGAGTGGCTCCGTAAGAAGCATCTCAAGGTCCTGGAGTGGCCTAGCCAGTCTCCAGACCTGAACCCAATAGAACATCTTTGGAAGGAGCTGAAAGTCCGTATTGCCCAGCGACAGCCCCAAAACCTGAAGGATCTGGAGAAGGTCTGTATGGAGGAGTGGGCCAAAATCCCTGCTGCAGTGTGTGCAAACCTGGTCAAGACCTACAGGAAACGTATGATCTTGGTAATTGCAAACAAAGGTTTCTGTACCAAATATTAAGTTCTGCTTTTCTGATGTATCAAATACTTATGTCATGCAATAAAATGCAAATTAATTACTTAAAAATCATACAATGTGATTTTCTGGATTTTTGTTTTAGATTCCGTCTCTCACAGTTGAAGTGTACCTATGATAAAAATTACAGACCTCTACATGCTTTGTAAGTAGGAAAACCTGCAAAATCGGCAGTGTATCAAATACTTGTTGTCCCCACTATAGCACATTACCTGTGAAGCATGTGAGACTAGACAACTGCTCACCACCAGAGCGACACACCAAGGAGTTTATCTACTGTAGAAATTAGTTTAGGGTCTCTATGGTCTACCCTCAGATTATTTGAAAAACTTGTGAAAATATGTAATACCCTTGGAAATATGAGTCTGAAATAGCAACAACTGTATGAATATGGAAGAGGGTGAAGAGCATTTTATACCCCAAACATTGGTAATCATAATTTAAAATATTGTGTTTTGTTGAGAGATTAGCATACTGTAAATGGGTAGATATGGAAGTTCAAAGACTGCAAAGCTATTGGGGAAGTAACAACGATTCCCAGCGAAGCAGTGTAGTGGTACAGAACTCCACAAGAATGGAGGGAATCCCAGTGGAGAACCCAAAGCACTGACTTAGAAGTTCAGAACTATTTCAGACTAGACATTTCAGAAAATACACTGAATAAAAATATAAACGCAACATGTAAAGTGTTGGTCCAATGTTTCATGAGCTGAAATACAAAATCCCAGAAATGTTCCATACGCACAAAAAGCTTATTTCTCTCAACATCCCTGTTAGTGAGCATGTCTTCTTTGTCAAGATAATCCATCCAACTGACAGGTGTGGCATATCAAGAAGCTGATTAAACAGCATGATCATTACACAGGTGCACCTTGTGCTGAGGACAATAAAAGGCCACTCTAAAATGTGCAGTTTGTCACATGATACAATGCCACAGATGTCTCAAGTTTTGAGGGAGCGTGCAATTGGCATGCTGACTGCAGGAATGTCCACCAGAGTTGTTGCCAGAGAATTGAATGTTCATTTCTCTACTATAAGCCACCTACAACATCTTTTTAGAGAATTTGGCAGTACGTCCAACCGGCCTCACAATGTCAGACCACATGTAACCGCGTCGGCCCAGGACCTCCACATCCAGCTTCTTCACCTGCAGGACCGTCTGAGGGGGGGGTGTGGGGGAGTGCTGAGGAGTATTTCTGTCTGTAATAAAGCCCTTTTGTGGTGAAAAACTCAGTCTGATTGGCTGCACCCTTGCCCAGTCATGTGAAATCCATAGATTAGGGCCTAATTTGTTTATTTGAATTGACTGATTTCCTTATATGAACTGTAACTCAGTAAAATCTTTGATATTGTTGCATGTTGTTATATTTTTGTTCAGTATAGTTATGAATATTATTCAAGATTTGTACCTATTTCTTTACATTGCGGGTTATTTCTATACTGATTATATAAATTTTTCTTTTTTCTTTACAGCCCAGAGGAGAAGAGGATGACATCACTGCCACCTGTTCCTCCAGAACTCAGGACAAGGACAGCGGGCTGGGGATGTCGTTAAGGAACGGCATCGACGCCCCCGACCACAACGCCCTCCTAACCCACATCAAACGGAGACTCTCCCAGTGTCTGAGGGACAGACAGGACTGTCCCGCGCGTCTGGACGAAGAGGAACAAGAAGAGGAGGATGTTGCGGAGGATGGCGATCGGTTCCAGCAGCTCCTGGAGCTGAAGTGTCAGATCCATAACAGCGGGGAGTATGACCTGATCTATAGCAGACGCAGCACTATAGAGTGTAGTCTGGGAGAGCCGGCCGGTGGTGTGCAGCGTGAGCTCCGCATGCTCAATGACGAGCTCCGCAGCATCGAGCTAGAGTGCCAGAACATCATGCAGGCACACAAGCTCCGCAAGGGGCCGGGGGGGTCCCAGTGGGACCAGGGGCAGCAAGTGTTTCCCCAAATCGTCTGCTCCACGCCCAAGGACCAAAGCTCCTGCCTGGGGAGCAATGACTCGCCTAGTAGAAGCAAGCTGGTGGACATCAACGACTGTCCAGAGAAGCCGGAGAAGTCAGACAAGGACAGCTCGAGCGCCTACAACACGGCAGAGAGCTCTCGCAGCACACCGCTGGCCATGGACCGCTCCCCTGAGCACTCCCTTCAGAGGAGGATGGTGACCATCACCAACCAGAGGAACCTCCGTAGCAGCCTGGCCAGCCTCCAAACCACAGCCAGCCACAGCCCCACACACCGGCCCCTCCACTGGGCCCCCATCCCAGGCAAGGCCAGCAGCCCCAACCACAGCCCCTACCCCTCCGAGTCGGACCAGGTGGCCCCTGCAGACAACGAGAGGAGTATGTTGGGGAACTGGAAGGTGAAGCCTAAGCCTCCTCCCAGGGCCTCCCAGATCCCTTACCTACCCCCGTCCCATGACTCCCAGCACCGCCAGCCCAGCGCCAACATCCCGGCCCACGCTCTCCACTACCAGAGCTACATGCAGCTGATTCAGCAGAGCTCGGCCGTGGAGTACGCCCAGAGCCAGCTGAGCCTGCTCAGTGGGGTAAAGGAGCCCCAGCTGAGCCCCTGCCAACGAGGCTAAGATGGAATGGAAGGTGAAGATCCGTTCGGACGGCACACGCTACATCACCAAGAGACCCATCAGGGACAAGATCCTGCGGGAACGCGCCCTGAAGATCAAAGAGGAGCGCAGCGGAGGTATGACCACGGACGACGACGCTATGTCCGAGATGAAGATGGGGCGGTACTGGAGTAAAGAGGAGAGGAAACAGCATCTGGTCAGGGCTAAAGAACATCGGAGGAGACGGGAGTTCATGCAGCGCAGCAGGCTGGAGAGCCTGAGGGAAAGTCCTCAGAGCAGCAGCGAAGGACGCAAGGAGGTCAGCATCATCGAACTGAGCCACAAGAAGATGATGAAGAAGCGCAACAAGAAGATCCTGGACAACTGGATGACCATTCAGGAACTGATGACTCACGGGGCCAAGGCCCCTGATGACCCCAGGGCCAAAGTACATAAGGCCTTCCTGTCGGTCACCACTGTATAATATACAACTAACACATAACAATCTATAGCAGTGTTTCTCAACCGTATTAATACCAGGAACCAGCAAGCTATGGCCCTACCCCGGTGAGCAACATCCCAGGGACCGGTGCTGGTCTCCGGACCGGAAGTTGAGAAACACTGATCTACAGTACCCCATGTGGTATTATATACTTGCCTCGTTCAATGTGGCGTTTTTATGAGGGCGATATGGAATATTTTTCACAACTTTGTTACCCGAAAAATTGCATTTTGTAAAGAATTTTAACCAATGGTTTCCATGGCATAAAAAAACTAACAGTTTTTCATTATTTCACTCTGTTTCAGAAGCACTTTTGTATAAGATTACTGAGCAATTATTTTTCTTAGTTCATCCTGTAAATGTAATTACCTGCAAAATGTTCAATTATTTTCATGTTTCTGTTCTGTTATGCAGTGATTCCAACCCACACAGGTCAGAATACTTGTATGTACTCCCTCAGGGGGAGAGGCATTCAATTGAATGTACAGTACAGAAATCCTACAAGTCCTTGCAAGTCTAGATTTGATAAACCAGCCATTTTATTTGTCCTTAAAGGGACAATTTGGGGTTTTGTTATGAAGGAAGTTAGAGGTAAGTTTCGCAAGCCAATGCTAACTAGCATTAGCGCAATGACTGGAAGTCTATTGGTATGCAATGACTGAAAGTCTATGGGTAGCAGATACCCATAGACTTCCAGTCATTGCACTAACGCTAGTTAGCAATTGCGCTAGCGCTAGTTAGCAACTTCCTTCAAACTGCAAGCAGAGACATAAAAATGGTATCCACGAGTTCATCTGATTCTGGGGAAGTAGATAAAGGGCCTCTGCCAAAATCCCGAGGTATCCCTTTAAAGGTCATGAACAATCAAAATCATGTTTTTCATGAAATTGGATGATATTTGGATGAAACCAGCTCAAAGTATGATGACCAAAGTATGAAAAGTGACTGTTGCTTCTACATTGATAAAGTTTGATCATAAAGTTACTGGTCCCCTCCACCATGTCAAACACTTAGATACAGGAGGCGGGATTATTAAGGGGATAGGGGGACATCACTCTATCTCATTTTAATACACCAATGGTAACATGATATTCTCTTTCCTAATTTAAATAAGTACCGCCTTGTAACCAACATCGGAGAAGGCGTGTTTGCAGAGGGGCATGGTTTATATAGCTAGATAGCTACTCTACTGGTGACAAAATTTGACTGTAGGGTGTCAACAAATATAATTAAAAGTTGACCCTATTCATATCTACAGTATAATGGCAAAGATACTTATATGTTTCCTCTTTCATCTGTGTCTGGTGTTAGCGACTTACTGGCTAGCTAGGTTTTCAGCCAGCATGGAACAAAAAGGGGGGGGAGTCGTTCAAAACTCAGACGCAGTTGTCAAGTCATCATATCCGTCAGTACTGCTGTGAACCGCATCACAAGAGACATGCCAAACAGGAGATGTATAAACCATTTTTGACATCATTGATGCAATTTCAATGTTGTTTGAGTTGCTTTGTGTATCACCAAATTTGCTAGAGATGATTTTACTGCAACACACTTCACTGCATCCAAGTTGCTTGACATAGGCGTTTCAAAGAGATGTCAGTCAAGGCGAGCTCATGAATATAAGCTCCCCGCCTTCTCAGCCTGTCTTTTCAAACTTTCTGGTAGTTAGCCATGAGAGAAAAAGTTTATAAAATGTTTAGCATTTCTATCCAAAACAGATATTATGGGTGATATTTTAGTCATTCAAAAGGCTATTTTAGATGGGAATCAGAATGACTGTTCAGGACCTTTAAGATGAGAACACTTATTTGCAAATCTAAATGTCTAATGTTTAAGTTTTAACATTCAGGACTTTCTACAAAAGTTACAGATACATACAGGACTTTCTGCTGATTACACACACGCATACAACTAAAAGTACAACCATTGATTTACCAAATATTGACACATTTCTTCAAAACAAAGATAGTAAAGAGATTGAATGCTTACATCTTCTGCCTGCATAAAAGGGACCAATGTTGAGATACTTTTTATAGCCAAGCCAAGAATGTATCACCAATCCAAAACAGTGGACCATTTGCATTTCCCTTTACAACCGTTTGAATTGCAAAGGGTTATTTTATTTCAAGAGGCTATGAAGACAAGCTGTGATATGTTACCGCGCTTTGGTATTATATTACATTGCTGCAATGCATCAGGAGTTATTCCAATGTAGTACCGGTACACCCTCTCTTCATAAGATCTAGCATATTTATGTTCAAATTATCCTTTATTTCACAATGTTAAAGTTTCTCAACATTAGCCTTAACAGTTTCCAATTAAATTCATGTAACTGTTTTTTTTTTTTTTGTGGCAAGAAATTAGTTACGAACTGACTATTGTTCTCTGGTGCTGCTCAAAGTTGAGCTCAAGCTTAATGTTGAAATAAGTTAAGAATAGTATGTTTTAACATTTTGTAGCACACACACACACACTCTGTACCCTTGTACTTACTAGTTATGGATTGGATGACTGCCAGTGTGCACGACTCATAACTTGGCAGTACATTTCCCAATTGTGAAATCAGGTTTCCATATACAATAACTAAACACATTCCAGTCTGGTTCAGTGTACAGCATAATACGTACTTGTTGCAAACGCCTCATTTTCAGTTAAAATATTGTAAATTTGAACTTTGTAACCAACTCCTGTATTTGTTTCACGTCAATGTCAATGGTCTTATTTCAAGTAATATGTGGTTGGCACAGTTGTAGCCAAGTAAATGTGTGGTATAATTGTGATCATCGCAAAATGAAATGGGAATAAATTATTGTTTTGTTTTTCTTCAGGAAACCTCTGCAGCACTGTGTTGACTCTGTCCTTCAGTCTAGTTTTCTATTCACAAGAGATCACATGGCTTGGAACCCAATTATGTGTGAAATGACTATTAAAGGGCTGCCCCTTGAAGTTTGCGGGCAAATTCTCTGCAAACTAAATAGTGTGACACAAAATGTTGCCAAAAGTTTGCAAACGTTTGCCACTGGTGGTGAATCTGCAGCAAACATTTGGCACAATAATATGTATTGCCACTAGTGGCAAACCGTTCACCAGAGGGTTTTTTTGATGACCAATCAGGGGGATTAGAAACATCTGTTGGAAAATGGAAACCAAGCTATCTAGCTAGTTAGCTACCAAAGTTGTCCGGTGAGTGTCTAATCTATTAATTAAACTTCCTAATAAACTTTAACATTTTATTAGCTAAATTATGCCTAGTTAGCAATGTCATCTTTTATGGGATAGAGTGAAACACATTTTGTTGATACCAGTTTCAATCTGTCAGTGCCACTGACTGACTGGCTAGCGCTTAACTAGATAACGTTAGCTATCATATTTTTGCACAATTCATGTGATCGGTAGCTAGCTAGATAACTAATGAATTGCCTTTAAATAGCAATTTGCATGTCAATATGCTAGTGTCACGGGTTCAGTAGCATGTTAGCTAGCACAACAGCTACGAGTTGATTTGACATCAAAGCAAAACTTCCCTTTTTGAAGATGGATACCCTTCCCCTACCCGTGGTGTTGGGGGAGGCTGCATTGGGAGGAGGATGCATCAACACCCTGGAAATATGTTTGTGGTGCACTCACTCATAACACCTTGTTTTGGTGATAAATGAATGTATTGTCTTCAAGATTGATAAGGTAAGTAAATGCATGTATTATTCTCATAAATGTAGCCCATACATTCATTCTTTAAAACAATTAGATATTTCATTGATTTAAACTAGTAGCTAGCTCATCTTATTAAAAAAAATATATATTTATTTAACCAGGTAAGCCAGTTGAGAACAAGTTCTCATTTACAACTGCTTCCTGGCTAAGATAAAGCAAAGCAGTGTGATAAAAACAACAACACAGAGTTACATATGGGATAAAACAAAACATACAGTCAATAACACAATAGAAAATATATATACAGTGTGTGCAAATGTAGTAAGTTATGGAGGTAAGGCAATAAATAGGACATAGTGCAAAATAATTACAATTTAGTATTAACACTGGAGTGATAGATGTTTTTTATTTTATTTATTTTTATTTCACCTTTATTTAACCAGGTAAACCAGTTGAGAACAAGTTCTCATTTACAACTGCGACCTGGCTAAGATAAAGCAAAGCAGTGCGATAAAAACAACAACACAGAGTTACATATGGGGTAAAACAAAACAAAGTCAAAAATACAACAGAAATACATATAATATACAGTGTGCAAATTTAGCAAGTTATGGAGGTAAGGCAATAAAATAGGCTATAGTGCAAAATAATTACAATTAGTATTAACACTGGAATGATAGATGTGCAAGAGATGATGTGCAAATAGAGATACTGGGGTACAAATGAGCAAAATAAATAACAATATAGGGATGAGGTAGTTGGGCGGGCTAATTTCAGATGGGCTGTGTACAGGTGCAGTGATCGGTAAGGTGCTCTGACAACTGATGCTTAAAGTTAGTGAGGGAGATAAGTGTCTCCAGCTTCAGAGATTTTTGCAATTTGTTCCAGTCATTGGCAGCAGAGAACTGGAAGGAATTGCGGCCAAAGGAGGTGTTGGCTTTGGGGATGACCAGTGAGATATACCCGCTGGAGCGCAGACTACGGGTGGGTGTTGCTATGGTGACCAATGAGCTAAGATAAGGCGGGGATTTGCCTAGCAGTGATTTATAGATGGCCTGGAGCCAGTGGGTTTGGCGACGAATATGTAGTGAGGACCAGCCAACAAGAGCGTACAGGTCACAGTGGTGGGTATTATATGGGGCTTTGGTGCCAAAACGGATGGCACTGTGATAGACTACATCCAATTTGCTGAGTAGAGTGTTGGAGGCTATTTTGTAAATGACATCGCCGAAGTCAAGGATCGGTAGGATAGTCAGTTTTACGAGGGCATGTTTGGCAGCATGAGTGAAGGAGGCTTTGTTGCGAAATAGGAAACCGATTCTAGATTTAACTTTGGATTGGAGATTCTTAATGTGAGTCTGGAAGGAGAGTTTACAGTCTAACCAGACACCTAGATATTTGTAGTTGTCCACATACTCTAGGTCAGACCCGTCGAGAGTAGTGATTCTAGTCGGGTGGGCGGGTGCAAGCAGCGTTCGGTTGAAGAGCATGCATTTAGTTTTACTAGTGTTTAAGAGCAGTTGGAGGCTACTGAAGGAGTGTTGTATGGAATTGAAGCTCGTTTGGAGGTTTGTTAACACAGTGTCCAATGAAGGGCCAGATGTATACAAAATGGTGTCGTCTGCGTAGAGGTGGATCTGAGAGTCACCAGCAGCAAGAGCGACGTCATTGATATACACAGAGAAAAGAGTCGGCCCAAGAATTGAACCCTGTGGCACCCCCATAGAGACTGCCATAGGTCCAGACAACAGGCCCTCCGATTTGACACATTGAACTCTATCTGAGAAGTAGTTGGTGATCCAGGCGAGGCAGTCATTTGAGAAACCAAGGCTATTTAGTCTGCCAATAAGAATGCGGTGGTTGACAGAGTCGAAAGCCTTGGCCAGGTCAATGAAAACGGCTGCACAGTACTGTCTATTATCGATCGCGGTTATAATATCGTTTAGGACCTTGAGCGTGGCTGATGTGCACCCATGACCAGCTCGGAAACCGGATTGCATAGCGGAGAAGGTACGGTGGGATTCGAAATGGTCGGTGATCTGTTTGTTGACTTGGCTTTCAAAAACTTTTGAAAGGCAGGGCAGGATGGATATGGGTCTGTAACAGTTTGGATCTAGAGTGTCACCCCCTTTGAAGAGGGGGATGACCGCGGCAGCTTTCCAATCTCTGGGGATCTCAGACGTTACGAAAGAGAGGTTGAACAGGCTAGTAATAGGGGTTGCGACAATTTCGGCGGCTAGTTTTAGAAAGAAAGGGTCCAGATTGTCTAGCCCAGATGATTTGTAGGGGTCCAGATTTTGCAGGTCTTTTAGAACAAAGAAGATGTGCAAATAGAGATACTAGGGTGCAAATTAGCAAAATAAATAACAATATGGGGATGAGGTAGTTGGGTGGGCTAATTACAGATGTGTACAGGTGCAGTGATCGGTAAGCTGTGTTGTTCCTTCTGTGTTTTTAGAAGCAATCATTTACAAGGCAAAAATACAGATTGAGGCCTTCAATCAAACTGAGGACAGAGAAATTTGTGTGCACCAGACAGGTCAAGGCTTCTTGCATGCATGGCTTTGAGATGTACAGTGGGGAAAAAAAGTATTTAGTCAGCCACCAATTGTGCAAGTTCTCCCACTTAAAAAGATGAGAGATCCAGAAAATCACATTGTAGGATTTTTTATGAATTTATTTGCAAATTATGGTGGAAAATAAGTATTTGGTCAATAACAAAAGTTTCTCAATACTTTGTTATATACCCTTTGTTGGCAATGAAACAGGTCAAACGTTTTCTGTAAGTCTTCACAAGGTTTTCACACACTGTTGCTGGTATTTTGGCCCATTCCTCCATGCAGATCTCCTCTAGAGCAGTGATGTTTTGGGGCTGTCGCTGGGCAACACGGACTTTCAACTCCCTCCAAAGATTTTCTATGGGGTTGAGATCTGGAGACTGGCTAGGCCACTCCAGGACCTTGAAATGCTTCTTACGAAGCCACTCCTTCGTTGCCCGGGCGGTGTGTTTGGGATCATTGTCATGCTGAAAGACCCAGCCACATTTCATCTTCAATGCCCTTGCTGATGGAAGGAGGTTTTCACTAAAATCTCACGATACATGGCCCCATTCATTCTTTCCTTTACACAGATCAGTCGTCCTGGTCCCTTTGCAGAAAAACAGCCCCAAAGCATGATGTTTCCACCCCCATGCTTCACAGTAGGTATGGTGTTCTTTGGATGCAACTCAGCATTCTTTGTCCTCCAAACACGACGAGTTGAGTTTTTACCAAAAAGTTCTATTTTGGTTTCATCTGACCATATGACATTCTCCCAATCCTCTTCTGGATCATCCAAATGCACTCTAGCAAACTTCAGACGGGCCTGGACATGTACTGGCTTAAGCATGGGGACACGTCTGGCACTGCAGGATTTGAGTCCCTGGCGGCGTAGTGTGTTACTGATGGTAGGCTTTGTTACTATGTTCATTCACTAGGTCCCCCTGTGTGGTTCTGGGATTTTTGCTCACCGTTCTTGTGATCATTTTGACCCCACGGGGTGAGATCTTGCGTGGAGCCCCAGATCGAGGGAGATTATCAGTGGTCTTGTATGTCTTCCATTTCCTAATAATTTGTCCCACAGTTGATTTCTTCAAACCAAGCTGCTTACCTATTGCAGATTCAGTCTTCCCAGCCTGGTGCAGGTCTACAATTTTGTTTCTGGTGTCCTTTGACAGCTCTTTGGTCTTGGCCATAGTGGAGTTTGGAGTGTGACTGTTTGAGGTTGTGGACAGGTGTCTTTTATACTGATAACAAGTTCAAACAGGTGCCATTAATACAGGTAACGAGTGGAGGACAGAGGAGCCTCTTAAAGAAGAAGTTACAGGTCTGTGAGAGCCAGAAATCTTGCTTGTTTGTAGGTGACCAAATACTTATTTTCCACCATAATTTGCAAATAAATTCATAAAAAATCCTACAATGTGATTTTCTGGATTTATTTTCTCAATTTGTCTGTCATAGTTGACGTGTACCTATGATGAAAATTACAGGCCTCTCTCATCTTTTTAAGTGGGAGAACTTGCACAATTGGTGGCTGACTAAATACTTTTTTTCCCCACTGTAAGTTACACTCTAAAAAATGTTGGGTTGTTTGGATGACCCAATTGCTGGGTTGCAGGCATTGGGTTAATAGTTGGGTTGTTTTCTGTAAATACAGCAAGGTTGGGTTGTTGGTGCTGGGTTATTAAGGTTGGGCTATTAAGGTTGGGCTATTTGACACATCCAGTGGGTTAATTTTCCCTCCTTGCTAGTATTCTAGTTCTAGCTAGTGCAACTGAGTGACTGACGAGTTGAAAACGTCTAATTTATTTAGACAGACTAAGGGTGTTTTGGCTGACTGAAAACCGTGATAACGGTAAGTAACAAACATTCCAAATTATGAATTTGATTGCATTTCGGTTTAATAGATTGTCCGATCATAATTAGGTAGCTAGCTAACGTTCGCTTGAGAGCTAGCCATTTTCTGTGCTAATATTTCTGGCTGTGGTAACGTTAGCCTCGCGACCATGCTCGCAATGCTAGCTTACTGACGGCCCGTGTACACTAGTGGGCGGCACCGCGCGGTGAAACACCACTTCCCATTCATTTTCAATGGAAGGAAAGCGGTGAGGAACGAAGCGGGTGGCGCGAATGTGGCATGGGAGGCGGTGTAAAAGTTAAGCGTTTCCCAACTTTATGCAAATCGCAAGCGGCGAATGCTGGGTGATGACCAATCATATCTAGTGGTTCCCATGACGAATATGACACTCTGCGACCCAACGCTGGAGACTTTCTTCAGAAAAGATGGCTGACAAAAGTACTAGGATTAAAGCAAATGTAAGTCATTATATAACGTCATAACGAATCATCCAAAAATGTACAGTTGAGAGGAATATGTTAGTTAATGTAGAGACAAACGACTATGCATATTTTTTTGTCATAAAGTTAAGTGGACATGTGCTGAACAATTGGCTGGTGTTTTTACAGACATTTTCCAATCCTCGCTCAACCAGAAACACGTGCCAGTATTGTGGAAAAACTCAATAATTATACCCATTCCTAAAGCATCTAATCCCTCTGTGCTGAATGACTACCGCCCTGTTGCCTTGACATCCTTAGTAATGAAATGCTTTGAGAAAATTGTGAAAAGTCATTCTCACCGCCACCCAGAAGCTCCTCAACCTGTTTCAGTTTGCCTATCAGAGGAGTTGATGACGCCATTCTTCCTCTCCTCAACATGGTCTATAGACATCTAGAGAGCGCCAAATCCCCATGTCAGGGTTTTGTTTGTTGACTTTTCTTCTGCCTTCAACACAATCCAACCTTACATTCTGGCACAGAGACTCATAAGGGACTTCTACTTAGATGGGGGGCTGATTTTGTGGCTGTTGGACTTCCTGAGCCAGAGGTCACAATGGGTCAAAGTAGGTCCCCACGTGTCGGACATAAGCACCACCAACACAGGCTCTCCTCTGGGATGTGTTTTGTCCCCACTCCTGTAGATCTTGTACACTAATAGTTGTACTAGTTCCCATCCTGACAGACACCTCGTTAAGTTCGCTGATGACACTGCCTTGATCAGCCTGTTGCATGGTGACGAGGAACCCCATGGCCCGGTCCTAAACGACTTTGTAGAGTGGTGTGACGAATCACACTTGGTCCTCAATACCAACAAGACCAAAGAGACGTGCATAGACCTCAGGAAGCGTACAACACCTACCTCTGCAACATCTATCAGAGGTCAGAACATAGAGATTTGTAGAGAAATACAAATATCTGGGTGTCCTCTTGAACAATAAGCTTCAGTGGAGTAAATGTACAGACCCCCTGTACCCGGACTTTGAACTACTCTCCTCTTGGTGCAGGTATAGGGCACCTCTCGGCAGGAATAACAGAACTAGACAATCATTTGTGCCAGGTGTGATATCTCTCCTAAATAGCTTGGGCTAATGTTCCTATCGACCCAGTAAGGCCAGCAGGCTAGTCTCTTTTTATTGGTATGTAACTGCTATGAAAGTTGTATTGTCAATTTGTTTTGTATTTAAAACGGCACTTTAAACGTCTACATGACACTGCAACAACATTTCCCCATGGGGACAATAAAGTCGGTAAAGTATTTTATGAAAATCGCTATTTAGCAAGATAGCTGACTAGCTAACATTAGCCAGCTAGCTAGCTAGCTTTATTGGTGTTTTGACACGAGTATGAAATTGTAATTTGTGTTGTTTAATGTTTTAGGGACTCCTGAGAAAACCATCAAACCAGGCTTTCATCTTGTGAAACAGTGGATGTAAAGAATCTAGCTAGCTAAAGCATTTACTGCAGAATTCAATGTACAATTTTGTAAGCTTGCCTTGCTGATATTTTCCATGCAATGCAGCTGAAGTAACATAGCTAGCTAACGTAGTGCACATAAAAGTAACTTTTGCTGTTAAATTCCCATGTACCGAATAAAGAAATCAGAGTGAAACGGATTTCCATCGCATTTTTAACTCTACTGATGGTTTTGTCACAAACTGTTGTGTTATATAGCAAATGTGCCCACTCTGGTCTTGGCCCATGCGCTCTAGCCACAGTGGGAGTAGGATATCTATACTGAACAAAAATATAAACCCAACATGTAAATTGTTGGTCCCATGTTTCATGAGCTGAAATAAAAGATCCCAGAAATGTTCCATACGCGCAAAAAGCTTATTTCTCTCAAATTTTGTGCACACATTTTTTTACATCCCTGTTAGTGAGCATATCTCCTTTGCCAAGATAAATCATCCACGTGACACGTGTGGCATATCAATAGGCTGATTAAACAACATGATCATTACACTGGTGCACCTTGTGCTGGGGACAATAAAATGCTACTCTAAAATGTGCAGTTTTGTCACATAACACAATGCCATAGATGTTTCAAGTTTTGAGGGAGCGTGCAATTGGAATGCTGACTGCAGGAATGTCCACCAGAGCTGTTGCCAGAGAATTGAATGTTAATTTCTCTACCATAAGCCTCCTCCAACGTCGTTTTAGAGAATTTGGCAGTGCGTCCAACCGGTCTCACAACCGCAGACCACGTGTAACCACGCCAGCCCAGGACCTTCACATCCGGCTTCTTCACCTGCGGGATTGTCTGAGGGGGTGTGGGGGTTCTGAGGAGTATTTATTTTTGTAATAAAGCCCCTTTGTGGGGAAAAACTAATTCTGATTGGCTGGGCCTGGCTCCTCAGTGGGTAGGCTTGACTGCCCAGTGGGTGGGCGTATGCCCTCCAAGGCCCACCCATGGCTGCACCCCGGCCCAAGTCATGTGAAATCCATAGATTAGGGCCTAATGAATTCATTTCAATTGACTGATTTCCTTATATGAACTGTAACTCAGTAAAATCTTTGAAATTGTTGCATGTTGCGTTTATATTTTTGTTCAGTATAATTCTGTAGTTGTCCCTTTAAACATCCTAAGGTCAACATCCCCATAGTGTTCATATTTCTCTCTAAATGTTGTAGCTACATAATTTTTTTTAAAACTATGTATTTGGGAAATAGCCAGTCTTTGCTATTTTGTTCATTACCATGCTGATGATTTCAAGTTGTATTGGATGTATTTTTATCTGTTAGACATTGAATACATATTTAGTATATTTACTACATTTAGTATGTTGATTTTTGTTCTCTGAAGTAAGTTCATTTAAAGTTATGTGATTTGGTCTTGTAGATGCATTAACACTCAGTAACCAAAAACCTGATATAATTTGCATATTCATACTGAATTTGCAGCAAACAGAATGTTCACCACAAGTTTCCCTGAATTTTTTGCCAGAAGTTCACAAGTTGCTGCATGTGAAAATATGAGCTTGCTGAAAATTTGCGGTAAACAGTAGAATGTTCGTCACAAGTTTCCCAGAAGTTCACAAGTTGCCGCAAGTTTACTGCAACAGTTTGCCACAAAACTAATTTGCAACAAAACTAATTTGCAGGTGGAAATATGAGTTTGCTGCAAATTTGGCCAAATGTTTCCCACAACTGTTTGCCAGAAGCCTGTTTTTTCGGTGGGTTTCGAAGAGCAAAGGTATAAGTGATGAAACTCAAACAGGCAGAAAATCCAGACTTTGGTCTGTAAAACTGATTTGAGCTTTCTTGGAGGACTCTAACAGAGAGGTTAAGTCACATTCAAATCAAATCAAAATCAAATTGTATTTTTCACATACACGTGTTTAGCAGATGTTATAGCGGATGTAGCGAAATGCTTGTGCTTCTAGCTCCGACAGTGCAGTAATATCTAACAAGTAATATCTAACAATTTCACAACATATACCCAATACACACAAAACTAGTAAGGAATGGAATTTAAGAAAATATACATATATGAACAAGCAATGACAGAGCGGCATGGACTAAGATACAGTAGAATATTATAGAATAGAATGCAGTATATACATATGAGATGAGTAGTGCAAGATATGTAAACATTATTAAAGTGACTAGTGTTCCATTTCTTAAAGTGGCCAGTGATTTCAATAGGCAGCATCAGCCAGTTCATCACGTAAATTGAGAATCTTCCAGCATCATTATCTTGTGCAGTTATACTGAGATATTCACAGTTTATTAAGAAAACTGAGAATCTTCATACATCTTGCATTTCTTGGGAAGTCATTGTCAAGAGATTATTTCACATGAGAACAGAGCAAAAAGAGAACAGGCTTGTTCATGGTCTCATTTACGCCTCAAAATCTCTCCTTTTTGTTTCACCAGCTGATATTATTAACTTATTAAACAGAAGGAGATTTCAATTAAAATCACCTTCCAGATGGGTGGCTCTCAGTTCATTAAAACGCATCAACCACTAAATCGTTTCAATGGCCTGTCATGAAGTGTGAGGGGAACCATTGGGATACTCCGACGTTCCTCATATTATCTTTCGTTATAAACTGCCATATATGGTTGAAATTGGAGTGTCACGGCTCAAGACTTATTTTATACTCATGGGATTTCAGTTTAATTGAAAACCTATATCATTTTTAGAGACTATTGAGCTATCTATATTGTTACAATAAAGACATGATTCTCCCCTGATGTTAAATGATTGTCTAGACTCTAGAGGAAAGGAGTTTCATTATCTACACTACCGGTCCAAAGTTTTAGAACACCTACTCATTCAAGGGTTTTTCTTTATTTGTACTATTTTCTAGAATAATAGTGAAGACATCAAAACTATGAAATAACACATATGGAATCATGTAGTAACCAAAAAAGTGTTAAACAAATCCAAATATATTTTATACTTGAGATTCTTCAAATAGCCACCCTATACCTTGATGACAGCTTTGCAACCTCTTGGCATTCTCTCAACCAGCTTCACCTGGAATGCTTTTCCAACAGTCTTGAAGGAGTTCCCACATATGCTGAGCACTTGTTGGCTGCTTTTCCTTCACTCTGCGGTCCGACTCATCCTAAACCATCTAAATTTGGTTGAGGTCGGGGGATTGTGGAGGCCAGGTCATCTGATGCAGCACTCCATCACTCTCCTTCTTGGTAAAATAGCCCTAACACAGCCTGGAGGTGTGTTGGGTCATTGTCCTGTTGAAAAACAAATGATAGTCCCACTAAACCCAAACCAGATGGGATGGCGTATTGCTGCAGAATTATGTGGTAGCCATGCTGGTTAAGTGTGCCTTGAATTCTAAATAAATCAGAGACATTGTCACCAGCAAAGCACCATAACACCACCTCCTCCATGCTTTACGGTGGGAAATACACATGCAGAGATCATTCACCTACACCGTGTCTCACAAAGACACAAAGGACACATTTCCACCGGTCTCCATTGCTCGTGTTTCTTGGCCGAAGCAAGTCTCTTCTTATTATTTGTGTCCTTTAGTAGTGGTTTCTTTGCAGCAATTCGACCATGAAGGCCTGATTCACACAGTCTCCTCTGAACAGTTGATGTTGAGATGTGAATGTTACTTGAACTCTGTGAAGCATGTATTTGGGCTGCAATTTCTGATGGTTTTTGCGACTGCACTTGAAGAAACGTTCAAAGTTCTTGAGAGTTGGTGGGGGTGTGTGTGACTGACATGCTTTTAAGTGCTCAATGCTATTATACTTTGCAATCAACAACATTTAAAAATTTTCTGTGAGGCTCCTTCTACGCTGACTAAGTAGCATCTGATAATGTGAGTGTCTTTACCTCCACTGAGGTAGTGGGGAGGCACAGATGTATCGCCGCAATGTGAGCTAAGGTTGGCATCCTGTCCTGCCTAGCTGCCTTGTCGATGCCCATGTATCTGTGCCACTCCTCTGCAGACACCTGGCACAGAGCAGAGATGGTATGGACATAGTCCTTAATGTCCTTTCTTGCGCCTACCAACTGGGCTGGATCTAGAACAGTTAGTGACTTGAACAGGTGAAGGCAGGGGTGCTTCTCCAGCACAGTCTGCAGCTTGATTTTTTAAATTTATTTTATTGTATTTATTTCACCTTTATTTAACCAGGTAAGCCAGTTGAGAACAAGTTCTCATTTACAACTGCGACCTGGCCAAGATAAAGCAAAGCAGTGCTATAAAAACAACAAGACAGAGTTACATATGGGGTAAAACAAAACATAAAGTCAAAAATACAACAGAAAATATATATACAGTGTGTGCAAATGTAGCAAGTTATGGAGGTAAGGCAATTAGTATTAACACTGGAATGATAGATGTGCAAGAGATTATGTGCAAATAGAGATACTGGGGTGCAAATGAGCAAAATAAATAACAATATGGGGATGAGGTAGTTGGGTGGGCTAATTTCAGATGGGCTGTGTACAGGTGCAGTGATCGGTAAGGTGCTCTGACAACTGATGCTTAAAGTTAGTGAGGGAGATAAGAGTCTCCAGCTTCAGAAATGTTTGCAGTTCGTTCCAGTCATTGGCAGCAGAGAACTGGAAGGAATGGCGCCCAAAGGAGGTGTTGGCTTTGGGGATGACCAGTGAGATATATCTGCGGGAGCGCATACTATGGGTGGGTGTTGCTATGGTGACCAATGAGCTAAGATAAGGCGGGGATTTGCCTAGCAGTGATTTATAGATGGCCTGGAGCCAGTGGGTTTTAGCGACGAATATGTAGTGAGGACCAGCCAACAAGAGCGTACAGGTCACAGTGGTGGGTAGTATATGGGGCGTTGGTGACAAAACGGATGGCACTGTGATAGACTACATCCAATTTGCTGAGTAGAGTGTTGGAGGCTATTTTGTAAATGACATCGCCGAAGTCAAGGATCGGTAGGATAGTCAGTTTTACGAGGGCATGTTTGGCAGCATAAGTGAAGGAGGCTTTGTTGCGAAATAGGAAGCCGATTCTAGATTTAACTTTGGATTGGAGATGCTTAATGTGAGTCTGGAAGGAGAGTTTACAGTCTAAGCAGACACCTAGGTATTTGTAGTTGTCCACATACTCTAGGTCAGACCCGTCGAGAGTAGTGATTCTAGTCGGGTGGGCGGGTGCCAGCAGCGTTCGATTGAAGAGCATGCATTTAGTTTTACTAGTGTTTAAGAGCAGTTGGAGGCTACGGAAGGAGTGTTGTATGGCATTGAAGCTCGTTTGGAGGTTTGTTAACACAGTGTCCAATGAAGGGCCAGATGTATACAAAATGGTGTCTGCGTAGAGATGGATCTGAGAGTCACCAGCAGCAAGAGCGACATCATTGATATACACGGAGAAAAGAGTCGTCCCAAGAATTGAACCCTGTGGCACCCCCATAGAGACTGCCATAGGTCCAGAGAACAGGCCCTCTGATTTGACACATTGAACTATCTGAGAAGTAGTTGGTGAACCAGGCGAGGCAGTCATTTGAGAAACCAAGGCTATTTAGTCTGCCAATAAGAATGCGGTGGTTGACAGAGTCGAAAGCCTTGGCCAGGTCGATGAAGACTGTTGCACAGTACTGTCTATTATCGATCGCGGTTATAATATCGTTTAGGACCTTGAGCGTGGCTGAGGTGCACCCATGACCAGCTCGGAAATCGGATTGCATAGCGGAGAAGGTACGGTGTGATTCGAAATGGTCGGTGATCTGTTTGTTAACTTGGCTTTCAAAAACTTTAGAAAAGCAGGGCAGGATGGATATAGGTCTGTAACAGTTTGAATCTAGAGTGTCACCCCCTTTGAAGAGGGGGATGACCGCGGCAGCTTTCCAATCTCTGGGGATCTCAGACGTTACGAAAGAGAAATAGCCAGAGAAGAACAGGCTAGTAATAGGGGTTGCGACAATTTCGGCGGCTATTTTTAGAAAGAAAGGAACCAGATTGTCTAGCCCAGATGATTTGTAGGGGTCCAGATTTTGCAGCTCTTTCAGAACATCAGCTGTCTGAATTTGTGTGAAGGAGAAGCGGGGGGTGGGGGCATGGGCAAGTTGCAGTGGAGCAGAGCTGGTGGCCGGGGTAGTGGTAGCCAGGTGGAAAATGCAAATGCTTGTTGAAATTCTCGATTATTGTAGATTTATCAGTTGTGATAGTGTTTCCTAGCCTCAGTGCAGTGGGCAGCTGGGAGGAGGTGCTCTTATTCTCCATGGACTTTAC
This sequence comes from Coregonus clupeaformis, assembly GCF_020615455.1. Classification (NCBI taxonomy): domain Eukaryota; kingdom Metazoa; phylum Chordata; class Actinopteri; order Salmoniformes; family Salmonidae; genus Coregonus; species Coregonus clupeaformis. The sequence goes on from NC_059210.1 coordinate 10,785,229, forward strand.
AGTGTCCCAAAACTTTTTGGAGTTAGTGCTAGAGGATAGACATTTCTGTTTGAAAAAGCTAGCCTTGCTTTCCTAACTGCTTGTGTATATTGGCTCCTAACTTCCCTGAAAAGTTGCATATCGCGGGGGCTATTCGATGCTAATGCAGTATGCCACAGGATGTTTTTGTGCTGGTCAAGGGCAGTCAAGTCTGAGGAGAACCAGGGGCTATATCTGTTCTTAGTTCTGAATTTTTTGAATGGGGCATGCTTATTTAAGATTGAGAGGAAAGCACTTTTAAAGAACAACCAGGCATCCTCTACTGACGGAATGAGATCGATATCCTGGGCCAGGTCAATTAGGAAGGCCTGCTCGCTATAGTGTTTTAGGGAGAGTTTGACAGTGATGAAGGGTGGTCGTTTGACCGCGGACCCGTTACGGACGCAGGCAATAAGGCAGTGATCGCTGAGATCCTGGTTGAAGACAGTGGAGGTGTATTTAGAGGGTAAGTTAGTCAGGATGATATCTATGAGGGTGCCCATGTTTACAGATTTAGGGTTGTACCTGGTAGGTTCCTTGATAATTTGTGTGAGATTGAGGGCATCTAGTTTGGATTGTAGGATGGCCGGGGTGTTAAGCATATCCCAGTTTAGGTCACCAAGCAGTACGAACTCTGAGGATAGATGGGGGGCAATCAATTCACATATGGTGTCCAGGGCACAGCTGGGGGCTAAGGGGGGTCTGTAGCAGCGGCAACAGTGAGAGACTTATTTCTGGAAAGGTGGATTTTTAGAAGTAGGAGCTCAAACTGTTTGGGCACAGACCTGGATAGTATGATAGAGCTCTGCAGGCTATCTCTACAGTAGATTGCAATTCCACCCCCTTTGGCAGTTCTATCAAGACGGAAAATGTTGTAGTTGGGGATGGACATTTCTGAATTTTTGGTGGCCTTCCTAAGCCAGGATTCAGACACTGCTAGAACATCAGGGTTCAGCGGAGTGTGCTAACGCAGTGATATCAAAAATAAAATTTTATATATAGCCCTTTTAATAGTAATATCTCGAAGTGCTGTACAGAAACCCAGCCTAAAACCCCAAACAGCTAGTAATGCAGGTGTAGAGCATAACTCAAACTTAGGAAGGAGGCTTCTGATGTTAACGTGCAGAAAACCAAGGCTTTTACGGTTACAGAAGTCAACAAATGATAGCTCCTGGGGAGTAGGAGTGATACTGGGGGCTGCAGGGCCTGGGTTAGCCTCTACATCACCAGAGGAACAGAGGAGGACTAGAATAAGGATATGGCTAAAGGCTTTAAGAACTCGTCTTCTAGTGCGTTGGGTACAGAGAATAAAGGGGGCAGATTTCCGGGCGTTGTAGAATAGATTCAGGGCATTATGTACAGACAAGGATATGGAAGGATATGAGTACAGTGGAGGTAAACCTAAGCGTTGGGTAACACTGAAAGAGAGAGCTTCACTGGAGACACCGATTGAGCTGGTCTCGGCGTGTATGGGGGGTGGAACAAAGGAGCTATTTGAGGCAGTTTGAGAGGGACTTGGGGTTCTACAGTGAAATTGTATAATAAGAACTAACTGGAACAGAAATAGGCAAGGCATATTGACATGGGAGAGAGGCATAAATCAATCACAGGTGTTATTAGAGAGAGCTAAGACAACAACTAGTAATGGCGATGAAAGTTTGGGCTGAGGCTAAACAGATAAACAGGACAGGGTACCGTGTAAAGGAACAGTCCAGCAGGCATCAGCTGTGCAGCTGAGTGATTATAAGGTCCAGTGAACAGCAATATGTGAGTCCGAGAGCAGTTCGAATTGGTGCTACAGCACAGCGAGCAGGAAGCACGGCTGTTGTTTGCGTGTGCTAGCTGGTCGGGGCTAGCAGATGGATCTTCGTGGTCGCCGCAACGGGAAGCCTGTTAAAACCACAGACGATTACGTCGGCAGACCAGTTGCGATGGATCGGCGGGGCTCTGTGTCGACTCTAGGAGGTCCCGTCCGGTTGACAGAGAGGTAGATAGCTGGGAAATGTGCCTCACTCCAGGCTAGCTCAAGGCTGATTAGCCAACAACAACATCCATTTGGTTGCAGCTAGCTAGTTGCGATGATCCGGTGTTAAAGGTCCAGTGATTCAGTGATTCTGGCAGAAAATCTGATATGTTCTGGGTCGATAATGCACTGTGCAGACAGTGCAGACTGGCCGATAATAGTCCAGGCTAGAGCTGGCTGATAGGTAGTGCAGGCCATGGACAATGGTGAAAAACCGCTAATAGCAAGTAGCTAGTTAGCTGGCTACTCCCGTCCGGTAGACAAAGAGGTAGATAGCCGGGATATGGGCCTGGCTCGAGGCTAGCTATCAAGGCTAACTGGTGCTTGCTTCGGGGGCAGTGGTGATTAGCCTACAGCAACATCCATTCGGTTGCGGCTAGCTAGTTGCGGTCCGGTGTTAAGGTCCAGTGATTCAGTTATTCCGGCAGAAAATCCGATGTTCTGGGTGAAAACCGCTAACGGTGGCTAATAGCAAGTAGCTAGTTAGCTAGTTAGCTGGCTAGCTAGTTTCAACTGGAGATTCTAGATAAAGGTGAGTAAATAGTAGAATCTGTTCCACATTGAGTGAGGCGGGATGCAGGAAAGTATATTTAGTAGAAGGATGAAAAGTGTGATAGGGAAATATATACGTAAAATACAAAAAAATAAAAAAAACAGGCTATTTACATGGACACACAACAGAGAACACGACCGCACTGCCAAGCCATCTTGGATCCATGCTGCCATGACAGACTGGAACAACTCAGTGCAGGAAAGCATGTCTTCCTCTAGAAGCTTCCCCAGCAGCTCAGTTGCATGAGGGCGCTAGTCATCAGCCCCAGCTGTTCTTCCATACTCAAACTGCATTTGCAGGTCCTCCAGCTTGCTGGCGATGTTGTGGGCTGTTGTCACAGAGGTCTCCTCCAGCTTTGTCAGGTTAGCCACTATCTCCACACTATGCTCCACAATTAACACTGCCTGGGCCTTCAGCTGGGCCTTGTGTTCCCTCAGCAGCTCACAAAGGTCCTGGACACACTTCGCCATTTCTGGTAAGGTCATAGTGAAGTCGGTGAGGACATCCATGTACTCTGCCAGGTAATCCACAGTACATATCCAGGAGCCCCACCTGGTCTGCACAGCATACACAGGCATTACAGGAGAATGGCAATTTTCCAGCATGAATGATCTCAGCTCCAGACAACGCTGGGGTGCCTGTGAGAACACCTTCTTCACCAGAGCACACAGCCTGTTCACGTCCTCAAACACCTCTGGAAAAACCTCCAGCACCAGGCTCAGGAGATGGGCAAAGCAGTTGACGTGTCCAGAGTTGGGGAAGAGGCCCTTCAAGATGCTGGTGAAAGCCTTCTTCATGTAGCTAGCCGAGTCGCTTACAAAAGTAATAATAATAAATAATATGCCAATTTGCAGACGCTTTTATCCAAAGCGACTTACAGTCATGCGTGCATAATTTTTTTTTTTTGTGTATGAAAAAGCCCACACATTAAAGTTAAAGTCAACCCCATTGTTGTTGAGACAGGAAATGACAGCTTGGGACACTGTGGTAAAGTTGACTTCATCCAAGAAAGCCAGGTTTACTACAACAGGTCACTCACCCACTGGCTGGAGTAGGATGGCGAGTGCACATCTTCCAAAGGTATCGTTCGTCTCATCAAGGATGACATAAATGTCCTTTCCCTCTACAGCATATTTGATGCCCTGCTTATATTGTGGATAGAGCTCTGGTAGGTACTCCATACGCAGATGGGATGGCGCTGGGTAGACCCTCCCTGCTTGCATTCTTTTTCCTCAGAAATGTGGGGAACTTGGGCCCCTTCTCAAGAGGTATACAGTGGGGGGGAAAAGTATTTAGTCAGACACCAATTGTGCAAGTTCTCCCACTTAAAAAGATGAGAGAGGCCTGTAATTTTCATCATAGGTACACGTCAACTATGACAGACAAATTGAGATTTTTTTTCTCCAGAAAATCACATTGTAGGATTTTTAATGAATTTATTTGCAAATTATGGTGGAAAATAAGTATTTGGTCACCTACAAACAAGCAAGATTTCTGGCTCTCACAGACCTGTAACTTCTTCTTTAAGAGGCTCCTCTGTCCTCCACTCGTTACCCGTATTAATGGCACCTGTTTTAACTTGTTATCAGTATAAAAAACACCTGTCCACAACCTCAAACAGTCACACTCCAAACTCCACTATGGCCAAGACCAAAGAGCTGTCAAAGGACACCAGAAACAAAATTGTAGACCTGCACCAGGCTGGGAAGACTGAATCTGCAATAGGTAAGCAGCTTGGTTTGAAGAAATCAACTGTGGGAGCAATTATTAGGAAATGGAAGACATACAAGACCACTGATAATCTCCCTCGATCTGGGGCTCCACGCAAGATCTCACCCGTGGGATCAAAATGATCACAAGAACGGTGAGCAAAAATCCCAGAACCACACGGGGGGATCTAGTGAATGACCTGCAGAGAGCTGGGACCAAAGTAACAAAGCCTACCATCAGTAACACACTACGCCGCCAGGGACTCAAATCCTGCAGTGCCAGACGTGTCCCCCTGCTTAAGCCAGTACATGTCCAGGCCCGTCTGAAGTTTGCTAGAGTGCATTTGGATGATCCAGAAGAGGATTGGGAGAATGTCATATGGTCAGATGAAACCAAAATAGAACTTTTTGGTAAAAACTAAACTCGTCGTGTTTGGAGAACAAAGAATGCTGAGTTGCATCCAAAGAACACCATACCTACTGTGAAGCATGGGGGTGGAAACATCATGCTTTGGGGCTGTTTTTCTGCAAAGGGACCAGGACGACTGATCCGTGTAAAGGAAAGAATGAATGGGGCGATGTATCGTGAGATTTTTAGTGAAAACCTCCTTCCATCAGCAAGGGCATTAAAGATGAAACGTGGCTGGGTCTTTCAGCATGACAATGATCCCAAACACACCACCCGGGCAACAAAGGAGTGGCTTCGTAAGAAGCATTTCAAGGTCCTGGAGTGGCCTAGCCAGTCTCCAGATCTCAACCCCATAGAAAATCTTTGGAGGGAGTTGAAAGTCCGTGTTGCCCAGCGACAGCCCCAAAACATCACTGCTCTAGAGGAGATCTGCATGGAGGAATGGGCCAAAATACCAGCAACAGTGTGTGGAAACTGTTGAGAGACTTACAGAAAATGTTTGACCTGTGTCATTGCCAACAAAGGGTATATAACAAAGTATTGAGAAACTTTTGTTATTGACCAAATACTTATTTTCCACCATAATTTGCAAATAAATTCATTAAAAATCCTAAAAAAAACATACTACAATGTGATTTTCTGGAGATTTTTTTTTTTTTTTTCTCATTTTGTCTGTCATGACAGGAAAATGACAGGCCTCTCTCATCTTTTTAAGTGGGAGAACTTGCACAATTGGTGGCTGACTAAATACTTTTTTCCCCCACTGTATCTGTCACACCCTGGCTCTGGGACTCTTATATGTTGAGCCAGGGTGTGTAGTTTCTATGTGTTTGTGTTCTGTGGTTAAGTTCTAGTGCTTGTGTTTCTATGTTGGCCGGTGTGGTTCTCAATCAGAGGCAACGTGAATCAGCTGTTGCTTGTTGTCTCTGATTGGGAACCATACTTAGGCAGCCTGTTTTCCACAGTGTGTTGTGGGATCTTGTTCCGTATGGTTTGTATTGTAACCAAGGACTTCACGTTTCGTATCGTTTGTTGTTTTGTTCGTGTGATCTTTCAAATTAAAAGTATGTTCGCATTCCACGCTGCGCATTGGTCCACAGTGTTTGACGATCGTGACAGAAGATCCCACCATATCTGGACCAAGCAGCGTGTCCAGGAGCCAACGCCAGAGAGGGCTCTAAAGGACATCAACCTCGACTGGGTCAAGCCGCGGGAGGAGGAGAGAGGCTGGACTTGGGAGCAGAGGAGCGAGAGTCTGGCGAGAGCCATGGAGGCCTGGCCCACGGGGTGGAGAGACGCCCAGAATTTTTTTAGGGGGGGGCTCACGCCGTGGACGACGGGGCAGCAGGAGGCCGGGATAGAGTGGTTCAGCGGGTTGGCAAAGGAGGCCGCCAGGTTACGGGAGTCACTGGTCACCAGGGGGAAGGAGAATGTAGAGGCACGGCGAGAGGTACTGGGGTGTGTTGCCAGTCCGGTCCGGCCCGTTCCTGATCCCCGCGTAGGGCCAGTGGTGTGTGTCCCCAGTACGGTCCGGCTTGTTCCTGTCCCTCGCACCGAGCCTGTGGTGCGCGTCGCCAGCCCGGTCCGGCATGTTCCTGCCCCTCGCACCAAGCCTGTGGTGCGCGTCGTCAGCCCGGTCCGGCCTGTTCCTGCTCCCCGCACCAAGCCAGTGGTGCGTTTCGTCAGCCCGGTTCGGCCCGTCCCTGCTCCCCGCACCAAGCCTGTGGTGCGGCGTCTTCAGCCCGGTCCGGCCTGTTCCTGCTCCCGCACCAAGCCAGTGGTGCGCCCGTCAGCCCGGTCCGGCCTGTTCCTGCTCCCCGCACCAAGCCAGTGGTGCGCTCCGTCAGCCCGGTTCGGCCCGTCCCTGCTCCCGCACCAAGCCAATGGTGCGCGTTGTCAGCCCGGTCCGGCCTGTTCCTGCTCCCGCACCAAGCCAGTGGTGCGCCCCGTCAGCCCGGTTCGGCCCGTCCCTGCTCCCGCACCAAGCCAATGGTGCGGCGTCGTCAACCGGTCCGGCCCGTCCCTGCTCCCCGCACCAAGCCTGTGGTGCGCGTCGTCAGTCCGGCACAGCCCGTGCCTGTTCCACCAGTGCCTGGTCCGGCACCGGTCAGCTGCTCCACTCCGGAGCTAGAGCAATCCGCTCCACCAGTGTTCAGTCCAGCTCCCGGCCAGCAGGGCCAGACCGGACCAGGGGCGCTTTGGGGGGTTGGTTGGAGGGTGGGGGTCAAGCCCGGAGCCGGAACCGCCTCCGAGGAGGAATGCCCACCCGGCCCTCCCCTGTTCGGTTTATGTTTGGCGCGGTCGCAGTCCGCGCCTTTGGGGGGGGGTACTGTCACGCCCTGGCTCTGGGACTCTGTTATGTTGAGCCAGGGTGTGTAGTTTCTATGTGTTTGTGTTCTGTGGTTAAGTTCTAGTGCTTGTGTTTCTATGTTGGCCGGTGTGGTTCTCAATCAGAGGCAACGTGAATCAGGTGTTGCTTGTTGTCTCTGATTGGGAACCATACTTAGGCAGCCTGTTTTCCACAGTGTGTTGTGGGATCTTGTTCCGTATGGTTTGTATTGTAACCAAGGACTTCACGTTTTGTATCGTTTGTTGTTTTGTTCTTGTGATCTTTCAAATTAAAAGTATGTTCGCATTCCACGCTGCGCATTGGTCCACAGTGTTTGACGATCGTGACAGTATCTGCTTTGATTAATGTTCTTGTGAAGTCCAAGATGAACTCCTTTCTCTCAGCTGTGGAGGGGGTATTTGCCAGACAGGAGGCCTGGGTCTGTGTTCTAGTTTGGACTGAAAAGAAATGTAGAAAATAAAGAACAATGGTTAAATTTGGTAAATTAAGATTTCTCAGGTTGAGATCAATAGCAGGCCTATAGTGGATCTCAAACTTTGAAGCTAAGCACACTCTCTCCTGAAGCGACACACACACAGCCCATAAACCTGACATTATGTCTCACACACGAAGACATTTTCAAACAATGATAGATAACAAAATCAAAATCACAAAAAGTCACCCAAAATATGTCTAACTTGCTGCTTTTGTAATTCCTAACTTGTCACTCGTTTTTATAGCCAAAGTGACGTGGTGGAGCTAACTTGTTAGCTAGCTAACTTGCCACTATCCCACGTAGCTAGCCTAAATGACATGCTGGAGCTGGAGTGACAACATGGGAAGCTTGCCAGGCTAACGTTTGCTAGCTAGCTAACTTGCCGCTATGTAGATACAGACAAAAATGTAATTGTCAAGAACAGATATTAACTAACTAGAACAAACCTACTAGCTAGTTAATATATCTGTAGCTAGCTAAAGCATCATAATGTTTACCTGGTCCAATAGCCCTCCTATCTTTGTGTCGGAGTGACCTCAGGTGCTCCACCGCAGTTTGACGCCGTATGTAGTCGATTGAATGCTGACAGACTTTGCAGAAAAGTACTCCACCATCCCCGTACAGTTCAGCTGGAAACACCCTGCCCCTGGCTGTTATTCTGGTCGCCAAGTGTTTACTCCTCAGCTCTTCTGCTGTAAATCTGCGTATTTTGTTTTATTAGATACTTCTGTCCTCAGACAGCTGACATTGATTCACGGAGCTGTCTGCACCCTGCACCTCTCACTCACACAGGGGAGGGGCTACACCTCTGGCTACCCTTTTCGGTGATTGAAATACATACCCATAATGACAAAGCGAAAACCGTTTAAAAAAAATATTTTGCACATTTATTAATAAGTATTCAGACTCTTTACTTTTTTGAAGCACTTTTGGCATTGATTACAGCCTCGAGTCTTTTTGGGTATGTCGCTTCAAGCTTGGCACACGTGTATTTGTGGAGTTTCTCCTATTCTTCTTTGCAGATCCTCTCAAGCTCTGTCAGGTTGGATGGGGAGCCTCCCTGCACAGCTATTTTCAGGTCTCTCCAGAGATGTTTGATCGGGTTCAAGTCCGGGCTCTGGCTGGGCCACTCAAGGACATTCAGGGACTTGTCCCGAAGCCACTCCTGCGTTGTTTTGGCTGTGAGTTTAGGGTCGTTGTCCTGTTGGAAGGTGAATCTTCGCCCCAGTCTGAGGTCCTGAGTGCACTGGAGCAGGTTTTCATCAAGGATCTCTCTGTACTTTGCTCCGTTCATCTTTCCCTCGATCCTGACTAGTCTCCCAGTCCCTGCCGCTGAAAAACATCCCCACAGCATGATGCTGCCACCACCATGCTTCCCCTTAGGGATGGTGCCAGGTCTGCTCCAGACGTGACGCTTGGCATTCAGGCCAAAGATTTCAATCTTGGTTTCATCAGACCAGAGAATCTTGTTTCTCATGGTCTGAGAGTCCTTTAGGTGCCTTTTGGAAAACTCCAAGCGGGCTGTCATGTGCCTTTTACTGAGGAGTGTCTTCTGTCTGGCCACTCTACCATAAAGGCCTGATTGGTGGAGTGCTGCAGCGATGGTTGTCCTTCTGGAAGGTTCTCCCATCTCCACAGAGGAACTCTGGAGCTCTGTCAGAGTGACCATCGGGTTCTTGGTCACCTCCCTGACCAAGGCCCTTCTCCCCTGATTCCTCAGTTTGGCCTGGCGGCCAGCTCTAGGAAGGCCCGGGAATCAAACCCATAAACCTGGCATTGCAAGCACCATGCTCTACCAACTGAGCCATACAGGACCAAGTAGTATGCTAGTGTGGATATTGGAGTAGAGCCATACATGATGCCACTTGCCTGGCTACATTCCAATGTCCATACTAGCATGCCACTTAATGGAATGCATGCCCAGTACATTGCTTCATTCTAAGTAGTACACAAGTGTGGATATTGGAGCAAAGCCACTGTGTGATGCTGAGCTGAGAGCACATCACACCACACCATCACATTCACATCATACCATCACATTCACATCACACCATCACATTCGCATCACACCATCACATTCCCATCACACCATCACATTCCCATCATACCATCACATTCCCATCACACCATCACATTCCCATCACACCATCACATTCACATCACACCATCACATTCACATCACACCATCACATTCACATTACACCATCACATTCACATCACACCATCACTTTCACATCACACCATCACAAATCCACAATCACATATACAGTGGGGAAAAAAGTATTTAGTCAGCCACCAATTGTGCAAGTTCTCCCACTTAAATATATGAGAGGGGCCTGTAATTTTCATCATAGGTACACGTCAACTATGACAGACAAAATGAGAAAAAAAATCCAGAAAATCACATTGTAGGATTTTTAATGAATTTATTTGCAAATTATGGTGGAAAATTAAGTATTTGGTCAATAACAAAAGTTTCTCAATACTTTGTTTTATACCCTTTGTTGGCAATGACACAGGTCAAACGTTTTCTGTAAGTCTTCACAAGGTTTTCACTGTTGCTGGTATTTTGGCCCATTCCTCCATGCAGATCTCCTCTAGAGCAGTGATGTTTTGGGGCTGTCGCTGGGCAACACGGACTTTCAACTCCCTCCAAAGATTTTCTATGGGGTTGAGATCTGGAGACTGGCTAGGCCACTCCAGGACCTTGAAATGCTTCTTACGAAGCCACTCCTTCGTTGCCCGGGCGGTGTGTTTGGGATCATTGTCATGCTGAAAGACCCAGCCATGTTTCATCTTCAATGCCCTTGCTGATGGAAGGAGGTTTTCACTCAAAATCTCACGATACATGGCCCCATTCATTCTTTCCTTTACACGGATCAGTCGTCCTGGTCCCTTTGCAGAAAAACAGCCCCAAAGCATGATGTTTCCACCCACATGCTTCACAGTAGGTATGGTGTTCTTTGGATGCAACTCAGCATTCTTTGTCCTCCAAACACGACGAGTTTAGTTTTTACCAAAAAGTTATATTTTGGTTTCATCTGACCATATGACATTCTCCCAATCCTCTTCTGGATCATCCAAATGCACTCTAGCAAACTTCAGACGGGCCTGGACATGTACTGGCTTAAGCAGGGGGACACGTCTGGCACTGCTGTATTTGAGTCCCTGGCGGCGTTGTATGTTACTGATGGTAGGCTTTGTTACTTTGGTCCCAGCTCTCTGCAGGTCATTCACTAGGTCCCCCCGTGTGGTTCTGGGATTTTTGCTCACCGTTCTTGTGATCATTTTGACCCCACGGGGTGAGATCTTGCGTGGAGCCCCAGATCGAGGGAGATTATCAGTGGTCTTGTATGTCTTCCATTTCCTAATAATTGCTCCCACAGTTGATTTCTTCAAACCAAGCTGCTTACCTATTGCAGATTCAGTCTTCCCAGCCTGGTGCAGGTCTACAATTTTGTTTCTGGTGTCCTTTGACAGCTCTTTGGTCTTGGCCATAGTGGAGTTTGGAGTGTGACTGTTTGAGGTTGTGGACAGATGTCTTTTAAATCAAATCAAATCAAATCAAATCAAATTTTATTGGTCACATGCGCCGAATACAACAGGTGCAGACATTGCAGTGAAATGCTTACTTACAGCCCTTAACCAACAGTGCATTTATTTTAAACAAAAAAAGTAAGAATAAAACAACAACAACAAAAAAGTGTTGAGAAAAAAAGAGCAGAAGTAAAATAAAGTGACAGTAGGGAGGCTATATATACAGTAAAATAAAGTGACAGTAGGGAGGCTATATATACAGGGGGGTACCGTTGCAGAGTCAATGTGCGGGGGCACCGGCTAGTTGAGGTAGTTGAGGTAATATGTACATGTGGGTAGAGTTAAAGTGACTATGCATAAATACTTAACAGAGTAGCAGCAGCGTAAAAAGGATGGGGTGGGGGGGGCAGTGCAAATAGTCCGGGTAGCCATGATTAGCTGTTCAGGAGTCTTATGGCTTGGGGGTAGAAGCTGTTGAGAAGTCTTTTGGACCTAGACTTGGCACTCCGGTACCGCTTGCCGTGCGGTAGCAGAGAGAACAGTCTATGACTAGGGTGGCTGGAGTCTTTGACAATTTTGAGGGCCTTCCTCTGACACCGCCTGGTAGAGGTCCTGGATGGCAGGGAGCTTTGCCCCAGTGATGTACTGGGCCGTACGCACTACCCTCTGTAGTGCCTTGCGGTCAGAGGCCAAGCAGTTGCCATACCAGGCGGTGATGCAACCAGTCAGGATGCTCTCGATGGTGCAGCTGTAGAATTTTTTGAGGATCTGAGGACCCATGCCAAATCTTTTTAGTCTCCTGAGGGGGAATAGGCTTTGTCGTGCCCTCTTCACGACTGTCTTGGTGTGTTTGGACCATGATAGTTCGTTGGTGATGTGGACACCAAGGAACTTGAAGCTCTCAACCTGTTCCACTATACTGATAACAAGTTCAAACAGGTGCCATTAATACAGGTAACGAGTGGAGGACAGAGGAGCCTCTTAAAGAAGAAGTTACAGGTCTGTGAGAGCCAGAAATCTTGCTTGTTTGTAGGTGACCAAATACTTATTTTCCACCATAATTTGCAAATAAATTCATAAAAAATCCTACAATGTGATTTTCTGGATTTTTTTTCTCTCAATTTGTCTGTCATAGTTGACGTGTACCTATGATGAAAATTACAGGCCTCTCTCATCTTTTTAAGTGGGTGAACTTGCACAATTGGTGGCTGACTAAATTTTTTTTCCCCCACTGTATATATCCAAAGTGGCTTACAATCGTGTGCATTTTACGAATGAGTGGCACCGGAAATCGAGACATGCTCTACCAACTGAGCCATACATCACACCATCACATTACATTCACATCAAACCATCACATTCACATAACACCATTACATTATGTTCACATCACACCATCAAATCACACCATCACATCACACCATCACATTCATATCACACCATCACATTCACATCACATTGACATCACTCCATCACATTACGTTCACGTTCACGTCACACCATAACATCACACCATCACATTACGTTCACGTCACACCATCACATCATACCATCACATTCACATTACGTTCACGTCACACCATCACATCACATTCAGGGTAACTTTCAGATGTAGTCTGTCCTCCTCCTCGTCATAATGAATACCGGCTATTCCAACCCACCCTGGTCCTTCTGGGCACACAAAAAAACATTTTCACAATGACTAAACATTAAGCTCCAGACCTTGGTTTGAAATGTACACTCCCTTGCACCAACCCAAAAGCCCATGTCCCTTCTCACATTTGTTAATTCACATTGTTTTTACATACAGAGACCATTAAAATGCCATCCGAACAACGCTGAAAAGCTGTGTGGGTTGAACCAACTGGCCAGGGCCGGCACCGCTGAGACCTTGGCCCACGCGCAATCTCTCTCACTCACTTACTCACTCACTCACTCACTCGTGCGCGCGCGCGCACACACACACACACACACACACACACACACACACACACACACACACACACACACACACACACACACACACACACACACACACACACACACACACACACACACACACACACACACACACACACACACACACACACACACATTTTGGAGCGCTAGGCTAGCCCTTTAGAAACCAGCTAATTAACTTCATGGTGAAGAAGAAGCCCCCAGAAAGACCCAGGATCTGTTCCAAATGGCACACGATTCACTATATAGCGCACTACTATTGACCAGAGCCATGGTCAAAAGTAGTGCACTATAAAGGAATAGGGTACCATTTGGGACACATCCATTCAGGTGTAATTAAAACAGTCTAGTGACAGAGCTGGCATTTGTCATCCAGCAGTTTAAATACCAGGCCTGACAGAAATGTCAAACAGATAGCAGCGCCGACGCGTCCCCACTGCCCCCTCCTCTGCTATAACAAACACACGCACACGCACACACATACACACGCACACGCACACACATGCATGCGCGCACACACACACATAGCTTCTTGGATCTATTATGAATGTTTTCTGATAACCTTTAGGATTCCCTGAACAGCAAAAACTAAAAATTCCCTCTCATTATCCTGTAGAGAAAGTCTTGGATTTATAGATGTGATGCAGGTCCTTTAGACTCATGAGACAGTAGTGTAGACAATCTACGGTCTGTTGTGTTTCCCCGGCAATCATTTAAAATAATTTATCTGTGATGATTGACCTGGTCTGGCTTAATGGACCAATAGAAAAGTCCCAAACTGCAAACCCCGCCCACCTGACACTCCAGGCAGGCTAGAGCAAACACTCAAAGTATCCGGAAGATTTCAAATAGTATTTGAACACATGTCTGCTTCGCTTGGCCTCACGCTGGGTAAGGGTATCCTGGGATGAATGAGGCATGTAACCATGGTAATTGCAGCCGATGATGCGCCTCTTGATGTCACTTTGGGAAATTGATGACCGGTTAGATCTTTGATATCACAGCTATAGTATCATGGTAATGAGCTCCTACTCTGCCAGATGTACCGTGGTAGTGGAGCCTATAGAGGCTGCATGTGGATATGAGGGCTAAAGAGCCATTTTGCTGAGCTGCTCTGAATAGCAGTCTTAATCAAGCAACCGGCACACCATTGTGTGTCGATTGGTCGATAGAGGATTTGTAATGATATGTGAAGTGTTGTATAATAATAAAGAGGTTTAATTGCACTGCATTCAAAGCACAGCAGTAGGAGGGTGTTATGAATCACTGCAGCAACCTACAGTAAATCACATTTTGTATATATTGGTAGTCTTTTATGAACTCTTTGTGGTGGAGACAGAGAGGGGTACAGCCAAGGGTCATGAACTAGACTGTTCCAGTTGATGTTGGACAAAAAAACAGCAAAACCCAACTCCCTTAAGATGACCATGTTAACACATTTAGAATTTTATCCCATGCCCTATATTACCTGTTTTGTTTACCTCATGTACACACCTTATCCCTCTATACACCCACTGTAACAGCTGTTCAGACTGAGGATTGAACAGCCACTCGCCACTAGCCATTGTGTTGCATGAAGGTCATTCAAGAAGTTCAGTTACAGTTCTCTGGGCATTGGTTCAGCTGGTTTCCATTGTGGTGGTCTGTGATCCTACCCAGAAGACTATCACAATTTCACAAGAGTCATGATTTGTTTTTCCGAGTGACTCGTTCATTTTAGTCATTTGTTTGCTGGCCTGAATGAATTCTACAGCAGGATTAATACGCGCTCCTCTGGTTCAGCGGCTCTGGAGACGTGCTCCAACAACTGTATGTCATACTGTATATGCACGCAGAAAAAGATATAGCTGCAGGCAGCATAGAGAAGAAAAAGCTTTGTAGAACCAAAACATACACAGCCTGCCTCTGCTCAACACTCAAACTCGAGAACTAATCATTTGGGTGGCTGATGCAGTTAGTGATCGATAGCCTATTGGGAAAATCTCCTTCGCGCCATTCTAGCTTTTGCATTCCATTCACAATCTAGTCCGGTTGCAGCCGCAACTAGACTTTGTTTCAAAGGTATCAATAAATAATCTTATATTAGCAAGCACAAATTACATTGTTTGAAGCACAGTTTTATAAATTATAGTCCACTATAAAGAGAATATGGTGTCATTTGGGATGCAGACCACGTCCAAAAAGAGACAAACAATCTCAAAACTGGAATTAATAAATGATGTCTGTCACTGAGAGCCTTCTCTACATTCTGCACACTGTCCAATCCCTTCCTCATTATTTATATAATTGGCAGTATCATAGTAAGTGCTGAGTGCCATTTTACTAGTCATAGCGGGTTAGGCCATAATTGTTTTAGTTTACGTCCCAAATGGCACCCTATATAGCGCACTACTTTAGGGCCTGGTCAAAAGTAGTGCACTACTGTATGCCATTTGGGAAGCATCCTTAGGTTCCCGTATTAATTACTATGTCACACTGGATTCAGACTTGTCAATGATTGGCTCTTGGCATTCTTCCTAATGAAATCTACCAAGAGTATAGTGTGTTAAATGTTTGTAATGCCTGTGTGTGTGTCTGTGTGTGTGTGTGTGTGTGTGTGTGTGTGTGTGTGTGTGTGTGTGTTTGTGTCTGTGTGTGTGTGTGTGTGTGTGTGTGTGTGTGTCTGTCTGTCTGTCTGTCTGTCTGTGTGTGTCTGTGTGTGTGTGTGTCTGTGTGTCTGTGTGTGTGTGTGTGTGTGTGTGTGTCTGTGTGTGTGTCTGTGTGTGTGTCTGTGTGTGTAAAAAGGTGCTCTTGGTCACTATATCACCCCTGCTGTGCTGAGACCGCTTAGGTGATTACTAAGCTATTGACTTTGTTTCTGTAATATCTGTTTCTGTAAGATCTGTTCCACTACTTAAGGTAAGACCAACATAATAGCAATTTTGTCCACATAAAATGAGGTTTTTCTCTACCTGTTACAGTAATTTGCAATTACTGCAGAGACGGAAGCTGTGCAAATGAGAACTTAGTTCAAATAATTGTTATGTCAACGTGTGGCCTGGAGGTGGTTAGTGTCACTTCAGGACCCTCTCTGGTGGAAGGAATTAATTTCTGTGCGATAATGGAGCAAAGCCGAATAACGTTGCTTCAAGGAATCTCAAAATCCTAAGGGAGCGTGCGATGGTTGTATCTGGATACCTTAATAGAACCGTTTTGGCTGGGTAGGTACTCATATCCACATGTACTATCAGTCTATTAGTTTAGAATAGTCTGTTTTATTATGTCATGCACACAAAACATTTCTTTCAGCTTTCGAGTCCTTTGATGTCTTCAAATACTCACTGTGATGGGCTACTAGAATATTTTATTCTCTCTCTCTCTCAGAAGTGAGACCAAGGTGAGCTGTACCGTACACCATGTACAGTGAGGGAAAAAAGTATTTGATCCCCTGCTGATTTTGTACGTTTTCCCACTGACAAAGAAATGATCAGTCTATAATTTTAATGGTAGGTTTATTTGAACAGTGAGAAACAGAATAACAACAAAAGCATCCAGAAAAACGCATGTCAAAAATTTTATAAATTGATTTGCATTTTAATGAGGGAAATAAGTATTTGACCCCCTCTCAAGATTTATGGCTCCCAGGTGTCTTTTATACAGGTAACGAGCTGAGATTAGGAGCACACTCTTAAAGGGAGTGCTCCTAATCTCAGCTTGTTACCTGTATAAAAGACACCTGTCCACAGAATCAATCAATCAGATTCCAAACTCTCCACCATGGCCAAGATCAAAGAGCTCTCCAAGGATGTCAGGGACAAGATTGTAGACCTACACAAGGCTGGAATGGGCTACAAGACCATCGAGACCATCGCCAAGCAGCTTGGTGAGAAGGTGACAACAGTTGGTGCGATTATTCGCAAATGGAAGAAACACAAAAGAACTGTCAATATCCCTCGGCCTGGGGCTCCATGCAAGATCTCACCTCGTGGAGTTGCAATGATCATGAGAACTACATGGGAGGATCTTGTCAATTATCTCAAGGCAGCTGGGACCATAGTCACCAAGAAAACAATTGGTAACACACTACGCCGTGAAGGACTGAAATCCTGCAGTGCCCGCAAGGTCCCCCTGCTCAAGAAAGCACATATACAGGCCCGTCTGAAGTTTGCCAATGAACATCTGAATGATTCAGAGGAGAACTGGGTGAAAGTGTTGTGGTCAGATGAGACCAAAATCGAGGTCTTTGGCATCAACTCAACTCGCCGTGTTTGGAGGAGGATGAATGCTGCCTATGACCCCAAGAACACCATCCCCACCATCAAACATGGAGGTGGAAACATTATGCTTTTGGGGGGTTTTTCTGCTAAGGGGACAGGACAACTTCACCGCATCAAAGGGACGATGGACGGGGCCATGTACTGTCAAATTTTGGCTGAGAACCTCCTTCCCTCAGCCAGGGCATTGAAAATGGGTCGTGGATGGGTATTCCAGCATGACAATGACCCAAAACACACGGCCAAGGCAACAAAGGAGTGGCTCAAGAAGAAGCACATTAAGGTCCTGGAGTGGCCTAGCCAGTCTCCAGACCTTAATCCCATAGAAAATCTGTGGAGGGAGCTGAAGGTTCAAGTTGCCAAACGTCAGCCTCGAAACCTTAATGACTTGGAGAAGATCTGCAAAGAGGAGGGGGACAAAATCCCTCCTGAGATGTGTGCAAACCTGGTGGCCAACTACAAGAAACGTCTGACCTCTGTGATTGCCAACAAGGGTTTTGCCACCAAGTACTAAGTCATGTTTTGCAGAGGGGTCAAATACTTATTTCCCTCATTGAAATGCAAATCAATTTATAACATTTTTGACATGCGTTTTTCTGGATTGTTTTGTTGTTATTCTGTCTCTCACTGTTCAAATAAACCTACCATTAAAATTATAGACTGATCATGTTTTTGTCAGTGGGCAAACGTACAAAATCAGCAGGGGATCAAATACTTTTTTCCCTCACTGTATGTGCAAGTAGGATGGTCGAACAACAGAATGATAAACAGAATGCAGCGAAGGAAAGTAGGACGATCCAGTCCACTGAACACACTGACTACAGTACATAGGCTGTGCCCCAAATAGCATCCTATTCCCTATGTAGTGCACTACTTTTGACCAGAGCCCTATGGGCCTCGCATAAAAGTAGTGCACTACATAGGGAATAGGGTGCCATATGGGACTCATCCCTAGACTGGCTCTCTGATGACCTTGAAGATTTTATGGCCATGATTCTTCATTAGGTTAAGGAAGTTTGACTCCGTTGAAGTTTATGATTCATGGCCACTGGTTTCACAGAGCTTAGCAGACCGAGGTGGCCGCCGAGCCTGAGTTGAAATAGCCTGGTTATACCAGACTGAATAATGTGCTCACCATGAAACAATGTTGAGCACAG
Source organism: Coregonus clupeaformis (assembly GCF_020615455.1). Taxonomy (NCBI): domain Eukaryota; kingdom Metazoa; phylum Chordata; class Actinopteri; order Salmoniformes; family Salmonidae; genus Coregonus; species Coregonus clupeaformis. The sequence continues at coordinate 10,803,672 of NC_059210.1, forward strand.
CGTTCAGTCTGCTTTAACCAGGCTAGGGATAAAAGGGCCGTCAGAGAGGAGTGGATACACAATATAGGATAGGGGCATTTCCACGGTAACATAATTACACTGAGACTCAGATTGTTTACTTTAAAATGTATGCCAAACAAAAACTGTTGATTTCAAAGTTTAACAAACCATACAACTCTATGCACAATGACTACTTTGAACAATTTACACAGTCATTTTTTTTATTTTTTATAATTTACTGGGAAAACTGTGCCAATGGTAAGTTTGGTAAAATAATTACAGTAAAATCTCCCTCAGTTTTATTGTGTTACCAAACTTTGTATCTGCACAGTTCTTCCTGTAAATGTGTTTTTGTAAATTTTTCAGTCAACATTGTTAAAAGTAGTCCTATGGTTTTTTCAAACTATGAAATCATATATATACAGTGGGGGGAAAAAAGTATTTAGTCAGCCACCAATTGTGCAAGTTCTCCCACTTAAAAAGATGAGAGAGGCCTGTAATTTTCATCATAGGTACACGTCAACTATGACAGACAAATTGAGAAAAAAATATCCAGAAAATCACATTGTAGGATTTTTAATGAATGTATTTGCAAATTATGGTGGAAAATAAGTATTTGGTCACCTACAAACAAGCAAGATTTCTGGCTCTCACAGACCTGGAACTTCTTCTTTAAGAGGCTCCTCTGTCCTCCACTCGTTACCTGTATTAATGGCACCTGTTTGAACTTGTTATCAGTATAAAAGACACCTGTCCACAACCTCAAACAGTCACACTCCAAACTCCACTATGGCCAAGACCAAAGAGCTGTCAAAGGACACCAGAAACAAAATTGTAGACCTGCACCAGGCTGGGAAGACTGAATCTGCAATAGGTAAGCAGCTTGGTTTGAAGAAATCAACTGTGGGAGCAATTATTAGGAAATGGAAGACATATAAGACCACTGATAATCTCCCTCGATCTGGGGCTCCACGCAAGATCTCACCCCGTGGGGTCAAAATGATCACAAGAACGGTGAGCAAAATCCCAGAACCACACGGGGGAACTAGTGAATGACCTGCAGAGAGCTGGGACCAAAGTAACAAAGCCTACCATCAGTAACACACTACGCCGCCAGGGACTCAAATCCTGCAGTGCCAGACGTGTCCCCCCTGCTTAAGCCAGTACATGTCCAGGCCTGTCTGAAGTTTGCTAGAGTGCATTTGGATGATCCAGAAGAGTATTGGGAGAATGTCATATGGTCAGATGAAACCAAAATATAACTTTTTGGTAAAAACTCAACTCGTCGTGTTTGGAGGACAAAGAATGCTGAGTTGCATCCAAAGAACACCATACCTACTGTGAAGCATGGGGGTGGAAACATCATGCTTTGGGGCTGTTTTTCTGCAAAGGGACCAGGACGACTGATCAGTGTAAAGGAAAGAATGAATGGAGCCATGTATCGTGAGATTTTGAGTGAAAACCTCCTTCCATCAGCAAGGGCATTGAAGATGAAACGTGGCTGGGTCTTTCAGCATGACAATGATCCCAAACACACCGCCCGGGCAACGAAGGAGTGGCTTCGTAAGAAGCATTTCAAGGTCCTGGAGTGGCCTAGCCAGTCTCCAGATCTCAACCCCATAGAAAATCGTTGGAGGGAGTTGAAAGTCCGTGTTGCCCAGAGACAGCCACAAAACATCACTGCTCTAGAGGAGATCTGCATGGAGGAATGGGCCAAAATACCAACAACAGTGTGTGAAAACCTTGTGAAGACTTACAGAAAACGTTTGACCTGTGTCATTGCCAACAAAGGGTATATAACAAAGTATTGAGAAACTTTTGTTATTGACCAAATACTTATTTTCCACCATAATTTGCAAATAAATTCATTAAAAATCCTACAATGTGATTTTCTGGATTTTTTTTCCTCATTTTGTCTGTCATAGTTGACGTGTACCTATGATGAAAATTACAGGCCTCTCTCATCTTTTTAAGTGGGAGAACTTGCACAATTGGTGGCTGACTAAATACTTCCCCCCCCCCCGTATATATATATATATTGTATACATTTTAAAGTGAAAGATCTGAGTCTCAGTGTAATTCTGCTACCATGGAATTGCCCATAGCTATAACGGAAGTAGTTAGCGTAACATTGGATTAGTTACATACAGTGTAAATTACACATAAATGATGATTTCCCCAAGCAAAGAAGTCAAATGACAGGTCCCAAGGCATAGTTTCTGTAAGATAAGGTCAGGTTTTAACAATGGAATTCATGTGAGGAAGTACTGTATATAAAGTATCTGGGTTGTAACAAGAACATTCTATAACTTTGTATCCCTCCTTGGTATCTCACTGATGGTGTAGATTAGAATCTATATTCAAAAAGTAGAGCAGTTGAGAATCTCCCTCTCCTCCCAGAGAGTAGCATGCAACAACGCTAACCACGCTTTGGCCTAAATCACTGTCATAACAATCATCCTCATTTCTGTATTTTCATACCGTACAGCCATGTGCCGCCGTTCACTCGAGGTAAAATGTTTGTCTCTTGCGGATTGCAGTAATTATCAGTAGACATTCATCAACACAGACATGTAAATGTGACTTTCCCAGTGTTTATTTGTTAGTAAACTGGGTGAAGGAGACATCAGTCGTACTGTTACCTTCAGTATTATTACTCTGACTCTCGTTACATTAAGTGTGTTGCCTCACTATCATAATTTAAAACTGGCAGACGAGCATCTCGACAAACATGGAAATTAAATTCATTTCATGGATGCAAAAATAGCTTTGCAGTTCTTGGTACTGTATGTTTTCATGCAGCAGATAGATAATTATCTTAGCTACTGTATGATTCCATTGAGAACCAAATTCCTCAGGTGTGCCCTCTACTCCCACTCTACTTAAGGACATGACCACAGACCAAGAGAACAAAGGAATCTCATAAACGATGTAAAGTTATGAACATTCTACATTCTGCATTCTACAGTGCTGAGGGTAAGCATGGAAATCTGCTTATGGAAGTAAAATTATTCACAACCTAAGCTCTAAGCAGGCAGTGGATTTGTCCTACGATGGCAAAAAGACCGATTAGGATTATTGTCATTAGACTAAGTGCAAATTATTTAATTTGGGTGGGCATTATCAGGACAGCAGTCTAATATGGAGAGATACTATATGGAGAGGGATGGGCGGATGGAGAGATGGAGTGATGGGGGAAGGGACAGGAAATATTTTAAAAGGCCAGATGTTTATCTGTTTATGGGCATGCAAGGATTCGCTGTGGCTGTACTGGCTGGGCTGCTTTGATTTGGTATCATGACATCACAGGAAGGTGAGTGGAGGCTAGATCACAGTTGGAGACAAAGTTGGTCTGGACAAGCAGCCACTATAGCGTGTTGCTATAAGGCAATGTCATTCTGGAAGGTGAGTGGAGGCTAGATCACGGTTGGAGACAAAGTTGGTCTGGACAAGCAGCCACTATAGCGTGTTGCTATAAGGCAATGTCATTCTGGAAGGTGAGTGGAGGCTAGATCACGGTTGGAGACAAAGTTGGTCTGGACAAGCAGCCACTATAGCGTGTTGCTATAAGGCAATGTCATTCTGGAAGGTGAGTGGAGGCTAGATCACAGTTGGAGACAAAGTTGGTCTGGACAAGCAGCCACTATAGCGTGTTGCTATAAGGCAATGTCATTCTGGAAGGTGAGTGGAGGCTAGATCACGGTTGGAGACAAAGTTGGTCTGGACAAGCAGCCACTATAGCGTGTTGCTATAAGGCAATGTCATTCTGGAAGGTGAGTGGAGGCTAGATCACGGTTGGAGACAAAGTTGGTCTGGACAAGCAGCCACTATAGCGTGTTGCTATAAGGCAATGTCATTCTGGAAGGTGAGTGGAGGCTAGATCACGGTTGGAGACAAAGTTGGTCTGGACAAGCAGCCACTATAGCGTGTTGCTATAAGGCAATGTCATTCTGGAAGGTGAGTGGAGGCTAGATCACAGTTGGAGACAAAGTTGGTCTGGACAAGCAGCCACTATAGCGTGTTGCTATAAGGCAATGTCATTCTGGAAGGTGAGTGGAGGCTAGATCACGGTTGGAGACAAAGTTGGACTGGACAAGCAGCCACTATAGAGAGTGTTGTTATAAGGCAATTTCATTCTGCCAGTTGGAGGCTCGACAGGCAATCGCTAAAGACAGTGTGGTTAGTTACAGTACATATATATAGGAGACAATATCATTCTGCCAGTTGGAGACTAGATGCTCCCAGAATGTAGTTACAGTATGTCAAATGTATAATTCTGTAAAAACAAAAGGCCTGGTAGTCAGATATCAGTAAAAGAAAGAAGTGACAGATAAAAAAACAACGAAGGATCTCAGAATCTCTGGCTTTTATTAAGGCTAGCAATTGCTGTATAATCTTAGTTGCCAAAAAAATGCAGACAAACACTGTAGACAACACATATTTTCAGACGTACTCATCGTATTTACAAAACCTTAGAATGTCAAAGTGCAAGCCAGCTACATCCATTGTTCTTCTATTGTTACCACTGTTAACATCCAGTTGAAGCTCGCATCCGTTACAAGACCATGGTGCTTGCCTATGGAGCAGTGAGGGGAACGGCACCTCTGTACCTTCGGGCTCTGATCAGTCCCTACACCCAAACGAGGGCATTGCGTTCATCCACCTCTGGCCTGCTGGCTCCCCTTCCTCTGCGGAAGCATAGTTCCCGCTCAGCCCAGTCAAAACTGTTCGCTGCTCTGGCACCCCAATGGTGGAACAAGCTCCCTCACGACGCCAGGACAGCGGAGTCACTCACCACCTTCCGGAGACATTTGAAACCCCACCTCTTTAAGGAATACCTGGGATAGGATAAAGTAATCCTTCTACCCCCCCCAAAAAAAAATTGTAAAGTGGTTATCCCACTGGCTATAGGGTGAATGCACCAATTTGTGAGTTGCTCTGGATAAGAGCGTCTGCTAAATGACGTAAATGTGCCCTTGAGCAAGGCACTTAACCCTAATTGCTCCTGTAAGTCGCTCTGGATAAGAGCGTCTGCTAAATGACTAAAATGTAAATGTAAATGTAATCTAGAACGAATGTTAAGAAGAAAGACTCACTGTGGCGTCAAGCGTAGCTTTTCAATGGCTGTCACATAAGAGAGTGCTGGAGAAACAAGAAAGACACAGCGTCTAACAAATCAGGGTTAGTGACCATGCAGCACTTAAAATGTGACAATGTATTTCTCAAAGATTTTAAAGAACTTTAAAGAAAGGGGATGCTCAAGTTCATTGTCTTACTGTCAAGATGTTAGAGAATATGAAAGGTGGCATCCATAACTCATAGAACCATAGTTGCATCTGTAACTTGTGTTAGCGATTCCTCTTTGACCTTGTTTCACCTTTTTCGTCAAATAGATACAGCTTGTTTGCCACCGACTGTTATCCTATTCTGTCTCATATGTGACATTTGATGTCAGCCTATTGGCTTGGCAAATAACAGTATTTGACTGCCCTTCTCTAGCAGGTAAGCAGTTAGTTATACGTAACATACTGTAGGTCTATATATCGATGTAAAGTTGACAACATCATATTGGCTTATTTTGATATAATCTCAATTATATTTTAGGAGGCTCAACTGCTCAACTTTTCTTTCCCTGTCAGATTCCCCAATAAAATCAATAGTAATTGTGAAGGTGCATAAATATTTTGGAATTCAGTTATGATTTTTAAACTACGGGTGCGACATGGTTCAAACGCCAATAAATCAGTACAATATACTTTCTCGTTTTTTCAAATTGCCACCATTTTGGAGATAGAGCGTCTGCTAATTAACTAAAATGTAAATGTAATAGAATTGGGATGATGTATACTGTGCTAATGACGACACAAAAACAGTAAAGGAGAGCAATTTACAATACAGCGAACTTTGAAAATCTGGCTTTTTTTGTAAGTGCATGGGGTCCGACATCTTTATGCACCTCCGCTATTGGGAAAACGTCATCATCGACAGTTTCTTCAAAAAGGCTTCCCTTGAAAGATCTGTTGATGTTAGTCAGTTAATGCCTGCTCAAATCCTGCCAGGGGAGGGAGAGAGAGAGGGAGAGTGGGAGAGAGAGAGAGATGGTCTGGCAGGTTATTGGGTTCATTAGAATGTCAGAATGTGAATTTATTTGCAAATTATGGTGGAAAATAAGTATTTGTTCAATAACAAAAGTTTCTCAATACTTTGTTATATACCCTTTGTTGGCAATGACACAGGTCAAACGTTTTCTGTAAGTCTTCACAAGGTTTTCACACACTGTTGCTGGTATTTTGGCCCATTCCTCCATGCAGATCTCCTCTAGAGCAGTGATGTTTTGGGGCTGTCGCTGGGCAACACAGACTTTCAACTCCCTCCAAAGATTTTCTATGGGGTTGAGATCTGGAGACTGGCTAGGCCACTAATTGTATAGCTAATAATCTATGTGTTTGTAGATACAGTGGGGAAAAAAAGTATTTAGTCAGCCACCAATTGTGCAAGTTCTCCCACTTAAAAAGATGAGAGGCCTGTAATTTTCATCATAGGTACACGTCAACTATGACAGACAAATTGAGAAAAAAAAATCCAGAAAATCACATTGTAGGATTTTTATGAATTTATTTGCAAATTATGGTGGAAAATAAGTATTTGGTCACCTACAAACAAGCAAGATTTCTGGCTCTCACAGACCTGTAACTTCTTCTTTAAGAGGCTCCTCTGTCCTCCACTCGTTACCTGTATTAATGGCACGTGTTTGAACTTGTTATCAGTATAAAAGACACCTGTCCACAACCTCAAACAGTCACACTCCAAACTCCACTATGGCCAAGACCAAAGAGCTGTCAAAGGACACCAGAAACAAAATTGTAGACCTGCACCAGGCTGGGAAGACTGAATCTGCAATAGGTAAGCAGCTTGGTTTGAAGAAATCAACTGTGGGAGCAATTATTAGGAAATGGAAGACATACAAGACCACTGATAATCTCCCTCGATCTGGGGCTCCACGCAAGATCTCACCCCGTGGGGTCAAAATGATCACAAGAACGGTGAGCAAAAATCCCAGAACCACACGGGGGGACCTAGTGAATGACCTGCAGAGAGCTGGGACCAAAGTAACAAAGCCTATCATCAGTAACACACTACGCCGCCAGGGACTCAAATCCTGCAGTGCCAGACGTGTCCCCCTGCTTAAGCCAGTACATGTCCAGGCCCGTCTGAAGTTTGCTAGAGTGCATTTGGATGATCCAGAAGAGGATTGGGAGAATGTCATATGGTCAGATGAAACCAAAATATAACTTTTTGGTAAAAACTCAACTCGTCGTGTTTGGAGGACAAAGAATGCTGAGTTGCATCCAAAGAACACCATACCTACTGTGAAGCATGGGGGTGGAAACATCATGCTTTGGGGCTGTTTTTCTGCAAAGGGACCAGGACGACTGATCCGTGTAAAGGAAAGAATGAATGGGGCCATGTATCGTGAGATTTTGAGTGAAAACCTCCTTCCATCAGCAAGGGCATTGAAAATGAAACGTGGCTGGGTCTTTCAGCATGACAATGATCCCAAACACACCGCCCGGGCAACAAAGGAGTGGCTTCGTAAGAAGCATTTCAAGGTCCTGGAGTGGCCTAGCCAGTCTCCAGATCTCAACCCCATAGAAAATCTTTGGAGGGAGTTGAAAGTCCATGTTGCCCAGCGACAGCCCCAAAACATCACTGCTCTAGAGGAGATCTGCATGGAGGAATGGGCCAAAATACCAGCAACAGTGTGTGAAAACCTTGTGAAGACTTACAGAAAACGTTTGACCTGTGTCATTGCCAACAAAGGGTATTTAACAAATTATTGAGAAACTTTTGTTATTGACCAAATACTTATTTTCCACCATAATTTGCAAATAAATTCATTAAAAATCCTACAATGCGATTTTCTGGAGAAAAAAAATCTAATTTTGTCTGTCATAGTTGACGTGTACCTATGATGAAAATTACAGGCCTCTCTCATCTTTTTAAGTGGGAGAACTTGCACAATTGGTGGCTGACTAAATACTTTTTCCCCCCACTGTACATACATACATACATACACATACACATACACATACATACACACACATACATATCCTTTTTTATAAAATATATTCCCCTTTATTACTTTCCAACCCCACCACCCTTTCCCTAATTGGAGTAAACTATTGAACAACAATGCTTAGGCCTCTACTTCCAGCTTATACTTACTATATACATTTTATGTACACAGTCAATTTTACAATAATTATATTTTGTTCGTTTTTTTCTCCTGAACTTCTTCTACTCTCAACCTCTCCGATCATTTTCATGATGTCCATCCAGTTTGCTTCTATATGCCATATCTTTCTAACTGTGCTCTTTCACAAAAGCTCCCAACCTACAACCTATATACTTATTATGGACACAGTATGCTTACATTATTAGTTATCTTGTTATTATTTGTTGTTATTTGTTATTAGTCCCATCCTTCAACTCCATTCAACACCTCCCATCTATCTCTTAACACCATCCATATTGGATTTCTATTTGCCATATATCTTTCAACTGTACTGTGATGTTTTTCAAAAGTTCTGAACCTCTCTATTCTCATTGTTTCTACAGTTTGTAAATTGAAAATAAACATTTTTGCTAAAAGTATTATTATATTATTGATCGATTGACTATGACTTTTCAGATCACCCAGTAATGCTATCTGCAAGGTTAGCTCCAGGTAAATATTGCAATCTTTTAGCCATTCCTGGACCTGTGTCCAAAAACAAGCTACAAATGGACAGTACCAAAACAAATGATCTAATGATTCTGTCTCTTCACAGCAAAATCTGCAGAGCTGGGAAGATTGTATCCCCCATATAAATAACATTATATTTGTAGCAATCATTTTATATAATAATTTAAATTGAAAGATTCTAAGTTTTGAATCCGGTGTCGTTTTGCGTATCAGTTCATAAACACTATGCCATGGGATCGGTACGTCAAAAATATGTTGTTTGTTAACATGACAGCGCATGTTTGAATTTGATTGGGTGCCATTTAGGTTAGGCTATTTGATTGGAGAAACCTGCATGATGTAAAAAGTGTCAGTCTCATTACATTGTCATACTATTTATCTCCAGCCTGTAGGCTTCAGAAAAGGCCACATACTCTTTCTACCATATGCTATATGTGCTACATGATTTATGTTAGATAATTTTTTTGACGGAACGTTGGTGGAGCGCTGCAGCAATGTGTCTCTCCGACAGCACCCTGGAGAGGCATGCTGGGAATGGACAAGATAAATATTTTGCGCCAGTGCCTTTGACAAAGTGAGCACTGCTTATCACAGGGCGGCATCAGCGCTCACCTAAAAAGCCCATATGCCACTGGTTGAGAGAAATTGTCATTGTTTTTGGGCAGAATTATGTGAGGTTTTTATGTGTTGTTGGAGGTGCGTCTCGGTCAGTTTAGCTCAGAAAATGCCGCCCTCATCAATCTGCCGCCATAGGCGGCCGCCTAATCCTGCCTAATGAGCGGGCCGGCCCTGACCTCAGTGCTGGCTGATATAGACTGCAGACAGTACATAAAAGGCCGGTGCCATCATCACAGACTTCATCTTTGTCTGTCACCCTCATTTCTTAGAGAAGCATCCTATTATTATAGGAAATAAGAACTGTGCACAGAACTGTGCATATGAATGTCAATCCTTTCCAATATTCCCCCTCTCTCATCCCCCCTCTCTGCAGCTATCACATGCATACACATACTCATTCACCCACACACAGAGCGGTCCTGTAGGCATACTGTGAAATTAGATTCCATTCAACAGTGGAAGGAAGCTGAATGGTTGGGTTAATAGTTATTATTTTAATAAGAAAAGGGTACGGGAGGACCTAAATCAGCTGAAAGGCATCTATCCCATGCTGAGCTGTCCAGATATAAAGGGTTACTCCATTAAAGCAGACAGTACTACACCACATCATTTCCCCACAGGTCATCTTCAGGGGAATCCAACCTATTTCGGGACCAATATATTATCCGTTGAATTGGATATGAACAGCCTGTTCCCTTTCAGACCTTGATAATATATAGTAATATCTGCCATTTAGCAGACGCTTTTATCCAAAGCTAAACTTAATAAAGTCATGCGTGTATACATTTTACGTACGGGTGGTTCTGGGAATTGAACCCACTATCCTGGCGTTGCAAGTGCCATGCTTCACCAACTGAGCTACAAATGAAGTTCTGCTGCTTAGGGAGCTGCTTATGGGCAATTCCATGGTACCAGAATGATGCAGAGACTCAGATTTTTCACTTTAAAATGTATGTCAAATAAACCAATTGCAACTTTTAGACAAACCAAAGCAAACATCTCATTGCAGTATGATCTCATTATAGATTAGGTTTCTGTGCCCCCATTCCATAGACTTCCATACAGACCCCATTCCTCAGTATATTCTTCCTAACAAAGATATATTAGAGTGAGCTATGTCAAGAATCCAGTATATAAATACATATGTGGTGTGTATAAATAGTGTAACTAAAATACAATGTACAGTAGTAGAAATATTAGAAGCAGCTATGTCGAGAATACAGTTTTTAAATAAACAGTGTGAAATGTGAAGTGTCCAGTGGTTTAATGTCTCTGTAACATGTGACAGCAGTTGGCTGTGTGTGTGTTTGTGTGTGAACAAATTATAGCAAAGTAAAATAAATCATACAACTCTATGCACACAGACTACTTTTAACAAAGTCCACTGAAAATTGTACAAAAACACATTCACTTGAAGAACGGTGCAGATGGAGTGTTTAGTAACAGAATGACGGTTTGTCGTTTTTGTTCTGTCATTCTGTTTTCCCCATTTTGCATCTGCACTGTTCTTCAAATGAACGTGTTTTTGTAAAATGTTCAGTGGACATTGTTAGAAGTAGGAGCTAGTAACATAAGCATTTTGCTGCACCCACTATAACATCTGCTAAACTGTGTATGTGACCAACAAACGTAGAGTCTCAGCATCATTCTGTTACAGTGGAAGTGCCCTTATAAGACGATATGGTACTTTTGAATGAGGGCATTGCTCGTAAACGGCATCAATTCACTCAAAAAAGCAGAACTAGCAGCCATCTTATTATTTTCTGCAAAGATGGGAATGTTTTCATCAAGAGTATTAATAGTATATGATGATAACCATGCAGGTGTATACACTGTATAATCATATAATCTCAATGTTATCTGTTGCCCTTCATACAGTTTACACAGTGGAATGTAAATACATTTGTTTACAGAGTGTCAAATATACCAAAATGACCTCTGTCATACCTTCAATATCTTGAATACAGCATGCGTTCTCATTTGTGGAGACTGAGCTGATTATGGAGATGCCTATGAGAGCTGTCCGTTTTCTCTCTCCAGGGATCTTTTAATCATTCTCATCCTGTTAATGTGAGAGTGTGTCTGAGACTTTCTGCCTGACACCTGCTCTCTCTCCTCTCTCTCCTCTCTTTCCCTCATCTTAAGATAGCTAGGTGAGGCATCAACGTATCACAATCGTAGTAAGTACATTTCCCATCAATAAAGTTGTTATTAGCTAAGTCAGTGCCAGTAGGAAAAGACCTGTGCCTTCCAAGAAAAGTATATTCTAGAAAAATATATGGCAAATAGAAATCCAATATGGAAGGTGTTAAGAGATACAGTGGGGAAAAAAGTATTTAGTCAGCCACCAATTGTGCAAGTTCTCCCACTTAAAAAGATGAGAGAGGCCTGTAATTTTCACCATAGGTACACGTCAACTATGACAGACAAAATGAGATTGTTTTTTTCTCCATTCTCCAAATCACTTTGTAGGATTTATTATGAATTTATTTGCAAATTATGGTGGAAAATAAGTATTTGGTCAATAACAAAAGTTTCTCAATACTTTGTTATATACCCTTTGTTGGCAATGACACAGGTCAAACGTTTTCTGTAAGTCTTCACAAGGTTTTCACACACTGTTGCTGGTATTTTGGCCCATTCCTCCATGCAGATCTCCTCTAGATCAGTGATGTTTTGGGGCTGTCGCTGGGCAACACAGACTTTCAACTCCCTCCAAAGATTTTCTATGGGGTTGAGATCTGGAGGCTGGCTAGGCCACTCCAGGACCTTGAAATGCTTCTTACGAAACCACTCCTTTGTTGCCCGGGCGGTGTGTTTGGGATCATTGTCATGCTGAAAGACCCAGCCACGTTTCATCTTCAATGCCCTTGCTGATGGAAGGAGGTTTTCACTAAAAATCTCACGATACATGGCCCCATTCATTCTTTCCTTTACACGGATCAGTCGTCCTGGTCCCTTTGCTGAAAAACAGCCCCAAAGCATGATGTTTCCACCCCCATGCTTCACAGTAGGTATGGTGTTCTTTGGATGCAACTCAGCATTCTTTGTCCTCCAAACACGACGAGTTGAGTTTTTACCAAAAAGTTATATTTTGGTTTCATCTGACCATATGACATTCTCCCAATCCTCTTCTGGATCATCCAAATGCACTCTAGCAAACTTCAGACGGGCCTGGACATGTACTGGCTTAAGCAGGGGGACACGTCTGGCACTGCAGGATTTGAGTCCCTGGCGGCGTAGTGTGTTACTGATGGTAGGCTTTGTTACTTTGGTCCCAGCTCTCTGCAGGTCATTCACTAGGTCCCCCCGTGTGGTTCTGGGATTTTTGCTCACCGTTCTTGTGATCATTTTGACCCCACGGGGTGAGATCTTGCGTGGAGCCCCAGATCGAGGGAGATTATCAGTGGTCTTGTATGTCTTCCATTTCCTAATAATTGCTCCCACAGTTGATTTCTTCAAACCAAGCTGCTTACCTATTGCAGATTCAGTCTTCCCAGCCTGGTGCAGGTCTACAATTTTGTTTCTGGTGTCCTTTGACAGCTCTTTGGTCTTGGCCATAGTGGAGTTTGGAGTGTGACTGTTTGAGGTTGTCGACAGATATATTTTATACTGATAACAAGTTCAAACAGGTGCCATTAATACAGGTAACGAGTGGAGGAAAGAGGAGCCTCTTAAAGAAGAAGTTACAGGTCTGTGAGAGCCAGAAATCTTGCTTGTTTGTAGGTGACCAAATACTTATTTTCCACCATAATTTGCAAATAAATTCATTAAAAATCCTACAATGTGATTTTCTGGAGAAAAAAAATCTCAATTTGTCTGTCATAGTTGACGTGTACCTATGATGAAAATTACAGGCCTCTCTCATCTTTTTAAGTGGGAGAACTTGCACAATTGGTGGCTGACTAAATACTTTTTTCCCCACTGTAGATGGGAGGTGTTGAATGGAGCTGAAGGATGGGACTAATAACAACAACTAATAACAACAAGATAACTAATGTAAAGCATACTGTGTCCATAATAAGTATATAGGTTATAGGTTGAGAGCTTTTGTGAAAGAGCACAGTTAGAAAAATATGGCATATAGAAGCAAACCAGATGGACATCATGAAAATGATTGGAGGAAGTTCAGGAGTAAAAACAAACAAAATATAATTATTGTAGGATTTGTCCATAAAATGTTTATAGTATGTATGGGCTGGAAGTAGAGGCCTAAGCGTTGTTGTTCACTAGTTTACTTCAATTGGGGAAGGGGTGGTGGGGTTGGAAAGTACTGAAGGGAAATATTAATAATTTTTAAAAGGATATGTGTGTATGTATGGATGTACACTGCTCAAAAAAATAGGGAACACTAAAATAACACATCCTAGATCTAAATGAATGAAATAATCGTATTAAATACTTTTTTCTTTACATAGTTGAATGTGCTGAAAACAAAATCACACAAAAATTATCAATGGAAATCAAATGTATCAACCCATGGAGGTCTGGATTTGGAGTCACCCTCAAAATTAAAGTGGAAAACCACGTTACAGGCTGATCCAACTTTGATGTAATGTCCTTAAAACAAGTCAAAATGAGGCTCAGTAGTGTGTCTGGCCTCCATGTGCCTGTATGACCTCCCTACAACGCCTGGGCATGCTCCTGATGAGGTGGCGGATGGTCTCCTGAGGGATCTCCTCCCAGACCTGGACTAAAGGATCCGCCAACTCCTGGACAGTCTGTGGTGCAACGTGGCGTTGGTGGATGGAGCGAGACATGATGTCCCAGATGTGCTCAATTGGATTCAGGTCTGGGGAACGGGTCGGACAGTCCATAGCATCAATGCCTTCCTCTTGCAGGAACTGCTGACACACTCCAGCCACATGAGGTCTAGCATTGTCTTGCATTAGGAGGAACCCAGGGCCAACCGCACCAGCATATGGTCTCACAAGGGGTCTGAGGATCTCATCTCGGTACCTAATGGCAGTCAGGCTACCTCTGGCGAGCACATGGAGGGCTGTGCGGCCCCACAAAGAAATGCCTACCCACACCATGACTGACCCACCGCCAAACCGGTCATGCTGGAGGATGTTGCAGGCAGCAGAACGTTCTCCACGGCGTCTTCAGACTCTGTCACGTCTGTCACGTGCTCAGTGTGAACCTGCTTTCATCTGTGAAGAGCACAGGGCGCCAGTGGCGAATTTGCCAATCTTGGTGTTCTCTGGCAAATGCCAAACGTCCTGCACGGTGTTGGGCTGTAAGCACAACCCCCACCTGTGGACGTCGGGCCCTCATACCACCCTCATGGAGTCTGTTTCTGACTGTTTGAGCAGACACATGCACATTTGTGGCCTGCTGGAGGTCATTTTGCAGGGCTCTGGCAGTGCTCCTCCTTGCACATAGGCGGAGGTAGCAGTCCTGCTGCTGGGTTGTTGCCCTCCTACGGCCTCCTCCACGTCTCCTGATGTACTGGCCTGTCTCCTGGTAGCGCCTCCATGCTCTGGACACTACGCTGACAGACACAGCAAACCTTCTTGCCACAGCTCGCATTGATGTGCCATCCTGGATGAGCTGCACTACCTGAGCCACTTGTGTGGGTTGTAGACTCCGTCTCATGCTACCGCTAGAGTGAAAGCACCGCCAGCATTCAAAATTGACCAAAACATCAGCCAGGAAGCATAGGAACTGAGAAGTGGTCTGTGGTCACCACCTTCAAAACCAGTCCTTTATTGGGGGTGTCTTGCTAATTGCCTATAATTTCCACCTGTTGTCTATTCCATTTGCACAACAGCATGTGAAATGTATTGTCAATCAGTGTTGCTTCCTAAGTGGACAGTTTGATTTCACAGAAGTGTGATTGACTTGGAGTTACATTGTGTTGTTTAAGTGTTCCCTTTATTTTTTTGAGCAGTGTATATATGTATGTATGTATGTATATATATATGTGTGTGTATATTTACATTTTTACATTTTAGTCATTTAGCAGACGCTCTTATCCAGAGCGACATACAGTTAGTGAGTGCATACATTTTTTATATGTGTGTATATATATATATATATATACAGACAAAGTAAGTGTTAAGTAAAAAATGGATCAGTAAAAAATAAAAATAGCGAGGCTATATACAGGGTGCATCCTAAATGGGACCCTATTCCATATATACGGCAGCTCATTCCCTCTGTAGCGCAAGGCGCTAGTACATTCCTGCAATAGCCAACGTTATCGTTACTCATTGTGTGTCTATTCCTCGTGTTATTATTTGTATTTAATTATTTATATGTTTCTCTCTGCATTGTTGGGAAACAAGCATTTCACTGTTAGTCTACACCTGTGACAAATACAATTTGATTTGATTTAGTGCACTACTTTTGACCAGGGCCCATAGCGCTCCGGGGGCCCATAGCACTCCGGTCTAAAGCAGTGTATAGGGTACCATTTGGGATGCGGACATGGAGATGCGTTAACTGCTAACTCTGGAATGGGTTATACATCTGGCTGTCGCGTAACATACAGCATTACCACAGCTGCAAAGAATATTTGTTGTATTATTCTTTTATTTTTCAGCTGTGTCTATTTCTGCCAGTTAGAATGGGACAGGTATGTCAAACACAGCTCCCCCCCCCCCCCCTCCCCAAAGAGGAAACAAACGTGTTAACATTGCTACTCCAGTCCTCTGTGACACCATTTGGGGTTTCTCTTAAACACATGGCATGCTACGTGTGTATGTCTGCGTTCACTCCTCGTTAAAGATTAAACAGGGTCAGGTACCGGAGGAGGTATGATGCTTTCAGCAGCAGCTTCCCGCCTGTTTTGAGGAAGCATGGGAGACAGCGAGTGCTGTCATGTCACTCACACAATCAAAGCACATTTGGAGCCAAACGAGGAAAGCAAGACTTGCAAATTATATTCACCTGTCAATCTAGATGTGTTTGATTCTAAGTCTACAGTGCTTTTCATTATAATTACGGTCCTGTTGTTTTTGGTTTATCCCAGGAGGTGGTTACTGTTTTTAATCGAGTTGTGCCCTTAGCTTTTTACCTACTTGTAGTTTATTTATTTATTACCTTTATCTAAACAGGTCAGTTGAACACGTTCTCCTTTTTGGGTTAAAAGTCAGGCATGAGTAAACCTATGTCTTGTTATTCTGGATTTGTGAAGTCAATCAACCATACAGTATTGTACTAAACTAAAGCATATCATTACCATCTACGTGTCTACTTCTCCTACACTGACTGTGAAGAGCCATTCTCAACCTTAAATTACCCACTCCCGTGCCTTCTTGGCTTCTTAGTTGATAGGCTACCATCTTGCCATGTCTGGAAAATGAAAGGACTGTAGCGTTTCTGTGGCAAACCCGGTTCAGAGTTTAGTTTAACATAAAGAACAATGGGTTCAGATGGGGGAAGACATAGAATGCAGAAAGTAAAAGTAGGTCATTGGCTCTCTACATTACATCAATAGGTATGTGTTCCCCTACCCTCTCAATGGGGGTTGTCACTGTCTCATTCATTCCTGGCACTTGCCTACCATACACAATACAGTTTTGTCTATATAAAGTAAAGCACAAACCTTGTCGTTCTTTGATGGATATTAATTTCACAACAGCTGCCTGGGCTCTCTCTTTTGGTTGTTTTACATGGGCTAGGTGTCTGTCTGTCAGTCTTCAAATCATTTTACTGGGTTTGGTCTCATTTGTGAGACACACACACACACACGTCCAGTCGAGGTGTCTGTGTAATCTCCTTTATTATTCATCTTGTAGAGAGGAAATGTCACGTCGCCGTCTCAGCGCCGGCAGACTTCTCCACGGCAACGGCGGCATCACTTAATTATTGTTTACCACTCTTCATTTTTCGGCCCGGATAAGCCGCCGCTCGGCACACTTTCCCCTAAAGAATAGTATTTTCATTCTGTCAGGAGGCAGAGGAGAATTTGCATTGAGATCTACAGGCTTCCCTCTGCCAGACGCTAATCTCATCATTCCCCTAATGGATCAAAACAGCCTGTCTGTGTGTTTGTGTTTTTGTGGTAACTCACTGTGAGGAGATACCTACAGAAGCAGCCCTTGATAAAATATCTTATAAGCTGATGTTTCTCTCTTGTCCTGTGCCCTACTTCCCCCCTGCCCTTCTATACCCCTGTATCGATGATATCACAGGGATTTCTACCTGGTCAGGCCACCCAGGGTGTTGGCTGCAGGTCTGAGGTGTGGGAGGGATTTGTGAGTGGACCTGGGGGATGTCTGAAGCAGTGTCTGGTTGAGACAGAGGAAGGAGTAGAGACAGTGGCTGTGGTGGTGGCTTTGTCATTGTCTCTGTCTTGGCTTCTGTCTGTATCTGCAGAGGTTGTACTGTAGGTCCGTTCAGACCTTGGTGGGCTGTTCTGTTGGGCCTGTAGTAGAGATGTGCACGGTTATTCGAATATCCGAATGGACGTTAGTATTCGAATACTAGTGTGAATATAATTTTTTTCACAGAATAAATTCAAATATAACATGAGGATATACCATGACATTTCAAATGATTAATTTAATAAAACAACAAACTTTTCAATGTAGTTTTTATGACGTGCACCCCATAAAAAAGACAGGTAGCGTTCATGTGTGTAGCTTGTTGTGTATGTTGGCCAATCAAAGAGGCAAAGAGGCTCAGTGTGTAGCAAGTGGAGTGAGTTCACTAATGCAATGCAAGATGGAACAACACCACAGAATTAAAAGTTAGCGAAATGAGAAGGAGTAGACTACAATGAGCAACCAACAGGTTTGACAGTTAAAAATTTGATTTGACAGTTTAAAATAGATAAAGGAGCCACACTAGGCAACCAGTTCATGTACCAAAATTGCTGAGGATTATACACACAAAAAGTCAAAGACTTGTTTCTATTGTGGTCCTCTATTGCTAGGCAAGTGGCTGCAGGGCAAAACAAGTAACATGGGCACTCTGTGCCATTTGTTCAATCATACACAAATCAAATCAAATTGTATTTGCCACATGCGCCGAATTCAACAGGTGTAGACCTTACAGTGAAATGTTTACTTACAAGCCCTTAACCAACAATGCAGTTTTAAGAAGTAAAAAATAGATAAGTAAAAATAACAAATAATTAAAGAGCAGCAGTAAAATAAAATAACAGTAGGGAGGCTATATACAGGGGGTACCGGTACAGAGTCAAGCCTTTTGGACCTAGACTTGGTGCTCCGGTACCGCTTGCCGTGCGGTAGCAGAGAGAACAGTCTATGACTAAGGTGGCTGGAGTCTTTGACAATTTTTAGGGCCCCAGTGATGTACTGGGCCATACGCACATACCAGGTGGTGAGCAACCAGTCAGGATGCTCTTGATGGTGCAGCTGTAGAACTTTTTGAGGATCTGATGACCCATGCCAAATCTTTTCAGTCTCCTGAGGGGGAATAGGCTTTGTCGTGCCATCTTCACGACTGTCTTGGTGTGTTTGGACCATGATAGTTTGTTGGTGATGTGGACACCAAGGAACTTGAAGCTCTCAACCTCTCTATCCTGCCGATGTAGCATATATATCCCACCAGCTGTATGTTATCCCATGTCATTGTTCAGCCACGACTCAGTGAAACATAAGATATTAAATTTTTTAATGTCCCTTTGGTAGGATATCCTTGATCTTAGGTTGGCCATTTTGTTTTCCAATGATTGTACGTTGGCTAATAGTACTGATGGAAGAGGCAGATTACTCGAGCGCCGTCAGATCCTTACAAGGCACCCCGACCTACGCCCACAATATCTCTGTCTCTTTCTCATGCGAATTACGGGGATTTTGGCCTTGTCGGGTGTCTGCAGAATATCCTTTGCGTCCGACTTGTTGAAGAAAAAATCTTCGTCCAATACGAGGTGAGTGTTATGTATGGTACGACGTGCTGTACATCGTACTGTACGTTGTTATGGTTTACGACAGTGTGCTGCTTTACGGATGACTGGGTTGTCAGAATGAGTGGCACGTCATTAAAGGACAGAGTGATGTACAACGTGAAACTGTGCAGATGTGCGTTCTTCTACAGCTAGGCTAGATATAACATTGGCGACGAAGATGGCTGAATTCATCTTACCACCACCAGCACCATTCCTCGCCGTGCCTGGTGAACCTCCAGTCCCGTGGAATAACTGGCTTGAAAGTTTAACACTTTGTCACAATCGTCAGGGAGAGACCAAGGCGCAGCGTTGAATGCGAACATATATATTTATTTAGAATGATCACACGATCAAAACAACAACGATAACGTGACGTCTACAGTATAACACAAACCAAATCAGAACAAGAAACCACACACACAAAGTGAAAGACAGACAGTTAAATATGGCTCCCAATCAGAGACAACCAGCTGACACTCGTTGCCTCTGATTGGGAGTCACTCAGGCCAACATAGATAGACAACGACTAGAACCTAAACAAAATAAACACCCTGGCTCAACATACGAGAGTCCCCAGAGCCAGGGCGTGACAGTACTCCCCCAAAGGCGCGGACTCCGACCGCGCCAACCAACCACAACAGGGGAGGGACCGGGTGGGCACTCCGCCTCGGCGGCGGATCCGGCTCCGGACACGACCCAGGCACGGGTTGTGCTGGACTGACGACGCGCACCCCTGGCCCGGTGCGTGGAGGAGGATCGGGCCTTACCAGGCTGACGACGCACACCGTAGGCTTGGTGCGTGGAGCAGGGACAGGCCGGACTGGGCTGACGAAGCACACCACTGACTTGGTGCGGGAGCAGGAACGGGCCGAGCCGGGCTGACGAGCGCACCACTGCCTTGGTGCGGGGAGCAGGAATGGGCCGGACCGGGCTGACGGAGCGCACCCTGACTTGGTGCGGGGAGCAGGAATGGGCCGGACCGGGCTGACGGGCGCACCCCTGACTTGGTGCGGGGAGCAGGAATGGGCCGGACCGGGCTGACGACGCGCACCACTGACTTGGTGCGGGGAGCAGGAATGGGCCGGACCGGGCTGACGACGCGCACCACTGACTTGGTGCGGGGAGCAGGAACGGGCCGCGCCCGGGCTGACGTAAACGCACCACTGACTTGGTGGGAGTGGCAGGAACAGGCCGGACCGTACTGGGAACACACACCACTGGCCCACGTGGGGATCAGGAACAGGCCGGACCGGACTGGCAACACACGCCAGTACCTCTCGCCGTGCCTCTATAACCTCCCTCCCCCTGGTGACCAGTGACTCCGTAACCTGGCGGCCTCCTCTGCCAACCCGCTGGACCGCTCTACTCGCGGCCTCCTGCTGCCCCGACGTCGTGAGCCCCCCTAAAAATTTTCTGGGGGTCTCTCCTCCCCCGTAGGCCAGGCCTCCATCGTTCTCGCCCAACTCTCGCTCCTCTGTCTCCAACTCCCGCCATTCAGCTCCTCAATGGGCTTGACCCAGTCGAAGCTCTTCCTCAACTGGTCCCAAGTCCACCCTCTCTGCTCCTCACTAGGCTTGACCCAGTCGAGGTTGCCACGGAGATCTGCTAGCGATGGCTCCTGGACACGCTGCTTGGTCTGGTTTTGGTGGTTTCTTCTGTCACGATCGTCAGGGAGAGACCAAGGCGCAGCGTTGAATGCGAACATTATATATTTATTTAGAATGATCACACGATCAAAACAACAACGATAACGTGACATCTACAGTATAACACAAACCAAATCAGAACAAGAAACCACACACACAAAGTGAAAGACAGACAGTTAAATATGGCTCCCAATCAGAGACAACCAGCTGACACTCGTTGCCTCTGATTGGGAGTCACTCAGGCCAACATAGATAGACAACGACTAGAACCTAAACAAAATAAACACCCTGGCTCAACATACGAGAGTCCCCAGAGCCAGGGCGTGACACACTTATCTCAAAGCTATGGACCTTTCTTCAATCTCCGACAAGCGGAGGACAGCACTGCTCCGTCACTGCCTCGGTACAGAGGGACAGAGGATTTTCAGAGCGCTTGGATCGGCTCCTACATTCACCGCTGCAGTCAGCCTCCTACGGAACCACTTTGCCGGGAAAGAGCGAGTGCTCCTCCGACGCTACCGGCTACGGAAGAGACACCAATGGCCGGGTGAGTCCATTCAAAGCTACATGGCTAATCTGAGGGATTTGGCTAGCTCTTGTAACTACGGGACACTTCAGGACGAGATCATCAGGGATCAGTTGATAGAGGGGACGTTATGTGAAAAGACAAGGGAGAAACAACTTTTGGAATCGGATAATTTACAACTTGATGGAGCTATTAAAATAGCACTCCAGGTTGAAGCGGCTTTGGAATGCTTTACTATGCTAACAGACATCTCTGCGGCATACACTCGGCCACCAGCCATTCTCACACAGCAGCTTCAGCCCGAGCAGGCGCACTACAATGATCACGCGCTGCGCACGCCCTCCCACGTCGATAGCTGCATGAACACAGACACCTGCATGCCCGTGCAGCAGGCACACAGACAAACAAACAGAAGTAGCTGTGGCAACTGTGGGGCTAGCTCTCACAATTCAAGGGCTTCAAACAGCCCAGCCCGTGGGAAAATATGCAAGAACTGTTCAAAATACAATCACTTTGCGAAAGTGTGTCATTCTGCCCCAGCTACTAGCTCCACCCAGAACAGGCCCTTATTTTCATCTCACTCTCAACACGAACACACTGAAATCCGAACCGTCTCCACCAACCATGTTGCTACTGGATACTGGCGCTGCGGTGTCGTTGCTCAACCTTGCCACTTACTACAAGTTTTTCAGTCACCTACCACTCCAACAGCCCTCCACTGCCCTGTGTGAGTACGGTAGATCCAAGATAGACATTGTAGGAACCCTCCAGGTCCCAGTACACTGCGGCACCAAGCATCTGCCATCATTCACATTTCACGTTGCAAAGCAGGGTGCCAACCTCCTGGGTCTCGACCTCTTCACAGGCTTGGGATTCACACTGAGCGATGACTGTGGGTCAGCTATCCACCAAGTTACCAGCACATGGCAACAGAACTGGTCAACTCTGTTTGATGGACTGGGCTGCCTCACAGCCTTCACTCACAGGCCCCTAGTGAACCCGGACGTGACCCCAGTCATGTAGCCCCTGCGGCGCATTCCCTTTGCACTGCGTGATGACGTCACAAAAGATCTCCAGTCACAGTTGGAGGCAGGCATCATTGAGCCAGTCAACGCTGCCCCCTGGATTTCAAACTTGGTCATTGCTATCAAAAAGTCAGGTGGAATCCGGACCTGTGTGGATCTCCGTGCTGTGAACAAGGCCGTTGTCCCAGATAAGGACACCTAACCTACAGCTGAGGAGCTGACCACACAATTCCATGGCTCCACGATCTTCACGAAGCTCGACCTGCATCAGGGTTATTTTCAGGTACCCCTCCATGCAGCTAGCAGAGACCTCACAGCCTTTGTCACACATGCTGGCGTGTTCAGATATACAGTGGGGAAAAAAAGTATTTAGTCAGCCACCAATTGTGCAAGTTCTCCCACTTAAAAAGATGAGCGAGGCCTGTAATTTTCATCATAGGTACACGTCAACTATGACAGACAAATTGAGAAATTTTTTGTCCAGAAAATCACATTGTAAGATGAAACGTGGCTGGGTCTTTCAGCATGACAATGATCCCAAACACACCGCCCGGGCAACGAAGGAGTGGCTTCGTAAGAAGCATTTCAAGGTCCTGGAGTGGCCTAGCCAGTCTCCAGATCTCAACCCCATAAATCTTTGGTCCGTGTTGCCCAGCGACAGCCCCAAAACATCACTGCTCTAGAGGAGATCTGCATGGAGGAATGGGCCAAAATACCAGCAACAGTGTGTGAAAACCTTGTGAAGACTTACAGAAAACGTTTGACCTGTGTCATTGCCAACAAAGGGTATATAACAAAGTATTGAGAAACTTTTGTTATTGACCAAATACTTATTTTCCACCATAATTTGCAAATAAATTCATTAAAAATCCTACAATGTGATTTTCTGGATTTTATTTCCTCATTTTGTCTGTCATAGTTGACGTGTACCTATGATGAAAATTACAGGCCTCTCTCATCTTTTTAAGTGGGAGAACTTGCACAATTGGTGGCTGACTAAATACTTTTTTTCCCCACTGTACATGCATGCCTTTTGGACTTAGCTCCGACCCCAGCTGCTTCCAGAAGGTGATGAGCACCATCCTCACTGGAATACCTGGTGTGGCGGTCTATCTGGATGACATCGTGGTCCACGGCCCTGACCTCCACATCCATGATTATCGACTCCACAGAGTATTCAGTGCTCTACTGCGGAACAACCTGACCCTGAACGGTGGAAAGTGCACCTTTGCAGCTCCAGCCGTCGAGTTTGTGGGGTTCCGCCTGTCGGCCTAAGGCATTGCCCCACTCATGTCGAACATTGAAGCCGTCCACCGGATCCCGGAACCGACCTCAGCCTCTCAGGTGGCCTCATTCTTGGGCATGACAGCCTACTACCTCCGGTTTCTGCCCCACTACTCTCAGACCACAGCGCCCCTTCGCCAGCTCTTCAAGAAGGACGAGCCATGGGCCTGGACGGCAGCCTGCTCAGATGCGGTCTGCTCACTGAAGAGCCAGCTCACCACAGCCCCAGTCTTGGCTCACTTTGACCCCGTCTGCCCCACCATTGTCACATGTGACGCCTCAGCTAGAGCACTAGGAGCTGTCCTCTCACAGCTGCAGAATGGCGTTGAGAGGCCCGTCGCCTTCGCCTCGAGGGACCTGAGCCCCACTGAACAACGGTACTCTGTGGGCGAATGAGAAGCACTGGCCTGTGTCTGGGCGTGCGAAAGGTGGCACCTCTACCTATATGGCCGGCTGTTCACGCTCCGAACCGACCACCAGTCCCTCACGATTCTACTGTCGGCATCAGGAACTGGCCACAAGCCACTTCGGCTGCACAGATGGGGCCGACCGCCTCAGACAGTATGACTATCAGCTGAAGTTCACTCCGGGGAGGGATAACGTGGTGGCAGACCTCCTCTCACACTCCTTTGACACTCCTACTCCGACCGTCTTGCCAGATGACAACGAAACAGAGCTCGTACAAATGCTCTACGCTCCCCTTCAGTCAGTTGTCTCACTGGAGGAGCTGAAGCAAGCATCGGAACAGGATTCCACACTGTCTACCCTGCGCACCTACATACGCACTGGATGGCCAGCACAGGTGCCGGAAGAGCTGCCGACTTTCGCCAGGGTGAAGCATGAACTTTCTTGCTGGGAAGAAGTCTTCTGGGAAGAAGTCGAGGGTTTGGCCCTGTGGTCCCGAGTGGCCTGCATGCGCATGTTCTATCCATGGCGCACAAAGTTCACTTGGGCATAGTGAAGGTCAAACAGCGATGTCGAGACCTTGTGTGGTGGCCAGGTATCGACCACGACATTGAAGCCCTGGTCAGGGATTGTGCTGCATGCCTCCTCAGTGGGAAAACAGGACAGTCCGCCCCACCCCCCCTGCAGCCTCTCTCATGGCCGTCCCGCCCCTGGGAGCACATCCAGCTGGACATCTGTGGCGAAATCCATGGACACGCAGTCCCTCACCATCAGCGCTTCCTAGTGGTGGCGTATGACCTCCACTCTAAGTGGCTAGAAGTGGTTCCTGTCGGAACTGTCACAACACAGGCCATTGTGGACATCATAGACAGCCTGTTCACAAGGTGGGGCCTACCCCTCACCCTCACCACGGACAATGGGCCCCAGCTAACCTCTGCCGAGTTCTCCTCATATCTCAGCAACAAGGGAATCAAACACATCCGCCTACTACAACCCACAAGCTAACGGAGGGGTGGAACGCTTCAACCAAATGCTGAAGAACGGCATCAGAGCGCACCTGGTCCAGGGGTACACGTTCCAAACTGCTTTGAATCAAAAGCTAATGCACTACAGAGCAAGCAAACACACAACAACACAGGCCTCCCCGGCATCCCTTATGCTAGGTCGTGAGATGGAACTACCACTGGACAGACTCAGAACACAGAGAGTAGCAGAACTAGCGACTAGGTGCACCCAAGAAAAGCAGGCAGTGACCAGGCACCAAAGAGCAATGAAACAGCATTTTCGACAAGGCACACAGGGTGAAGAAGTCAATCCTCCAATTGTCAGACTGGGTCAGAGCCCGACGGCCTCAGCGGTGCAACAAAATGGCTTCATTCTGGTCGGACCCCTTGCAGGTCAGTCGACAACTGGGGCCCGCCACCTTAATGATGAGCAATGGATCACGCTGGCACGCCAGCCGCCTCAGAAAAGTCCCTGCCCCTCAAGGAATACGAATGCCCACAAAACAAACATACAGGCCAGAGACGCCACCTGATGGACCTCCTCCACCACTACCACCCGAGCCCCAGCCTCTGTGGGTTCCCCAAGGGCCAGAGCCACAAGCGGTGGCGGTTGAACAAAGGCCTATGCGGGCACGAACTCGCTCTGCTCATCTGGGGGACTACTTAACCTCTCTTCATTCTTAGGCTCCGTTAGGTGTCTAAGTCAACCTCCAGGTTAATGGACTGAACTGGCTAGTTTGGAGAGTCCTTCCGTTGAAGGGTTAATGTTTATTTCTTACAGGTATCACTCTAGGTTCTTGCACTATGGACATTTTTATATATGGTACCAGTCGCTGGTTTTGGAAAGGGGGGAGAAATGTTATGTATGGTACGACGTGCTGTACGTCGTACTGTATGTTGTTATGGTTTAAGACAGTGTGCTGCTTTACGGATGAATGGGTTGTCAGAATGAGTGGCACATGTCATTGAAAGGACAGAGTGATGTACAACGTGAAACTGTGCAGATGTGCGTTCTTCTACAGCTAGGCTATAACAGTGAGTAATCGCTGTCCTGATATCCAGAAGCTCTTTTTGGTCATATGAGACGGTGGCAGAAACATTATGTACAGAATAAATTACAAATAATGCGGAAAAAAACACACATAATAGCACAATTGTTTACGGGGCCATAAAACAGTAGCCTTCTCCTCCGGCACCATCTAACCTGGTCCACATATGTAG
Organism: Coregonus clupeaformis; assembly: GCF_020615455.1. Lineage (NCBI taxonomy): Eukaryota > Metazoa > Chordata > Actinopteri > Salmoniformes > Salmonidae > Coregonus > Coregonus clupeaformis. The sequence goes on from NC_059210.1 coordinate 10,830,009, forward strand.
ATTTATACACAAAAAGCAAATATACACATCTAACAAATCACTCCACTAGCAGCAGTGTTCGTTCCACTCTACCACTGCCGTATATAAAAACGTGCTCTGGCCAGTGCCGCTCTTGAATCGACATTGACACAAAATTTGTGCCACGGCCTCTCGTGGCGTAGGAATGAGAGTCCCTAACAGTAGTAAGATAGTTCTTTAGATACTGTGGGACTGTACCATACACGATTGTATGGGCCAATCCCAGCATCAGCTGAATGACCTTTTTATCAACTGATAGCCACTGTAGTTCATGAAGCTGACAAGGGCCAACAAGAGCCAGAGGGCTAAGATTCAGAATTTGTTCTTGATGAACTTAGGGGAGCGACATGGTTCCAGTAATGCCTGGCGAAAACCAAACTCTGCATTCCACAGTAAGAACATCATACCAAAGGTCAAGCATGGTGGTGGTGGTGTGATGGTTTGGGGATGCTTTGCTGCCTCAGGACCTGGACGACTTGCCTTAATAGAAGGAACCATGAATTATTCTCTGTATCAGAGAATTCTACAGGAGAATTCTCCGTCTGTGAGCTAAAGCTGAAGCGCAGCTGGGTCATGCAGCAAGACAATGATCCAAAACACACAATCAAGTCTACATGAAAATTGCTAAAAAGCAACAAATTGGAAGTTTTGGAATGGCCTAGTCAAAGTCCAGACCTAATCCCAATTGAGATGTTGTGGCAGGACTTTAAACAAGCAGTTCATGCTTGAAAACCCACACGTCACTGAGTTAAAGCAGTTCTGCATGGAAGAGTGGGCCAAAATTCCTCCACAGCGACGTGAGAGACTGATCAACCACTACAGGAAGCATTTGGTTGGAGTCGTTGCAGCTAAAGGTGACACAACCAGTTATTGAGTGTAAGGGGGCAATTACTTTTTCACACAGGGGAATTGGGTGTTTATGAAATAAATGAAATAAATATGTAATTGTTGTGTTATTTGTTCACTTATGTTCTCTTTATCTAATATTAGGTTTTGGTTGAAGATCTGATAACATTCAGTATCACAAATATGCAAAAGTAGATAAAATTAGAAAGGGGGCAAATACTTTTTCATAGCACTGTATTCCTCTGCTGCTGAAAAACAGGAAAACACCCTTCACTCAACGCCATATCCACTACCTAACAAGTACATTATTATTATTATTTTATTTATCTGGGATAAATCATTCTCTTTCAAGTGTCATGAAGTCATTACGCTTCTACACTGTGTATTTACGTCACCTTTTCCTCAGCATCAACCTCAGCTCAGTGCCATTTAACCACATACTCATTGAGACCAATGTGTTTTCACCTCAAAAGTGCCTTAATGTAGCATTTATAACAAACTGCTCAATAGATCATATGGGTGGTCCTCTGTAGCTCAATTGGTAGAGCATGGCACTTGTAACGCCAGGGTAGTGGGTTCGATCCCCGGGACCACTCATACGTAAAAATTTATGCACACATGACTGTAAGTCGCTTTGGATAAAAGCGTCTGCTAAATGGCATATTATTATTATTATTATTATTATTATTACTCCTGTACAGCAGTGTAACATCTGAGTGATTCACAGCCAGTGTCAGTACAGTGTGTAAGCTCCATTACAACACCATTATCCCATTAAAAACCTCTCTGAACTGGATTTGCCAACTGGAAAATGAAAGGGAAATATTCAAACCCTTCATGAATACACTACATGTGCCACTACTTTCAGTGACTGTCAAACCGCCAAAAGATTACATTTGAATAAGGAATAATCAGGGATGGATGAAGAGAAGTGAAGCATCAGCAAAATGAACCCATTGGAATTCCAAGAGGAGACAGGAGTTCTAATTTGTTGTCAGCCGAGACCCAGTGAAGGAGAAAGAGGCGGGATTCAGAGATATCATCATTTAAATCAACCTGTCTATTCTTATTCAGGAAACCTCAGCAGGTGAAGAAAGGATACGTCCATGTGTCTGAGGAGGGAAAATAAAGAAACCTAATTGTCTACAGAAAGTGACAAGAATAAACCATATTGGTATTTTCTGTCAAACTACAAATTGCAAGACAGATATTCCCTGTGACTGCAATGGTTTACTACATTTTGATTAAGATACATAACAAATCAGGTGGAATATCTTGTATGTTGGTGTTTACATTTCACAGCAAAATCAACATTTGCCAACAAGACCCTTCATAATATAAACCCAAAGCATTGGAGAGAGGACTGCTACTAATGATCTCACAGAGCCTCACAGATGGTCTGTTCCCCCTCCATCCCTGTGCAGGCGTGAGACGTGAATGACTAATGAAAATGAATGGCTGAGTTCACTCACCCAGATTGACCGTTTCTCATAAATAGTTCTAATCAAGGAGCAAAACCTCCAGGAAGCCAAGCCAGAATGGAAGAAAGCCCCCATGGCGCCAACAGAGTACAGCAGACAGGCAGCGCTCCAGTACAGCGGGCTACAATTATGAATACAGGGGTGGAATTATGAAAAGGTATTTTTCCTAAGTGATGCAATTGAATAAGGGATGCAATTGGAAGGTACAACCCTCCTGGGATCTCATCAATGTAAATACCTAGAATTCACCCTGGAAAACTCATTTTTACACGTGAATATGATTTCAGCTTGAGAACTGTGTTCTCACGTTCCTCCAAATTCTACTCTTTACATGTTCTCAAGTCCAAATATACACTACCGTTCAAAAGTTTGGGGTCACTTAGAAATGTCCTTGTTTTTTGGTCCATTAAAATAACATCAAATTGATCAGAAATACAGTGTAGACATTGTTAATGTTGTAAATGGCTATTGTAGCTGGAACGACTCATGGTGTAATTGTGTAGTAACATACAGGAACTCGAGTCCTTCTGTTCACCCGACCTACAATATCTCACAATCAAATGCAGACCGTATTATCTCCCAAGATAATTTTCTTTGGTTATAGTCACAGCTGTTTATATCCCCCCTCAAGCCGATACCATGACGGCCCTCAAAGAACTTCACTGGACCTTATGCAAACTGGAAACTACATATCCTGAGGCTGCATTTATTGTAGCCAGGGATTTTAACAAAGCAAATTTGAGGACTAGGCTGCCAAAGTTCTATCAACATATCGACTGTTGTACTCGCGCTGCTAAAATCCTCAACCATTGCTATTCGAACTTCCGGGATGGTTATAAGGCCCTCCCCCGCCCTCCTTTCGGCAAATCTGATCACGACTCCATTTTGCTTCTCCCTTCCTATAGGGAGAAACTCAAACAGGAAGTACCCGTGCTAAGGACTATTCAAGGCTGGTCTGACCAATCGGAATCCACGCTTCAAGATTGTTTTGATCACGCGGACTGGGATATGTTCCGGGTAGCTTCCAGAAAATAATTTAGATGTATACACTGAAACGGTTTATCAGGAAGTGTATAGGTGATGTTGTGCCCACTGTGACTATTAAAACCTACCCTAACCAGAAACCGTGGATAGATGGCAGCATTCTCGCAAATCTGAAAGCGCGAACCACCGCATTTAACCATGGCAAGGTGACTGGGAATATGGAAGAATACAAAGAGTGTAGCTACTCACTCCGCAAGGCAATTAAACTGGCAAAACATCAGTATAGACACAAAGTGGAGTCGCAATTCAACGTCTCAGACACGAGACGTATGTGGCAGTGTCTACAGACAATCACGGTCTACAAAAGGAAAACTAGCCACGTCGCCGACACCGACATCTCGCTTCCAGATAAGCTAAACACCTTCTTCGCCCGCTTTGAGGATAACACAGTGCCACTGACGAGGCCCACTACCAAGGACTGTGGCCTCTCCTTCTCCATGGCCGATGTGATTAAAACATTTAAGCATGTTAACCCCCGCAAGGCTGCCGGCCCAGACGGCATCCCTAGCCGCGTCCTCAGAGCATGCGCAGACCAGCTGGCTGGTGTGTTTATGGAAATATTCAATCTCTCCCTTTCCCAGTCTGCTGTTCCCACATGCTTCAAGATGGCCACCATTGTTCCTGTCCCAAGAAAGCAAAGGTAACTGAACTAAATGACTATCGCCCTGTAGCACTCACCTCTGTCATCATGAAGTGCTTTGAGAGACTAGTCAAGGATCATATCACCTCTACCTTACCGGTCACCCTAGACCCACTTCAATTTGCTTACCGCCCTATCCCATCTGGACAAGAGGAATACCTATGTAAGAATGCTGTTCATTGACTATAGCTCAGCATTCAACACCATAATACCCTCCAAGCTCATCATTAAGCTCAAGGCCCTGGGTCTGAACCCCGCCCTATGCAACTGGGTCCTGGACTTCCTGACGGGCCGCCCCCAGGTGGTGAAGATAGGAAACAACATCTCCACTTCGCTGATCCTCAACACTGGGGCCCCACAAGGGTGCGTGCTCAGCCCCCTCCTGTACTCCCTGTTCACCCATGACTGTGTGGCCAAGCACGCCTCCAACTCAATCATCAAGTTTGCAGACGACACAACAGTAGTAGGCTTGATTACCAACAATGACGAGACCGCCTACAGGGAGGAGGTGAGGGCTCTGGGAGTGTGGTGCCAGGAAAATAACCTCTCACTCAACATCAACAAAACAAAGGATATGATCGTGGACTTCAGGAAACAGCAGAGGGTGCACCCCCCTATCCACATCGACGGGTACGCAGTGGAGAAGGTGGAAAGCTTCAAGTTCCTTGGCGTACATATCACCGACAAACTGAAATGGTCCACCCACGCAGACAGTGTGGTGAAGAAGGTGCAACAGAGCCTCTTCAACATCAGGAGGCTGAAGAAATTCGGCTTAGCACTTAAAACCCTCACAAACTTTTACAGATGCACAATTGAGAGCATCCTGTCGGGCTGTATCACCGCCTGGTACGGCAACTGCACCGCCCACAACCGCAGGGCCCTCCAGAGGGTGGTGCGGTCTGCCAAACGCATTACCGGGGGGGCAAACTACCTGCCCTCCATGACACATACAGCACCCGATGTCACAGGAAGGCCAAAAAGATCATCAAGGACATCAACCACCCGAGCCACTGCCTGTTCACCCCGCTATCATCCAGAAGGCGAGGTCAGTACAGGTACATCAAAGCTGGGACCGAGAGAATGAAAAACAGCTTCTATCTCAAGGCCATCAGACTGTTAAATAGCCATCACTAGCACATTAGAGGCTGCTGCTGTCTATTGAAATCACTGGCCACTTTAAGAAATGGAACACTAGTCACTTTAATAATGTTTACATATCTTGCAATACTCATCTCACATGTACAGTGAGGGAAAAAAGTATTTGATCCCCTGCTGATTTTGTACGTTTGCCCACTGACAAAGACATGATCAGTCTATCATTTTAATGGTAGGTTTATTTGAACAGTGAGAGACAGAATAACAACAAAAAAAATCCAGAAAAACGCATGTCAAAAATGTTATAAATTGATTTGCATTTTAATGAGGGAAATAAGTATTTGACCCCCTCTCAATCAGAAAGATTTCTGGCTCCCAGGTGTCTTTTATACAGGTAACGAGCTGAGATTAGGAGCACACTCTTAAAGGGAGTGCTCCTAATCTCAGTTTGTTACCTGTATAAAAGACACCTGTCCACAGAAGCAATCAATCAATCAGATTCCAAACTCTCCACCATGGCCAAGACCAAAGAGCTCTCCAAGGATGTCAGGGACAAGATTGTAGACCTACACAAGGCTGGAATGGACTACAAGACCATCGCCAAGCAGTTTAGTGAGAAGGTGACAACAGTTGGTGCGATTCTTCGCAAATGGAAGAAACACAAAATAACTGTCAATCTCCCTCAGCCTGGGGCTCCATGCAAGATCTCACCTCGTGGAGTTGCAATGATCATGAGAACGGTGAGGAATCAGCCTAGAACTACACGGGAGGATCTTGTCAATGATCTCAAGGCAGCTGGGACCATAGTCACCAAGAAAACAATTGGTAACACACTACGCCGTGAAGGACTGAAATCCTGCAGCGCCCGCAAAGTCCCCCTGCTCAAGAAAGCACATATACAGGCCCGTCTGAAGTTTGCCAATGAACATCTGAATGATTCAGAGGAGAACTGGGTGAAAGTGTTGTGGTCAGTTGAGACCAAAATCGAGGTCTTTGGCATCAACTCAACTCGCCGTGTTTGGAGGAGGAGGAATGCTGCCTATGACCCCAAGAACACCATCCCCACCGTCAAACATAGAGGTGGAAACATTATGCTTTGGGGGTTTTTCTGCTAAGGGGACAGGACAACTTCACCGCATCAAAGGGACGATGGACGGGGCCATGTACCGTCAAATCTTGGGTGAGAACCTCCTTCCTTCAGCCAGGGCATTGAAAATGGGTCGTGGATGGGTATTCTAGCATGACAATGACCCAAAACACACGGCCAAGGCAACAAAGGAGTGGCTCAAGAAGAAGCACATTAAGGTCCTGGAGTGGCCTAGCCAGTCTCCAGACCTTAATCCCATAGAAAATCTGTGGAGGGAGCAGAAGGTTCGAGTTGCCAAACGTCAGCCTCGAAACCTTAATGACTTGGAGAAGATCTGCAAAGAGCAGTGGGACAAAATCCCTCCTGAGATGTGTGCAAACCTGGTGGCCAACTACAAGAAACGTCTGACCTCTGTGATTGCCAACAAGGGTTTTGCCACCAAGTACTAAGTCATGTTTTGCAGAGGGGTCAAATACTTATTTCCCTCATTAAAATGCAAATCAATTTATAACATTTTTGACATGCGTTTTTCTGGATTTTGTTGTTGTTATTCTGTCTCTCACTGTTCAAATAAACCTACCATTCAAATTATAGACTGATCATTTATTTGTCAGTGGGCAAACGTACAAAATCAGCAGGGGATCAAATACTTTTTTCCCTCACTGTATATACTGCATTATATTCTATAATATTCTACTGTATCTTAGTCCATGCCGCTCTGTCATTGCTTGTCCATATATGTGTCACGATCGTTGAACGGAGTAGACCAAGGCGCAGCGTGATGAGCGAACATACTTTATTATCTTTAGTGATAACAAGAACAAAACAATAAACGATAACGTGACGTCCTAGGTTAAACACAACCAACACGGAAACAAACCAAAAGGAACAAGATCCCACAACACCTGTGGGAACACAGCCTGTCTAAATATGGCTCCCAATCAGAGACAACCAGCAACAGCTGACACTCGTTGCCTCTGATTGGGAACCACACTGGCCAACATAGAAATACAATACTAGACTGTGAACATAGAACAAAACACATAGACTTTACACACCCTGGCTCAACATTAGAGTCCCCAGAGCCAGGGTGTGACAGTATCCCCCCCCAAAGGCGCGGACTGCGACCGCGCCTCAACATAAACCAAACAGGGGAGGGCTGGGTGGGCATTCCTCCTCGGAGGCGGTTCCGGCTCCGGGCTTGCCCACCACCCTCCAATAATCCCCCCGTAGCGCCCCTGGTCCGGTCTGGCCCCGCTGGCTGGAGCTGGACTGGACATCGTAGGAGCGGATTGCTTAAGCTCCGGTGTGGAGCAGCTGACCGGTACCTGACCAGGCACCGGTGACCCAGGCACGGGTTGTGCCGGACTGACGACGCGCACCCCTGGCTTGGTGCGTGGAGCAGGAACGGGCCGGACCGGGCTGACGATGCGCACCCCTGGCTTGGTGCGTGGAGCAGGAACGGGCCGTACCGGGCTGACGATGCGCACCCCTGGCTTGGTGCGTGGAGCAGGAATGGGCCGTACCGGGCTGACGACGCGCACCATAGGCTTGGTGCGAGTGGCAGGAACAGGCCGGGCCGGGCTGGCGACGCACACCGTAGGCTTGGTGCGAGTGGCAGGAACAGGCCGGGCCGGGTTGGCGACGCGCACCGTAGGCTTGGTGCGAGTGGCAGGAACAGGCAGGGCCGGGCTGGCGACGCGCACCGTAGGCTTGGTGCGAGTGGCAGGAACAGGCCGGGCCGGGCTGGCGACGCGCACCGTAGGCTTGGTGCGAGTGGCAGGAACAGGCCGGGCCGGGCTGGCGACGCGCACCATTAGCTTGGTGCGGGGAGCAGGAACAGGCCGGGCCGGGCTGGAGACACGCACTCTTAGCTTGGTGCGGGGAGCAGGAACAGGCCGGGCCGGGCTGGCGACGCGCACCGTAGGCTTGGTGCGAGGGGCAGGAACAGGCCGGGCCGGGCTGGCGACGCGCACCATTGGCTTGGTGCGGGGAGCAGGAACAGGCCGGGCCGGGCTGGCGACGCGCACCGTAGGCTTGGTGCGAGGGGCAGGAACAGGCCGGGCCGGGCTGGCGACGCGCACCATCAACTTAGTGCGGGGAGCAGGAACGGGCCGGACCGGACTGGTGACGCACACCACTTGCTTGGTGTGAGGAGCGGGACTGGGTTTCGTCATAACCCTCCGCTCCCTCAGCTGCCTACACAGTTCCTCTCGCCGTGCCTCTACTCTCACCTTCTCCCTTATCGCCTCCAGTAGCTCCACCCTCTGAACCACTAACTCCTGCTCCCTCTGGACCAATAGCCCCCTTAACCTGGTGGCCTCCTCACCTAACCTCCTAATACGCCCTGTAGCTGCCTCCTGCTGCCCCGTCGCCCATGCCGTGTGCCCCCCCCTAAACATTTTTTGGGGTTGCCTCTCGTCCGTCCGACGACGACACTGTTGACGCCGTTGCTCCTCTCTCCGTCGCGCCTCTACCGTCTCCTTCCATGGACGGCGATCCATCCCGGCCTGGATTTCCTCCCAGGTCCAGGACCCCTGCCCGTCCAATATCTGCTCCCACGTCCAGGCTGCCTGCTCCTGGACACGCTGCTTGGTCCTGGTATGGTGGGATCTTCTGTCACGATCGTTGAACGGAGTAGACCAAGGCGCAGCGTGATGAGCGAACATACTTTATTATCTTTAGTGATAACAAGAACAAAACAATAAATGATAACGTGACGTCCTAGGTTAAACACAACCAACACGGAAACAAACCAAAAGGAACAAGATCCCACAACACCTGTGGGAACACAGCCGGTCTAAATATGGCTCCCAATCAGAGACAACCAGCAACAGCTGACACTCGTTGCCTCTGATTGGGAACCACTCTGGCCAACATAGAAATACAATACTAGACTGTGAACATAGAACAAAACACATAGACTTTACACACCCTGGCTCAACATATTAGAGTCCCCAGAGCCAGGGTGTGACAATATGTATATATTCTTAAATCCCATTCCTTACTAGTTTTGTGTGTATTGGGTATATGTTGTGAAATTGTTAGATATTACTTGTTAGATATTACTGCACTGTCGGAGCTAGAAGCACAAGCATTTTGCTACACCCGCTATAACATCTGCTAAACACGTGTATGTGACAAATACAATTTGATTTGATTTGAAACGGCAGATTTTTTATGGAATATCTACATAGGCGTAAAGAGGCCCATTATCAGCAACCATCAGTCCTGTGTTCCAATGGCATGTTGTGTTTGCTAATCCAAGTTTATCATTTTAAAAGTCTAATTGATCATTAGAAAACCATTTTGCAATTATGTTATCACAGCTGAAAACTGTTTTGCTGATTAAAGAAGCAATAAAACCTTCTTGAGACTAGTTGAGTATCTGGAGCATCAGCAATTGTGGGTTCAATTACAGGCTCAAAATGTCCAGAAACAAATAACTTTCTTCTGAAACTCGTCAGTCTATTCTTGTTCTGAGAAATGAAGGCTATTCCAGAAATTGCCAAGAAACTGAAGATCTCGTACTACTCTGTGTACTACTCCCTTCACAGAACAGCGCAAACTGTCTCTAACCAGAATAGAAAGAGGAGTGGGAGGCCCCGGTGCACAACTGAGCAAGAGGACAAATACATTAGAGTGTCTTGTTTGAGAAACAGGCGCCTCACAGGTTCTCAACTGGCAGCTTCATTAAATAGTACCCGCAAAACACCAGTCTCAATGTCAACAGTGAAGAGGCGACTCCGGGATGCTGACCTTCTAGGCAGAATTGCAAAGAATAATAAAAGAAAAAGCCATATCTCAGACTGCCCATTTTAATATTTAATTTTTATTGGCCAGTCTGATATGGCTCAAACCTGTAAGCCTGCCAGCATTCCCCACCATTGTTCTCCCTTCCATTGTGATCTAAAAATAGGAAAATATACTGTATTACTATGAATACAATCATCCACATAAACCTCAAGAAAAACACCTCAGACGACGGCCATTCATATGTCAGTGTAAAGAGGTACAAGATATGCAAATGGTATTGTTGAATTATTCTCCGTCCTAGGCTTAGCCTGGGTCCCAGATGGCACCATAGTCCCTATATAGTGCACTGCTTTTGACAAGAGCCCCATGGGCCCTGGCTAGAAGTAGTGCACTACATAGGGAATAGGGTGCCATTTGGGACGTACACTTAGCCTAGTGCTGTCCTTGGGCACTATGAGATTTAGCATAATAGGTTGCCTGTTGTTATTAGACAATGGGAACGGGATAATGATGAGCCATGATCAAAGAGTATAAATTACATTACATCCACCAAGCCTGGTATTATTGTAAATTACCACCTCTGGGGCTGGGACAGGGTGGTAGGATCATCCTGGAAGGTCTCTGGGGGGTGGTACAGGGTGGTAGGATCATCCTGGAAGGTCTCTGGGGGGTGGTACAGGGTGGTAGGATCATCCTGGAAGGCCTCTGGGGGGTGGGACAGGGTGGTAGGATCATCCTGACAGGTCTCTGGGGGGTGGGACAGGGTGGTAGGATCATCCTGGATGGTCTCTGGGGGTGGGACAGGGTGGTAGGATCATCCTGGCAGGTCTCTGGGGGTTGGACAGGGTGGTAGGATCATCCTGGCAGGTCTCTGGGGGGTGGGACAGGGTGGTAGGATCATCCTGGAAGGTCTCTGGGGGGTGGGACAGGGTGGTAGGATCATCCTGGCAGGTCTGCTTTAAATGTAGGTGAAGTCTGGAAATTAATTAAATTGTTGATGGCGTCGACTCTGTCTGCGTCCCAAATGGCACCCTATTCACCCTATGGGCCCTGGTAAAAAGTAGTGCACTAAATGGGGAATAGGTTCCATTTGGAACTCAACCTCTGTGATCATGTTGCTGTTCGTTTTGACTGATCAGTCAGTGATTTGATCAAAGTCCTTGAAATATAATTGTAAAAGCTACCTTGCAAGGGCCACCATATGTACAGTGGGTCCTCATTTAAAAGTTGCATCATACTGCAGCACAGCTTGCAGAATGCTGCGGTATGGTGTAGATCTCCAGCAAGCAGCAGAGCAGACCCCAGGTGAGGAGATGATCTAAGAACTACTGTTCTCATAATCCCATTGGTGATGTAAAGTTCAGAACTAGAGGCTGGTCCAATCATCACTCCTGTTCTGACTGAACTTGTTTCTGACTGGAATTCACTTTGGGTCCAGAAATGGCCATGGGAGTACAACATGACTGAGAGACAAAACTTCACTTCACATCGTCATTTACATACCATCAGAGATACTCTGCTACAGTAGTCCAGCCAGGTAAATTTTTTATCTGTTTTTCTTCAAAAACTCAGAGCTGGTGGGGGTTTAATGACAATACCTCTGTGCTAAAATGTCAGACTTTTACCAAAGTCAGAGTATCTTTCATAATGGTCAATGCGCTCTAAAAAAGGGTCCTTGAAGAGTAGATATGTTTTCTTCAAGTTGAGAGAGTTATGTAGAAAGATATGGCATATAGAAGCAAACCGGATGGACATCATGAAAATGATCGGAGAGGTTGAGAGTAGAAGAAGTTCAGGGCCAAAAACAAAAAAAAAAATAATATATATAATTATTGTAAAATTGACTGTGTCCATAAGGTGTAGATAGTAAGTATAGGCTGGAAGTAGAGGCCTGGGCATTGTTGTTCACTAATTTACCCCAAGTAGGGAAAGGATGGCGGGGTTGAAAAGTAATAAAGGGGAGTATATATATATATAAAACATGGGGGATTGGAAGTGATGCAGACAATTACATTGATAGAAGTTACAATCTATCTGCAATATTAAGCTGATCTACCCCCATAAAAAAGAAAAAAACAAAAAAACAAAAAGAAAAGTTGAGAGTTAAGAAAAATTATCATTACCATTACCTACAGTTATTTGAAGGGTTCCGACACCCATTAGTAATATCGCATTGTATAAACACTGGTTATAGAAAGTTTGAATGGGCCTTGTGCAAAATTCATAACTGCAAAATTTTCAGAAATACAGAAATATCTCATTTACATACAGTAAATATTCACACCCCTGAGTCAATACTTTGTTGAATCACATTTGGTATTGATTACAGCCATCAGTCTTTCTGGGTAAGTCTCTAAGAGCTTTCCACACCCGGATTGTTCAACATTTGTTGCCATAGATTTTCAAGCAGATTTAAGTCAAAACTGTAACTAGGCCACTCAGGAACATTCACTGTCTTCTTGGTAAGCAACTCCAGTGTAGATTTGGCCTTGTGTTTTAGGTTATTGTCCTGCTGAAAGGTGAATTCATCTCCCAGTGTCTGGTGGAAAGCAGACTGAACCAGGTTCTCCTCTAGGATTTTTCCTGTGCTTAGCTCCATTTTTTGAAGTATTACTTTAGTGTCTTGTTGCAAACAGGATGCATGTTTTGGAAAATGTGTATTCTGTACAGGCTTCCTTCTTTTCACTCTGTCAATTAGGTTATTATTGTGGAGTAACTACAATGTTGTTGATCCCTCCTCAGTTTTCTCCTATCACAACCATTAAACTCTGTAACTGGTTTAAAGTCACCATTGACCTCATGGTGAAATCCCTGGGCGCTTTCCTTCCTCTCCGGCAACTGAGTTAGGAAGGACCCATGTATCTTTGTAGTGACTGGGTGTATTGATGCACCATCCAAAGTGTAATTAATAACTTCACCATGCTCTAAGGGATATTCAATCTCTGCTTTTTACATGTTTACCGATCTACCAATAGGTGCCCTTCTTTGCGAGGCATTGGAAAACCTCCCTGGTATTTGTGGTTGAATCTGTCTTTGAAATCCACTGCTCGACTGAGGGACCTTACAGATAATTGTATGTGTTGGGTACAGAGATGAGGTAGTCATTAAATAATCATATTAAACACTATTATTGCACGCAGAGTGAGTCCTTGCAACTTATGTGACTTGTTAAGCATATTGTTAGTCATGAATTTATTCAGGCTTGCCATAACAAAGGGGTTGAATACTTATTGACTCAAGACATTTCAGCTTTTCATTTTTAATTAATTTGTATACATTTCGAAAAACATAATTCCACTTTGACATTATGGGGTATTGTGTGTAGGCTAGTGACCAAAAATCTCAATGTAATCCATTTTAAATTCAGGCTGTAACACAACAAAATGTGGAAAAAGTCAAGGGATGTGAATACTTTCTGAAGGCACTGTATAATTGGCTTCCTACTGGAAATGCTTTTCTGCACACTTTTTGGGTGTCCAGTGGAGAATTGCGTTTGGGGAATTGGGAATGGGAGGAAAGCGGCTGTAGAAAGATGCTGAGGAGAGGAGACCAAAAAAATAAAGGGAACAATAAAATAACACATCCTAGATCTGAATTAATGAAATAATCTTATTAAATACTTTTTTCTTTACATAGTTGAATGTGCTGACAACAAAATCACACAAAAATTATCAATGGAAATCAAATTTATCAACCCATGGAGGTCTGGATTTGGAGTCACACTCAAAATTAAAGTGGAAAACCACACTACAGGCTGATCCAACTTTGATGTAATGTCCTTAAAACAAGTCAAAATGAGGCTCAGTAGTGTGTGTGGCCTCCACGTGCCTGTATGACCTCCCTACAACGCCTGGGCATGCTCCTGATGAGGTGGCGGATGGTCTCCTGAGGGATCTCCTCCCAGACCTGGACTAAAGCATCCGCCAACTCCTGGACAGTCTGTGGTGCAACGTGGCATTGGTGGATGGAGCGAGACATGATGTCCCAGATGTGCTCAATTGGATTCAGGTCTGGGGAACGGGCGGGCCAGTCCATAGCATCAATGCCTTCCTCTTGCAGGAACTGCTGACACACTCCAGCCACATGAGGTCTAGCCTTGTCTTGCATTAGGAGGAACCCAGGGCCAACCGCACCAGCATATGGTCTCACAAGGGGTCTGAGGATCTCATCTCGGTACCTAATGGCAGTCAGGCTACCTCTGGCGAGCACATGGAGCACATGGCCCCCCAAAGAATTGCCACCCCACACCATGACTGACCCACCGCCAAACCGGTCATGCTGGAGGATGTTGCAGGCAGCAGAACGTTCTCCACGGCGTCTCCAGACTCTGTCACGTCTGTCACATGTGCTCAGTGTGAACCTGCTTTCATCTGTGAAGAGCACAGGGCGCCAGTGGCGAATTTGCCAATCTTGGTGTTCTCTGGCAAATGCCAAATGTCCTGCACGGTGTTGGGCTGTAAGCACAACCCCCACCTGTGGACGTCGGGCCCTCATACCACCCTCATGGAGTCTGTTTCTGACCGTTTGAGCAGACACGTGTACATTTGTGGCCTGCTGGAGGTCATTTTGCAGGGCTCTGGCAGTGCTCCTCCTGCTCCTCCTTGCACAAAGGCCTCCATGCTCTGGACAGCTGACAGACACAGCAAACCTTCTTGCCACAGCTCGCATTGATGTGCCATCCTGGATGAGCTGCACTACCTGAGCCACTTGTGTGGGTTGTAGACTCCGTCTCATGCTACCACTAGAGTGAAAGCACCGCCAGCATTCAAAAGTGACCAAAACATCAGCCAGCAAGCATAGGAACTGAGAAGTGGTCTGTGGTCACCACCTGCAGAACCACTCCTTTATTGGGGGTGTCTTGCTAATTGTCTATAATTTCCACCTGTTGTCTATTCCATTTGCACAACAGCATGTGAAATGTATTGTTAATCAGTGTTGCTTCCTAAGTGGACAGTTTGATTTCACAGAAGTGTGATTGACTTGGAGTTATATTGTGTTGTTTAAGTGTTCCCTTTATTTTTTTGAGCAGTGTATAAAACCCTCTTAGGCCTCACTCCCCCCTATCTGAGATACCTACTGCAGCCCTCATCCTCCACATACAACACCCGTTCCGCCAGTCACATTCTGTTAAAGGTCCCCAAAGCACACACATCCCTGGGTCGCTCCTCTTTCCAGTTCGCTGCAACTAGCGACTGGAACGAGCTGCAAAAAACACTCAAACTGGATAGTTTTATCTCCATCTCTTCATTCAAAGACTCAATCATGGACACTCTTACTGACAGTTGTGGTTGCTTCACGTGATGTATTGTTGTCTCTACCTTCTTGCCCTTTGTGCTGTTGTCTGTGCCCAATGATGTTTGTACCATGTCTTGTGCTGCTAACATGTTGTGCTGCTGCCATGTTGTGTTGCTACCATGTTGTTGTCATGTTGGGTTGCTACCTTGCTGTGTTGTCGTGTGTTGCTGCCATGCTATGTTGTTGTCTTAGGTCTCTCTTTATGTAGTGTTGTCTCTCTTGTTGTGATGTGTGTTTGGTCCTATATTTATTTACAGTGGGGAAAAAAAGTATTTAGTCAGCCACCAATTGTGCAAGTTCTCCCACTTAAAAAGATGATAGGCCTGTAATTTTCATCATAGGTACACGTCAACTATGACAGACAAATTGAGAAAAAAAAATCCAGAAAATCCCATTGTAGGATTTTTAATGAATTTATTTGCAAATTATGGTGGAAAATAAGTATTTGGTCACCTACAAACAAGCAAGATTTCTGGCTCTCACAGACCTGTAACTTCTTCTTTAAGAGGCTCCTCTGTCCTCCACTCGTTACCTGTATTAATGGCACCTGTTTGAACTTGTTATCAGTATAAAAGACACCTGTCCACAACCTCAAACAGTCACACTCCAAACTCCACTATGGCCAAGACCAAAGAGCTGTCAAAGGACACCAGAAACAAAACTGTAGACCTGCACCAGGCTGGGAAGACTGAATCTGCAATAGGTAAGCAGCTTGGTTTGAAGAAATCAACTGTGGGAGCAATTATTAGGAAATGGAAGACATACAAGACAACTGATAATCTCCCTCGATCTGGGGCTCCACGCAAGATCTCACCCCGTGGGGTCAAAATGATCACAAGAATGGTGAGCAAAAATCCCAGAACCACACGGGGGGGACCTAGTGAATGACCTGCAGAGAGCTGGGACCAAAGTAACAAAGCCTACCATCAGTAACACACTACGCCGCCAGGGACTCAAATCCTGCAGTGCCAGACGTGTCCCCCTGCTTAAGCCAGTACATGTCCAGGCCCGTCTGAAGTTTGCTAGAGTGCATTTGGATGATCCAGAAGAGGATTGGGAGAATGTCATATGGTCAGATGAAACCAAAATAGAACTTTTTGGTAAAAACTCAACTCGTCGTGTTTGGAGGACAAAGAATGCTGAGTTGCATCCAAAGAACACCATACCTACTGTGAAGCATGGGGTGGAAACATCATGCTTTGGGGCTGTTTTTCTGCAAAAGGACCAGGACGACTGATCCGTGTAAAGGAAAGAATGAATGGGGCCATGTATCGTGAGATTTTGAGTGAAAACCTCCTTCCATCAGCAAGGGCATTGAAGATGAAACGTGGCTGGGTCTTTCAGCATGACAATGATCCCAAACACACCGCCCGGGCAACGAAGGAGTTTCTTCGTAAGAAGCATTTCAAGGTCCTGGAGTGGCCTAGCCAGTCTCCAGATCTCAACCCCATAGAAAATCTTTGGAGGGAGTTGAAAGTCCGTGTTGCCCAGCGACAGCCACAAAACATCACTGCTCTAGAGGAGATCTGCATGGAGGAATGGGCCAAAAATCCAGCAACAGTGTGTGAAAACCTTGTGAAGACTTACAGAAAACGTTTGACCTGTGTCATTGCCAACAAAGGGTATATAACAAAGTATTGAGAAACTTTTGTTATTGACCAAATACTTATTTTCCACTATAATTTGCAAATAAATTCATAAAAAATCCAACAATGTGATTTTCTGGAATTTTTTTTCTCATTTTGTCTGTCATAGTTGACGTGTACCTATGATGAAAATTACAGGCCTCTCTCATCTTTTTAAGTGGGAGAACTTGCACAATTGGTGGCTGACTAAATAATTTTTTCCCCCACTGTACTGTATATATATATTTTTTTAATCCCCCGTCCCCGCAGGAGGCCTTTTGCCTTTTGGTAGGCCGTCATTGTAAATAGGAATTTGTTCTTAACTGACTTGACTAGTTAAATAAAAAATATATATATCCTTCCTTTAAGTTAGCTTTAAAGCTAGAATCCTTAGTTGCTACATCCATTTTTGGACTTATAAATTATTGATATATACCCATTTATTCTCAAATAATATAATTTATAAATAACTCATGAGCTTAGTTCAACTGTCGTCCCCCATCAGAACCCCAAATATAAGCTTGTGTTACTCCAATGTTTGTAAACAATGTCAATGTAAACAAACACTGTATAGCCTCAAAACATGGTTAAAACTATACTTTTGATATCATAGATGGTCAGTCCTTGCATCCATAACTCTGTCAATTAATTTGAGAGTTGTTACATTTCTCCAGGCCCATCCCTCAGCTTATAACCAAAACAGAGGCGGGGGTACCTGCTTTGATATTGTTTCAGTTAAGGACTCTAAATACTGTATAACACTTTATAAGGGCTATAAATATAACTTCAACTATTAATTAATATACTGTATCTGGTCTGGGAAGGAAGAGAACAATTTGAAAGTGGGTGGTTGGGGTTCAACGTTGAATTGAATCCAATCTGAAAATAAAAATGAATGAATAAACAGCATGCTGGTCCTCTAGCTTAGTGGGTAGAGAATGACGCTTACTAGTGGGTTCGATTCCCGTGACCACCCATACATAAAATATATGCACGCATGACTATAAGTCACTTTGGATAAAAGACTCTGCTAAATGGCATATATTATTATTATTATTATTATATATTGCAAAAATATAAATAAATATATCCAACACCTGGTAAAAGTGCTGTTTCTAATAAGATTTGTTTTTGCATTGGAATGATGCATATTAGTGTGTTCCTAAATATTTATACAAGTTAATTACTTTCAAATCAATAAGAGACTTTAACCTTTTGTGACCTCCAAGTTGTTGATTCCATTAAGGACCAACTCCAGGGAATAAAAACTCATAAGAGGAAGGGGGTAATTATTATCTTAATAAGGAGGAAATTGATTTCTTAAGTCAACATTAAATGGAAGTGTGCAGGACCTTTCAATCTCATAGCAGGACCTTTCAATGTGTTTTTCAAGACTACACATGGACATTCATTACTTGACTGATGTTGTATTGAGTTGGCTCTCTTCCTGTATCTCTCACCCTACACCCACTCAAACAAACACAGAGCATACTATGTCTGTATTTCAACAACAAAAACATCTGTTGACATGACAACAGATTTGCTTATTATCTATAGTGCTCATCTATAATTAGCTTCACAACATGTGATGCTGTTGTTCATATTGTTAATGCTTTCCTATGACCGATGTTATAATGTCCTAAGTAGCTGTTATAAAGGTTTTATGAATGCATAAAAACAGTGTCAAAGGAGGAAGACATTTTTTAATCACAGAACAAAGATTAGAAGGTGGATTGATAATAAATTATTCTGATTATTTAATGCTAAGTCTTGTGATATTAGATTGTGAATAATGATTCATGTTGGAATGGAAAACCTGAAGAGGTAATTATTCTGAATCCTAATGAATCAGTTGGAGCTGCAGAACTAATCAACTTGGTTTAGGAGAAAAAGACAAGAAGCACCATGCAGCATCAGGGGCCATATTAATAAACAGTCTGATCTAGGATCATCTCATTCATTATGACCCACTGTCCATATCATCTCATTCATTATGATCTTAAATGGGGAAAATGATCCTAGATCAGAAGACTTACTCAAACACTTCATGAATACAAGGCGAGACATTTTGGTCAACATGACCCAGATAAGGAGGCTTGGCTGAGGATCTTCTCTGCTGCAACTCCTCATACCAACTCCCTTTAGGAATAATTATTTGGGATGCAGTCTCAAATATGGGTTTGCAGTTAAATTATTAAGGTCTTGGCAGTTCGCAAAACAAATCCGAAAATTTCAACATGTCAAACAGACGCTGGAGATGATTTCTGCAATTTATTAAAACACCTTTTTGATGTCAAATAAACCAAGCTGTAGACCTACATTATTTCCATGAAGTCAATTCCAATAAAAAGCCAATAGGGGAAAGGAAAGGTAATAGAGTGTAGTTCTTCATGACATGCCATGATTTGACTTACATGCTTATTTTCAGGTGTCACTCATTTCACTCCAAGTGTATCGGCAAAGCAGCTTATTCAAGTGTAGAAACACTGTACTTTGGCAACTCAGTCACGAGTCAAGGTCATGTCCATAGCATGACCTCGTTGTAAATCATTCAGCCAGTGTGCCATGCACAAGCAGGGGAAATGACTATCAGTGGTAATGTGTGCTGTCACCCAGAACCAAACCACCATGATCTCTAGGCTTCAAGATATTGCAATTGGAGGATGTGTGCTATGCTCTCCCTGGAGACTTCCCGGTGCAGGGGTTTAACGACTTAGCGAGGCATTGTAGGAAGTCACTGTGTGGGTGGCAGTGGTTCTGTCTAAATCTAAATCAGAGGCTGTCAGCATACAGCTTGGTGTTTGTTTACACTAACAGCCATTCAAACCCCATTTTTACGAACCCTATGTGACAGCAGCTCCATCTAACTCAGAGGCTGTCTAAAAAGACTTGGCTTGTGTCTATGTTGTTTGTGTACAAACTGAGGCTGCTCTGAACTCCACTGAATGGCTGAGGCGAAGATGGAGCAATCCAGTGAGATTGAATAATCAATCTGTTATTGATATTTGGTTGTCTGGTTGACAATTAATTAGACTGCTGTGATCCTGAAACATGATTTGGGGGTAGTACATTTTTCATGGCTCCAAAACTTTATGGTTATATCATTAAAATATATTCTGAAGAGGATGTAGTTAAAACACAAGTCAATTTTAAGAGAAATCATTAGAGCACACATAAACAAAAGAGGCAATAAATCAGAATACATTTGGCATCTTAGACTGTAGCAGAAAGGAAGGGAACTTGTGGCAAACAAAATATGTTATGTTAATAATAATAATTTATTTAACTTCTAGTGCTTTTCATTACAGAAATAATCTCAAAGTATCTGGTGCTTTTGATGCTGTTGAGAATGTAAATTTTTCTCCATTACGTAGCCAGCACAGTTTTTCATCTAGGTCCTAAAAGAGCCTACAAGCTGAAGAGAGCTATCATATACTGAACAAAAATATAAACCCAACATGTAAAGTGTTAGTCCCATGTTTCATGAGCTGAAATAAAAGATCCCAGAAATGTTCCATGAGCACAAGCTTATTTCTCTCAAATTTTGCGCACAAATTTGTTTACATCACTGTTAGTGAGAATTTCTCATTTTCAAAGACAATCCACCCGCCTGACAGGTGTGGCATATCAATAAACTGATTAAGCAGTATGATCATTACACAGGTGCACCTTCTGCTGGGGACAATAAAAGGCCACTCTAAAATATGTAGTTTTGTCACACAACACAACGCCACAGATGTCTCAAGAATTTGGAAGTACTTCCAAGCGGCCTCACAACCGCAGACCACGTGTAACCATGCTAGCCCAGGACCTCCACATCTGGCTTCTTCACCTGCGGGATCATCTAAGGTGGTGCTGAGGAGTATTTCTATCTGTAATAAAGCCCTTTTGTGGGGAAAACTCATTCTGATTGGCTAGGCCTGGTTCCCCAGTGGGTGGGCCTATGCCCTTCCAGGCCCACCCATTGCGTCCTTGCCCAGTCATGTGAAATCCATAGATTAGGGCCTAATTAATTTATTTCAATTGACAGATTTCCTTACATAAACTGTAACTCAGTAAAATAGTTGAAATTGTTGCATGTTGCGTTTATATTTTTGTTCAGTATAGAATACAAGGATATAAGAGAATCCACCTGGAATAGTCGGGTCTAATCTATGACCGGTGAAGAATGGGGTTTTCTCTTTGTTACTTTCATGTTTTATACACATTCTCCCCAGATAACCTATATTCCAGACGCCTGTTTTAGTCTTTAAAATGTCTGTTTTTTCTTTTGTTGGGGAGCCTGTATAGCTGAGAGAGCCCTTTGATTTTTACCCAACAACTACACAGTCTCCCCGGAGACACAAGCACATGCTACCACAGAGCGGGAGCATTAGAGCAGGGAGCACTTAGTATTCCTTGTCATTCAGAATATAATGGGGAAAATCTGAGATGCAAAAAAAATGAAGAGATGTGAAACTACTTTGGGTTTCTCTCAGGGGGGGTCTCTTGAAGAAAATGTGAGGATTGAAGTACGGGGTAACTGTCAAGAGAGACCTTTACCAACTCCCAGTAATAATGGAAGAAACTGTCACTGGGGAGGCTTTGGTAAACCAACTGTATATCACAACTAGAGGTAGAGAAACAGGTTAAGTCTCAGAGTGAGGGAAGATTGGTTGTGGTTATAGACTATAATTATACTATAACTATGGTTATAGACTACAACCAAGGGTTCCATCGTGCTACTCCAGGTAAACTAAGGTACTTGAGGAAAGGAAATAAAGCAGATGGTTTCAGTAGAAGACAATGGTTTTGACTACAGATATAAACCTCAGATTGAATGCACTTTATAGTGAATAATCACAAAATGGTTGCATGCACGCACTACTGAATGCTCTAAATGTTGAGGAATACGATCTATAAGCAGTGGTCACCACCCACTGGGCACACACTGGTTGAATCAACGTTGTTTCCACGTACTTTCAATGAAATTACCTTGAACCAAAGTCGAATAGACATTGAATTGACTTCTGTGCCCTGTGGGCAGCTTAGTGTCCCAGTGACCTTTCGGTTTGTTACATCACACGCAGCTCAGTGTGTCATCCATCAACTGACGATTGAACTGATAACGCTGTAATAACCACTTATTCTTGCCATCAGTTTGTCTTCAGATGCATCCTTCTCAGCCTATTCGTTTTTACTGTGTTGTAGTAGCAGCATGAGAGAGAGCTAGGGTTTCACATGGAACTAAACCTCTGCTAGGCCATGGTCATTACCTAACACTCTCCTCCTATCAGCGCCATTCCACTCAACACGACCCCTGGAGTGAAACCTTTAACCCTGCTGATAGATAGAACAATTACACTCAATCAGCCACATCCCCTTTAAAATGTTCCTGGTGCACTTTCACAGGGCCTGTACACCGACGATTAAAATGGGCATTGCCTATTTCCAGCTATGCCATGATACCCTCATAACTGCCAAGGTCTGTCATCACGATTAGGAAGGAAGCTACTTTCTCTCAAATGTTAATTGAAATAGAAAAAGGTGTTTGGAGTCATGAAAAACTCTAGTCTTAATGTGTGTATGATGGTTCGATGTATCTCTGTGAGGTGGATTTAATTTGATTTGAATGTGGAGAACATTAAGTAGATGGCCCTGTTGAGTTACTCTATCTCCTCTTTCCCTCTCACCATCACCATTTCCAAACGAAATTAAGAGGATGAACACCGACAATGAGGAACATAAAGAACAAATGATGCCTTTATTTCTATCCACTGTGATGCTTGAAATGCTCTTCTGTTCATTAGGGGTCCATGGCATTAACAGATATAGTGAGTGGGACTGGGAAAGAAAGAGCAGTTAAATATTTTGCATTGTGATGCAGTGAATTATTAAGTTTACACATAGTGTAACTGCAGGAGTTTAATCTGTAACACTATGAAAATTGCAACGGTTTTGAAGAAAACGGTTAGCTTCTTTTTCAGCGCTAGATCACAAAATGAAACACTGTGTTGTGCTGAAACAGCACATATATAAATAGAGGTCAGGCAGCAATTTAAACTCCTCTGAATTCCCTTCTCATTGAGAATAATACGATTTTTGAGATCATATACAGGTGTAGGATCTTAATTTGACCTGTATTGTCACAGCAAAATAATCCTGCAGCAGCAGGATTTCGACGTTTACTCCATAATGTTGCTTGATCGGTGGTTAGGCTATTAGCTGGCCAAAAGTAAGCTACAGCGTACACGAAAAGTGCAATACTATTAAAGGGATTTTCCGATACTTTTGTATACTTTTTTGCCAGTAGTTCTGAAAGTAGCGCCCACAAGCCAAAAGTGGTCCCCAAAAATGGTGTAGTACATCACATAAAGTATGTGCAGATATGTGCACCACGTCATCAGTCTCTCTCTCGCTCTAGGTGTGATTTTTGCTAGCTGTCACTCAAATGGCGAGGGGCTGAATCTCATTGGCTGGAACTCGAATTGCTAGGGGGCTGGCCCATGTGGGGGAAAATGGTGCAGCACAGCTTCCAGAAAACAGTCGCTTTCAAACTAGCGATTTTGTGGCTAATTGAGGTAAGACAGTAATTCTGCTCATAGATTATGCATGTATGAACTACACATTGACACATCCAGCCCAAAGCGGGAGGTTAAAAAAATACTTACTAGTTGCCAAAGTACTGGAGCATGTCTTTAATGTAATCCTGTGTTAGTGTGGGTTTTCAGTGAATGTATGTAAATCACGAAGCTCATCTGCATTTCCTGGTTGCAAGAAAATTATCAGCAACAAAAGAGTGATCAAATTAAGATCCTACATCTGTAGGTGTGGCCCTGCCATTATAATTGTTTTTTTCTATAGCAAAGCCATCAGTGTCCCCATGGCGATGCTATCTGTCAACAGGTGTCACGTCTCACTCTGACTCCAGCTCCTTCAACTCTTCAAAAGACCCTCTCTCTGCTATTTACTTAAAAACGTGTTTCTCCCTGACTCAAGAGCCTTATATTTAGATGTCAACACAAGGCTCTGCCCGACACGTTTGCTTAAAGCAACACCTACATAACCTGTCAGGACTGGGGTTTTGGTGTCCTTTCAGATCAACGTTCAACTAGGCTACAAGGAGATCTTGTCTGAAGAGCTCAGGGAGCCTTATTCAGTTGGCTAAGGTAGCAACACCTCCGCAGACATCACCTCTCAACATAGGCCTACAACTTCATATGGTTGTGCACTGTATGTCTTCTCGCCAAATAAATATGTAACTTCACAGGTCCTTTATAAAACATTACATTAACAACCTGATTATCTAAAGTGTAACAATTTATAAAGTTATAAAAAATTCACCATCTGAGCAAAGCATTATTCCTGTATTATGGGATATATAGTAAGTGATCACAATGTTTCAAAAGGGCAGTTTATAGAATGCAAAAAGCATCACAGTTTCCTTGCATAACCCCATGAGGAAAACAATATCTGAAGGTCAACTGTTTATTTTCACTGACACTCTGTGTTTGACAAAGAACAAAGCAGTGCTGCATCAATGTCGAAATGAACTGGAAGACCCTAACTGATCTAGCTGGAAGACACCTAAATAATATGAATCTCTTGCCATGTCCATCACTGTCAGCCACAACCAGATTTCAATTAAGAGGGAAGATCTCTATCACCAAGGGACTAAAAGCAGGCCAATAATAAAACGCCTCAGGGCTCTGACTCACTTCACTCTATTTCATTAACTTTCTGTTACATGCATGGATTTCCCTCTACCTGTCCCCAACAGCCAATTTGAATCCATTTGGTTCAATTTTCTACCGATACAAGTGTTCAAGGGATATCAATTAAATTGAACGATGTGGGCTCGAGCGTAAATCGACACAGTGAAGTGCGTGTGTGTGTCAGTGTGTGTGTGTCTGTGTGTGTGTGTGATTAAGCGCACTGCTCTAAGTTCTTGTAAATGTATGTTTCCTGTGCGATAACACCCGATGAATGACTTAATCCTGTGAAAAATGTCTCATGCACTTATAACATTTTCTGTTAGTTCAGGATAATTCAATTATGGGAGTGTCACGGTTTCGGCCGAGGCTGCTCCTCCTCCTGGTTCGGAGAGGCTTCGGCGGTCGTCGTCCCCGGAGTACTAGCTGCCACCGATCTATGTTTCATGTTCGTTTGGTTTTGTCTTGATGTTGTACACCTGTGTCTTGTTAGTCCTCGTTAGTGTCCTATTTAGTTCTCGTTGTGTGTGTTTGTCTTTGTGTGTGATTGCTCTTCTGTTTCGTGTTGGAGCTACGTCCTTCCCTCCAGTGTTTTGGAGAGGTTTTTCGCACATGTTAGTGCGCCGTTTGTTTGACGCCTGTGTGCGCCATTATTTCGCCTTCGGGCTTATTGTGCTTATTTTCTACGTGAATATTGCACTAAAGTCTTTTAGACTGAGCTTCTGCGTCCTGCGCTTGATTCATGCACCACACCCACCTTCAGCACCCCATGACAGAATCACACACCCAAAATGGAATCAGCAGGATCTGCAGTTACGCCTGAGTCGCTCGAGGAGCATGTTCGCGGCCAAGATGACCAGATACGACAACTGGGGACCGCTCTACAGGACGTCATCAACACCCTGCACCGATGGGAGGCCAGCGGGGTACCCACACCTCCACCTACCCTGCCAACCCCATCGGCCGGTCCACCAGTCCCAGGTCCGGAACCCAGGGGGATTCGGCTCTCGCTCCCGAGGGCGTATGACGGAACAGCTGCCGGGTGTCAGGGGTTCCTCCTGCAGGTGGAGCTCTACCTGGCCACTGTACACCCGGTGCCCTCGGGACACGAGAGCGTTTCCGCCTCATCTCCTGTCTCACGGGCAAGGCGTTGGAGTGGGCTAACGCCGAGTGGAGGAAGATGGACGCCAACACCATCTCCTACGCCGAGTTCTCCCGCCGCTTCAAGGCCGTGTTCGACCATCCACCTGAGGGCAAAGCGGCGGGGGAGCGTCTAGTCCACCTGAGACAGGGGAGGAGGAGCGCACAGGCGTTTGCTCTAGAGTTCCGGACTCTAGCGGCGGACGCACGGTGGAATGAACGGGCCCTCATCGACCATTTTCGATGTAGCCTACGGGAGGACGTTCAACGTGAGTTGGCCTGCAGGGATACCCATCTCACCTTCGACCAGTTGGTCGATATGTCCATCCGTCTGGACACCCTGCTGGCCACCCGTGGACGCCCCGAGGGGGTCCGTCCATTCCGCCCTCCGGCACCTCCGAGCCGAGCCCTATGGAGCTCGGGGTGCGGCGCTAGAGAAAGGAGGAGGAGGAGCCCGAGGGGGCCTGTCTCCTGCACCAAGTGCGGTCGTGGAGGGCACACTGCGGCCAGGTGCTGGGGAGGGTTCTCCGGGGGAGAAGACAACAGGCCATGCACTGGGGGGGCCTCCCAGGTGAGTAGACGTCCCACTTACTCAGAGCTTTCTGTTGCGCACTTTTGTATACCTGTGTGTTTTCCACAGGTTGCACCTCATTCCCAGCATAAGGCGCTAGTAGATTCAGGCGCAGCTGGGAATTTTGTTGATCGGAAGTTTTGTTTAGATTTAGGGATCCCTCTCCTACCTGTTGACAAACCTTTTCCCGTTCATGCCTTAGATAGCCGCCCGTTGGGGTCGGGGTTGATTAGGGAGATCACAGCACCACTTAGGATGTGTGCGCAGGGGGGTCACGAAGAGACTATACAGCTGTATCTGATCGACTCTCCTGCGTACCCAGTGGTGCTGGGAATTCCTGGTTAAGCACCCATAACCCTGCTATTTCGTGGCAACAGAGGGCTCTCGATGGGTGGTCTGCTCAGTGCGAGGGGCGATGTCTGGGTGTTTCCGTGGGGGCGACTTCGGTGGAAAGTCCAAACCAAGTGCCCGCACTGCACATTCCGCCTGAATATGGGGATTTAGCTCTCGTGTTTAGTAAAACTAGGGCGACGCAGTTGCCTCCTCATAGACAGGGGGATTGTGCGATTGATCTCCAGGCAGGAGCAGCGCTCCCACGGAGCCACGTGTATCCTTTGTCTCAAGAGGAGAGAAAAGCTATGGAGACTTACATAGCCGAATCTTTGAGACAGGGATACATACGGCCCTCCACTTCTCCCGCCTCCTCGAGTTTCTTTTTTGTGAAGAAGAAAGATGGAGGGTTGCGCCCGTGCATTGATTACCGTGGTCTCAATCAGATTACTGTGAAATACAGTTATCCACTCCCTCTGATTGCGACCATGACAGAGTCATTGCATGGAGCGGTTTTTCACAAAGTTGGATCTCAGGAGCGCGTATAACTTGGTGCGCATTAGGGAGGGCGACGAATGGAAGACAGCGTTTAGTACCACGTCAGGTCATTTCGAATATCTCGTCATGCCATATGGGTTGATGAATGCTCCATCAGTCTTCCAATCCTTCGTAGATGACATTTTCCGGGATATGCAGAGACAAGGGGTGGTCGTGGTACATTGATGACATTCTGGTGTACTCGTCTACCCGAGCCGAGCATATAACCCTGGTGCGTCGTGTATTGAGGAGGCTGTTGGAGCACGACCTATATGTCAAGGCAGAGAAATGTCTGTTTTTCCAGGAGTCGGTCTCCTTTTTGGGTTATCGGTTGTCCGCGTCAGGGGTGAGAATGGAGGTGGATCGTGTGTCCGCTGTGCGTAATTGGCAAACTCCAACCACTGTAAAAGAGGTGCAGCAGTTCTTGGGCTTTGCGAATTACTACCGGAGGTTTATCCGGGGTTTTGGACAGGTGGCAGCTCCCATCACGTCCCTTCTGAAAGGGGGTCCGGTGCGCCTGCAGTGGTCAGGCTGATGCGGACAGGGCCTTTAGGAGACTGAAGGACCTGTTTACGTCGGCTCCGGTGCTGGCGCATCCGGATCCCGCATTACCCTTTCAGGTTGAGGTAGACGCGTCTGAGGCTGGTATAGGGGCCGTTCTCTCTCAACGGTCCGGCACGCCACCTAAACTCCGCCCCTGTGCTTTTTACTCAAAAAAGCTCAGCCCAGCGGAGCGTAACTATGACGTTGGGGACAGGGAGCTGTTAGCTGTAGTTCAAGCCCTTAAGGTGTTGGCTTGAGGGGGCTCAACACCCTTTCCTGATTTTGACTGACCATCGGAACCTGGAGTACATCCGGGCAGCGAGGAGACTGAACCCTCGCCAGGCTCGATGGAGTATGTTTCTCACCAGGTTCGTATTTAAAATCACGTACATCCCTGGGTCCCAGAATGGTAAGGAAGATGCGCTGTCCCGGCGGTATGACACGGAGGAGAGGTCCGTTGAGCCCACTCCCATACTACCGGAGTCTTGCCTTGTGGCACCGGTGGTGTGGGAGGTCGATGCCGAAATCGAGCGAGCGTTGCGCATCGACCCCAGCCCTCCACAGTGTCCTGAGGGTCGGAAGTACGTTCCGCTCGAGATTCGGGATCGACTCATTTACTGGGCTCACACGTCACCCTCCTCTGGACATCCGGGTATTGGCCGGACAGTGCATTGCCTTAGCACTAAATACTGGTGGCCCACTTTGGCTAGGGATGTGAGGGTTTATGTCTCCTCCTGCTCGGTGTGCGCCCAGTGTAAGGCGCCCCGACATCTGCCCAGGGGTAAGTTACAACCCCTGCCCGTTCCACAACGACCATGGTCCCACCCTCTCGGTGGATTTTGTGACAGACCTTCCCCTCTCTCAGGGAATACCACCATCCTGGTCGTTGTGGACCGGTTCTCTAAGGCCTGTCGTCTTCTCCCTATGTCGGGTCTTCCTACTGCCCTACAGACCGCTGAGGCCCTATTTACCCACGTCTTCCGGCATTACGGGGTACCTGAGGATATAGTGTCTGATCGAGGCCCCCAGTTTACCTCCCGTGTTTGGAGAGCGTTCATGGAGCGTTTGGGGGTCTCGGTTAGCCTTACCTCAGGGTACCACCCGGAGAGTAACGGGCAGGTAGAACGTGTCAACCAGGATGTGGGTAGGTTTCTGAGGTCGATATTGCCAGGGCCGGCCGGAGGAGTGGGCACGGTACATTCCCTGGGCCGAGATGGCCCAGAACTCTCTCCGCCACTCCTCTACCAACCTAACCCCCTTCCAATGTGTGTTAGGTTACCAGCCGGTTCTGGCACCTTGGCAGCAGAGCCAGATCGAGGCCCCTGCGGTGGATGATTGGATGAGGCGCTCGGAAGAGACGTGGAACGCTGCCCACGTCCACCTGCAGTGGGCCGTCCTTCGTCACAAGGCGAGCTCCGATCTCCACCGCAGTGAGGGGCCGGTGTACGCACCCGGAGATCGAGTCTGGCTCTCTACCAGAAACCTACCCCTCCGCCTGCCCTGCCGGAAGCTGGGTCGGCGGTTTGTGGGGCCCTTTAAAGTCCTGAGAAGATTGAACGAGGTGTGTTATAGGTTACATCTACCTTTTGAGTATAAGAATATTAACCCCTCGTTCCATGTGTCTCTTCTCAGGCCGGTGGTAGCTGGTCCACTCCAGGACAATGAGATAGGGGAGACTCCTCCGCCCCCACTGGACATCGAGGGGGCTCCGGCGTACACCGTTCGGTCCATCTTGGACTCAAGACGCCGGATGGGGGGTCTCCAGTATCTCGTGGAGTGGGAGGGGTACGGCCCGGAGGAGCGGTGCTGGGTGCCGCGGAGGGACATCCTAGACCCATCTCTCCTGTCGGAGTTCCACCGGGACCATCCCGCGCGCCCTGCTCCGCGTCCTCCTGGTCGTCCCCGAGGCCGGGTCGGCGCACGGCTGGAGCCGCGCGTCAAGGGGGGTACTGTCACGGTTTCGGCCGAGGCTGCTCCTCCTCCTGGTTCGGGCAGGCTTCGGCGGTCGTCGTCCCGGAGTACTAGCTGCCACCGATCTATGTTTCATGTTCGTTTGGTTTTGTCTTGATGTTGTACACCTGTGTCTTGTTAGTCCTCGTTAGTGTCCTATTTAGTTCTCGTTGTGTGTGTTTGTCTTTGTGTGTGATTGCTCTTCTGTTTCGTGTTGGAGCTACGTACTTCCCTCCAGTGTTTTGGAGAGGTTTTTCACACATGTTAGTGCGCCGTTTGTTTGACGCCTGTGTGCGCCATTATTTCGCCTTCGGGCTTATTGTGCTTATTTTCTACGTGAATATTGCACTAAAGTCTTTTGGACTGAGCTTCTGCGTCCTGCGCTTGATTCATGCACCACACCCACCTTCAGCACCCCATGACAGGGAGCTTGATAACAGATTTTTTTCATAGTACTTTTATAGTTGGCTTTCTGCTACAACAGAGTTATATAATATATTATGCCTTTAAAGAAATACTGCTTGAGAAATACGAAGTCCCTGAAAAACCATTTGACTTTAAACCAGGAGCATGGATGGTTCCTTCAAGACTTGATTAAAGAACCTGGCGTTATGAACACTGAATTGTCTGGTGATGTCATGCATGAGGTAACGCATAAAAATTAGGAGCACAGGTGAAAAGTCATCTGAAATGTCCTTGAAAAGAGTTGATATATTAACTCAAGAGGTGAATTTCTATATAGAATCTATGAATGACAATTTGGGAAAGTGAGAAGGTATATGTTTTAATCCATGTTTATGGATTGATGAGAACTGTATGGATTAGACTGGACAACTAGGTCAACGTTGTGATAATAGGCTGAATTCTGAAAAGATTGTTGGGTATCTATTTGTGATTTCTAGAAGGAGCATTGTATTTGTTGTCTTACTGGTTTCTATTCCTGGATAAAATGGTTGCCAAGGAAAAGAGTGGTCTGTTTGTCCAAATGGGGCTTTTCAACCTGGATGGCTTTGGAATGGCTAATTCCTGCCGAAGGTGATGTGTGCCAGTGTGACTGTGATGTCCCTGGTCTCTGCCAGGTTGGCATGGAATTATAGGGCTATGATGATTGGATGGTGACAGGTTCTGAAGAAAATGTGATTGTCTGGGAGGGACCCATAGCGGCTGTTTCTGGAGTCGCTGATTGGCTGGTTTGGACGTAGTCAACAGGACCCCGGAGAGACTGTAAAGAGGTCATCCAGTACAGACCACAGGATCCCAGAGAGACTGTAAAGAGGTCATCCAGCGACTTAGACCACAGGACCCCAGAGAGACTGTAAAGAGGTCATCCAGCGACGTACACCACAGGACCCCCGAGAGACTGTAAAGAGGTCATCCAGCGATGTACACCACAGGACCACAGAGAGAGTGTATAGAGGTCATCCAGCGACGTACACCACAGGACCCCAGAGAGACTGTAAAGAGGTCATCCAGCGCCTTGCCTGTTTCCTGGACAGAGCCCAAGAAGAGCTGTGTGTATGTTTGTGTGTGTGTGTGCATTCGGTGTGTGTGAGCCTGTGTGTCTGTCTATTTTAAAGGATGTCATACCACCTGGTAGACTGCCATAATGACTGTGGGCTGATTATGCTGCCAGTTCAGGGGGTCAGCTACAGAGCACTGCAGGGGTTTCACTGAAATCACGTTAATGGTCTCTGGCTGTCTGTTCCTCCAGCCATATAAATAGAACTAGTGGGTTGTATTCATTAGGCCAGGGCACACCGTCGCAAAACAGTTTGCAACGGAAAAGGAAAACAAAGGTTTCTTATTGGACAGGTTCAGGTAGTCGCTCCATGTTTTCTTCTGTTTGGTGCCTAACACACCGCTGGGCTTTCACACTGAGAAGAGGAACCCTTTAACTCTGAGACAACCTGGTTAAAAATGACAAACCCCACCTGGATTGGACCAGAGCGACTGAGTGGCCGTGTGTGTTTTTGAGAAATATGCTATCAAATCTTCCTGTAATCCACACACACCTCGTATGACATCACTCATCTCAGGAATAAATACGATTTGCCATTCCTTCAAGCATCCATAAATAATGATAATTACTTGGCAGAAAGAGCTTTGAAGAAGGACCGACTTTGTGTGTGTGTCCCCAATGGCACCCTATCCCCTATTGAGTACACTATTCCCTGTGGGCCCTGGTCAAAAGCAGTGCACTATAGAGGGAATAGGGTGTCATTTGGGATGCAACCTGTGTTTCTTTCTGCAGTAGAAAGTGCCTTTGGATATAAAATAACATTAAATGAAAAATGTATCTTTCCTAAAGCAATTTGTGTTGCATTTCACAGGGTACAAAAAAAATAGATTTACTCATTATATATTTCACGTTTTGCGTTGCATCTTTAGATTGCATTTAGTTTCCTTTTCTGATTCGTTTTTATTCGAGGTTTAGCTCTATGATGTAGCTCTATAAATGGTATGCTACCTACACTACATGACCAAAAGTATGTGGACACCTGCTCGTCGAACATCTCATTCCAAAATCACGGGCATTAATATGGAGTTCGTCCCCCCTTTGCTGCTATAACAGCCTCCACTCTTCTGGGAAGGCTTTCCACTAGATGTTGGAACGTTGCTGCAGGGACTTGCTTCCATTCAGCCACAAGAGCATTAGTGAAGTCGGGCACTGATGTTGGGCGATTAGGCCTGGCTCGCAGTCAGTGTTCCAATTCATCCCAAAGGTGTTCGATTTGGTTGAGGTCAGGGCTCTGTGCAGGCTAGTCAAGTTCTTCCACACCGATCTCGACAACCATTTCTGTATGGACCTCACTTTGTGCACGGGGGCATTGTCATGCTGAAACAGGAAAGGGCCTTCCCCAAACTGTTGCCACAAAGTTGGAAGCACAGAATTGTCTAGAATGTAATTGTATGCTGTAGCGTTAAGATTTCCCTTCACTGGAACTAAGGGGCCTAGCCAAAACCATGGAAAACAACCCCAGACAATTATTCCTCCTCCACCAAACTTCACAGTTGGCACTATGCATTGGGGCAGGTAACGTTCTCCTGGCATCCGCCAAACCCAGATTTGTCCGTCGGACTGCCAGATGGTGAAGCGTGATTCATCACTCCAGAGAACGCGTTTCCACTGCTCCAGAGTCCAATGGTGGCAAGCTTTACACCACTCCAGCCAACGCTTGGCATTGCACATGGTGATGTTAGGCTTGTGTGCGGCTTATCGGCCATGGAAACCCATTTCATGAAGCTCCCGACAAACACTTCCAGAGGCAGTTTGGAAGTCGGTAGCGAGTGTTGCAACTGAGGACAGATTATTTCTATGCGCTACGCGCTTCAGCACTCGGCAGTCCCGTTCTGTGAGCTTGTGTGGCCTACCACTTCGCGGCTGTTGCTCTTAGACGTTTCCACTTCACAATAACAGCACATACAGTTGCCCGGGGCAGCTCTAGCAGGGCAGACATTTTACCAACTGACTTGTTGGAAAGGTGGCATCCTATGACAGTGCCACGTTGAAAGTCACTGAGCTCTTCAGTAAGGCCATTCTACTGCCAATGTTTGTCTATAGAGATTGCATGGCTGTGCGCTTGATTTTATACACCTGTCAGCAACGGGTGTGGCTGAAATAGCCAAATCCACTAATTTGAAGGGGTGTCCACAAACTTTTGTATATATAGTGTATATTCGAGCTAGAATCCCCAGAATCAGTAGAACACAAGGAAGCATGTCATTGCATTCTCAATTCTAAAATCATCCATTTCCACGTTTCATAATGGGTCTAATCCCTGGTTAATTTTAGAATTCCATCACAGTCTCTCTGTGTCATTGTTACTTTGATGTACGTAGAGACAGGGCTTAGAAACAGGCAGCAGGGTGGACTCAAAGGCTTACCTCTCCAATCATTTTAAATGGACTCTCTCCAATTTGACTGAGTGACATTTTCCCACTGCACAGCCAAGCCTGAAGTCTACCAAAACAAACCCCTCCATTATAGTGACTGCCTTTTGCCTACTGACTCACTCACTGCTACCACCACTCATGCATCCCGAACGTTCTCATTTGACCGTGAATATTCTTCAAGGTATCCGGAAGATTGTCCTTTGGGAGCGTCTGAGATGAGTACTGAGGCCAATCCATCATGTTCAGACAGCTGTCAGGCTCACAGGAAAAAACAATTAAAGGTTCCAAACACAGGTTTAGCTCCATGGATAAATGAAGCAACCTCTGTGTGAATGCGTCCCAAATGACACACTGTTCCCTATATAGTGCAATACTTTTGACCAGAGACCTACGGGCGCTGGTCAAAAGTAGTGCACTATAAAGGGAACAGGGTGCCATTGGGAAAGCAGCCTCTGTATGCGCTCTTGTGAACAATGGATTCATTAAGAGTTGCCAGGGAAGGAGAGGGATGGATACGTGGAAGGGAAGACACAATCAAAATGACTTACAGTATATGAGGGTTGATCAAATCAAATCAAATGTTATTTGTCACGTGCGCCGAATACAACAGGTGTAGACCTTACAGTGAAATGCTTACTTACAAGCCCTTAACCAACAATGAAAAGAGTCTGGGTAGCCATTTGATCACATTTACATTTAAGTCATTTAGCAGACGCTCTTATCGAGAGCGACTTACATTATTTGATTTTTTTTCATACTGGCACCCCGTGGGAATTGAACCCACAACCCTGGCATTGCAAACGCCATGCTCTACCAACTGAGCTACATCCCTGCCGGCCATTCCCTCCCCTACCCTGGACGACGCTGGGCCAATTGTGCGCCGCCCCATAGGTCTCCCGGTCGCGGCCGGCTACGACAGAGCCTGGATACGAACCAGGATCTCTAGTGGCACAGCTAGCACTGCGATGCAGTGCCTTAGACCACTGCGCCACTCGGGGACAATTACAGTGGGGAAAAAAAGTATTTAGTCAGCCAACAATTGTGCAAGTTCTCCCACTTAAAAAGATGAGAGAGGCCTGTAATTTTCATCATAGGTACACGTCAACTATGACAGACAAAATTAGATTTTTTTTCTCCAGAAAATCACATTGTAGGATTTTTTATGAATTTATTTGCAAATTATGGTGGAAAATAAGTATTTGGTCAATAACAAACGTTTCTCAATACTTTGTTGTATACCCTTTGTTGGCAATGACACAGGTCAAACGTTTTCTGTAAGTCTTCACAAGGTTTTCACACACTGTTGCTGGTATTTTGGCCCATTCCTCCATGCAGATCTCCTCTAGAGCAGTGATGTTTTGGGGCTGTCGCCGGGCAACACGGACTTTCAACTCCCTCCAAAGATTTTCTATGGGGTTGAGATCTGGAGACTGGCTAGGCCACTCCAGGACCTTGAAATGCTTCTTACGAAGCCACTCCTTCGTTGCCTGGGCGGTGTGTTTGGGATCATTGTCATGCTGAAAGACCCAGCCACGTTTCATCTTCAATGCCCTTGCTGATGGAAGGAGGTTTTCACTCAAAATCTCACGATACATGGCCCCATTCATTCTTTCCTTTACACGGATCAGTCGTCCTGGTCCCTTTGCAGAAAAACAGCCCCAAAGCATGATGTTTCCACTCCCATGCTTCACAGTAGGTATGGTGTTCTTTGGATGCAACTCAGCATTCTTTGTCCTCCAAACACGACGAGTTGAGTTTTTACCAAAAAGTTATATTTTGGTTTCATCTGACATTCTCCCAATCCTCTTCTGGATCATCCAAATGCACTCTAGCAAACTTCAGACGGGCCTGGACATGTACTGGCTTAAGCAGGGGGACACGTCTGACACTGCAGGATTTGAGTCCCTGGCGGCGTAGTGTGTTACTGATGGTAGGCTTTGTTACTTTGGTCCCAGCGCTCTGCAGGTCATTCACTAGGTCCCCCCGTGTGGTTCTGGGATTTTTGCTCACCGTTCTTGTGATCATTTTGACCCCACGGGGTGAGATCTTGCGTGGAGCCCCAGATCGAGGGAGATTATCAGTGGTCTTGTATGTCTTCCATTTCCTAATAATTGCTCCCACAGTTGATTTCTTCAAACCAAGCTGCTTACCTATTGCAGATTCAGTCTTCCCAGCCTGGTGCAGGTCTACAATTTTGTTTCTGGTGTCCTTTGACAGCTCTTTGGTCTTGGCCATAGTGGAGTTTGGAGTGTGACTGTTTGAGGTTGTGGACAGGTGTCTTTTATACTGATAACAAGTTCAAACAGGTGCCATTAATACAGGTAACGAGTGGAGGACAGAGGAGCCTCTTAAAGAAGTTGTTACAGGTCTGTGAGAGCCAGAAATCTTGCTTGTTTGTAGGTGACCAAATACTTATTTTCCACCATAATTTGCAAATAAATTCATAAAAAATCCTACAATGTGATTTTCTGGAAAAGAAAATTCTCAATTTGTCTGTCATAGTTGACGTGTACCTATGATGACAATTACAGGCCTCTCTCATCTTTTTAAGTGGGAGAACTTGCACAACTGGTGGCTGACTAAATACTTTTTTCCCCCACTGTAGATGTTCAGGAGTCTTATGGCTTGGGGGTAGAAGCTGTTTAGAAGCCTCTTGGACCTAGACTTGGCGCTCCGGTACCGCTTGCCATGCGGTAGCAGAGAGAACAGTCTATGACTAGGGTGGCTGGAGTCTTTGACAATTTTTAGGGCCTTCCTCTGACACCGCCTGGTATAGAGGTCCTGGATGGCAGGAAGCTTGGCCCCAGCGATGTACTGGGCCATACGCACTACCCTCTGTAGTGCCTTGCGGTCGGAGGCCGAGCAGTTGCCATACCAGGCAGTGATGCAACCAGTCAGGATGCTCTTGATGGTGCAGCTGTCGAACCTCGATGAGAATGGGGGCGTGCTCGATCCTCTTCTTATTCCTGTAGTCCACAATCATCTCCTTTGTCTTGATCACGTTGAGGGAGAGGTTGTTGTCCTGGCACCACATGGTGTTGGCAGACAGGAGATGTTGGCAGACAGGAGAGATATTGAGCTGTAACTAATATGTTTCCAATTTGGATTGGCAAATAAAAAGATGGTGACATGCTAGTTTTTTAAGAAGGCATTGAGAAACTATCTTCACGGACACTAAAGAGCTGGAACAATAAAGAGTACACAACAGAGCCTTAGTGATAATGGCATTAGGCTATGTGGCAAGGATGATGTACGTCATCAGTTTATCTGGAAACCATTATCCAGACGTAGAGAGGGTATCCTCTCTGGTTAACACTCTGGCTAACCCATAATCCAGTCATAGGGAGGGTTTCTCTCTGGTTAACACTCTGGCTAACCCATAATCCAGTCATAGAGAGGGTATCCTCTCTGGTTAACACTCTGGCTAACCCATAATCCAGTCATAGGGATGGTTTCTCTCTGGTTAACACTCTGGCTAACCCATAATCCAGTCATAGGGAGGGTTTCTCTCTGGTTAACACTCTGGCTAACCCATAATCCAGTCATAGGGAGGGTTTCTCTCTGGTTAACACTCTGGCTAACCCATAATCCAGTCATAGGGAGGTTTTCTCTCTGGTTAACACTCTGGCTAACCCATAATCCAGTCATAGGGAGGGTTTCTCTCTGGTTAACACTCTGGCTAACCCATAATCCAGTCATAGAGAGGGTATCCTCTCTGGTTAACACTCTGGCTAACCCATAATCCAGTCATAGGGAGGGTTTCTCTCTGGTTAACACTCTGGCTAACCCATAATCCAGTCATAGGGAGGTTTTCTCTCTGGTTAACACTCTGGCTAACCCATAATCCAGTCATAGGGAGGGTTTCTCTCTGGTTAACACTCTGGCTAACCCATAATCCAGTCATAGGGAGAGTTTCTCTCTGGTTAACACTCTGGCTAACCCATAATCCAGTCATAGGGAGAGTTTCTCTCTGGTTAACACTCTGGCTAACCCATAATCCAGTCATAGGGAGAGTTTCTCTCTGGTTAACACTCTGGCTAACCCATAATCCAGTCATAGGGAGGGTATCCTCTCTGGTTAACACTCTGGCTAACCCATAATCCAGTCATAGGGAGAGTTTCTCTCTGGTTAACACTCTGGCTAACCCATAATCCAGTCATAGGGAGAGTTTCTCTCTGGTTAACACTCTGGCTAACCCATAATCCAGTCATAGGGAGGGTTTCTCTCTGGTTAACACTCTGGCTAACCCATAATCCAGTCATAGGGAGGGTATCCTCTCTGGTTAACACTCTGGCTAACCCATAATCCAGTCATAGGGAGGTTTTCTCTCTGGTTAACACTCTGGCTAACCCATAATCCAGTCATAGGGAGGTTTTCTCTCTGGTTAACACTCTGGCTAACCCATAATCCAGTCATAGGGATGGTTTCTCTCTGGTTAACACTCTGGCTAACCCATAATCCAGTCATAGGGATGGTTTCTCTCTGGTTAACACTCTGGCTAACCCATAATCCAGTCATAGGGAGAGTTTCTCTCTGGTTAACACTCTGGCTAACCCATAATCCAGTCATAGGGAGAGTTTCTCTCTGGTTAACACTCTGGCTAACCCATAATCCAGTCATAGGGAGGGTTTCTCTCTGGTTAACACTCTGGCTAACCCATAATCCAGTCATAGGGAGGGTTTCTCTCTGGTTAACACTCTGGCTAACCCATAATCCAGTCATAGGGAGAGTTTCTCTCTGGTTAACACTCTGGCTAACCCATAATCCAGTCATAGGGAGAGTTTCTCTCTGGTTAACACTCTGGCTAACCCATAATCCAGTCATAAGGAGGGTTTCTCTCTGGTTAACACTCTGGCTAAC
Organism: Coregonus clupeaformis; assembly: GCF_020615455.1. Lineage (NCBI taxonomy): Eukaryota > Metazoa > Chordata > Actinopteri > Salmoniformes > Salmonidae > Coregonus > Coregonus clupeaformis. Next base: position 10,868,412 of record NC_059210.1, read on the forward strand.
CCATAATCCAGTCATAGGGAGAGTTTCTCTCTGGTTAACACTCTGGCTAACCCATAATCCAGTCATAGGGAGAGTTTCTCTCTGGTTAACACTCTGGCTAACCCATAATCCAGTCATAGGGAGGGTTTCTCTCTGGTTAACACTCTGGCTAACCCATAATCCAGTCATAGAGAGGGTATCCTCTCTGGTTAACACTCTGGCTAACCCATAATCCAGTCATAGAGAGGGTATCCTCTCTGGTTAACACTCTGGCTAACCCATAATCCAGTCATAGAGAGGGTATCCTCTCTGGTTAACACTCTGGCTAACCCATAATCCAGTCATAGAGAGGGTATCCTCTCTGGTTAACACTCTGGCTAACCCATAATCCAGTCATAGGGAGGGTATCCTAGGCTACATGCATAGGGCATGTCTCCATTCTGTCTAGCTAGACCATGTCTGCCCTTTGGCTAGCCCATGTTGAGTCTCCACTCTGCTTAGTCCATCGTCCAGGCACAGCACCCAACAGCCAAAGCCACCAGCTGCATTACTCTTGAGAAAACTAAACAGACGTGGGCCGTGGCTAGGGCCTACACTTCCACAGCTCAGCACACACACACGGACGCACAGTCACACACACGGACGCACAGTCACACACACGGACGCACAGTCATACACACGGACGCACAGTCACACACACGGACGCACAGTCACACACACGGACGCACAGTCACACACGGACGCACAGTCACACACACGGACGCACAGTCACACACACGGACGCACAGTCACACACGGACGCACAGTCACACACACGGACGCACAGTCACACACACGGACGCACAGTCATGCATGGACGCACAGTCACACACGGACGCACAGTCATGCACACGGACGCACAGTCACACACGGACGCACAGTCACACACACGGACGCACAGTCACACACGGACGCACAGTCATGCACACGGACGCACAGTCACACACGGACGCACAGTCACACACGGACACACAGTCATGCACATGCACGCACATTCTATAAAAACAGTGTTGTAAAACCCAGTGTCGTAGAAACACAGTTGGCATTTTGACAAGTCAATGTCATTTTATCTCCTTCTGTTGGCAACTCTGCCAGACACCCTGTGGTATAAAACACATCCTGGTATCTGTAACACGCATAAATCCCTCACACTGTCCATCTATTCATATATTTGTGTTGTTTTGCAGTATAGGCCTACAATAACATTGCAATCAAGACAGCAGCAAGTATTGAATCATGGAGTATGTTGTTGTCTAACAGCATTTGATTCTAGCCAATAGACTTTACTCCAGGACTGGAGGTGGTTCATTGACAAGCTGCTTCATCAGTAAAAACAAATAAGTCAATTAAATGGATTGATAACCTATTTTATGTGAGGTAATACAGAGTGTATTACTGGTACAAAAGTAGTGCGCTATATAGTGTGTAGGGTGCCAATTTTGGGATGCAACTTGTGTGTCTGAGCAATAACCTCCTTATTTTCCTGTTTGACAATAAAATAGCCTTTAAACACAGTCATACTGTACATGAGCTCAAAGCCCTATATGAAGTGGCAGTGGAGGGAGGCTTCAGCTCGAAGCCCTTTGGTCAATGTTAAAGCTTTATCAGTTATAGTTAATGGCCAACCAAAGCGAGGAAAGAGAGAGACTTGTGCTCCCCAGGTAGTCTATGGATGGAATATTTGTCGATACAGAATGGCTGTTGGACAATTTGTAATTAATCTAGTTTGCGCCTTCGTTATCTGAGGAATAAATTAAGAGAACTTTTAATATTGATAAAAACATTGAATGGCAAACACTCCAGTCGATAGATAACTACTTGTGTGAAGTGAAAAAGGCTGGCCATTGACCCTTCCCAAGAACAACTGAACACCTTAAATCCAATAACTTCATCTAAATTCCTTATCTGAACTGCAGAAATCCAACTAAATATTGGATTGAGGAGCATAGATGAGAGTGGAGGGGGAGATTTCGCAAGGACAAGAGGTGAACTACAACTAAACTGAAGACAGCTACAACATCCACTCCGTTTTAAAGACCATACAAAGATAAATTAAGAAAGGAATGGGCAGGGTTGCCATTAAACCACTTTGAACTGGACCAACGCTCCTCATGGTGAGATGAGATCTGCACGCACTCCCTGCTAGTCACTGAACAGACCATTTCATCTCATTTGCATATGCATATCACACATTTCCTTGCTTACTGTAGCAGATTCCCAGTTCAACATTACATTAGGTTACAGGAGGAACCATGCACAGCTAATGCATGGAGGTAAATTACCTGTGTGTCCCAAATGCCACCCTATTCCGTATATAGTGCACAACGTTTGACCAGGGCCCATAGGGAACAGGGGTGCCATTTGGGACCCAGCCTATGCATAGCTAATGTACTACGGTAAATTAAATTAATTGTTGCAAGCCACGACATATCAGCACAATTATACCGATCTCAGCAGCGCTATAGTAATGTATTATTGATCTAAAGTGATCTCTCTTCAAACGATATCCTACTTCGCTTGGAGCGAGACGGAAAGAAGGGGAGGAGAGAAAGATGGAGACGGATGTGCTGCGGAGAAAACACATTTCCTTTCCCCACGTCTGGCTGTGACAAAGTCTTCCCGTTTCCTCATCTCCTCCTCTCCCTTTTGTCGCTTTGGAAAGCTCAGTTTAGCTAACTGACAACTCAACAAGACACATAGCTGGCAGGGAGCTCTCTCTCTCTCTACCTAACAAGATTGTCTCTTCTCAGAGAGAAGTGTTGGTGGGAAGAGGTGTTTTTCTTTTTACATTAACAGATATCTCGCTCTATTTGACCGTCCAAAATACGCCCATGAAGATGACAACTCTGACATGACTTAACAGCATTACATTCAAAATATATAAACACTTTTTAGGCCTCTTCAAAAAATACAAAGTCCCTTTAACAGTAGTGTGCAGTCTTGTGTTTTGAAGGTAGAATGAACAACACATGTTGACTTTCATTCAGATGAGTAGCGAAACAGAGACCATGAAAGAGGATTTATGTCCTTTTAATAGTGAGATGATCTTGGAATTAAAATTGATTTTGGGGGGGGTTTGTATCATTTGATTTACACAACATGCCTACCATTTTGAAAATGCAAAATATTTTTTATTGTGAAACAAACAAGAAATAAGACAAAAAAACAGAAAACTTGAGCGTGCATAACAGTCATTGTCCTGCTGGAAGGTGAACGAACCTCTCAAATCTCTGGAAGACTGAAACAGGGTTCCCTCAAGAATTTCCCTGTATTTAGCGCCATCCATCATTTCTTCAACTCTGACCAGTTTCCCAGTCCCTGCCAATGAAAAACATCCCCACAGCATGATGCTGCCACCACCATGCTTCACTGTGGGGTTGGTGTTCTCAGGGTGATGAGAGGTGATGGGTTTGCGCCAGACATAGCGTTTTCCTTGATTGCCATAAGGCTCCATTTTAGTCTCATCTGACCAGAGTACCTTCTTCCATATGTTTGGGGAGTCTCCCACATGCCTTTTGGCGAACACCAAACGTGTTTGCTTATTTTTTTCTTTAAGCAATGGGTTTTTTCTGGCCACTCTTCCGTAAAGCCAAGCTCTGTGGAGTGTACGGCTTAAAGTGGTCCTATGGACAGATACTACAATATTCGCTGTGGAGCTTTGCAGCTCCTTCAGTGTTATCTTTGGTCTCTTTGTTGCCTCTCTGATTAATGCCCTCCTTGACTGGTCCGTGAGTTTTGGTGGACGGCCCTCTCTTGGCAGGTTTGTTGTGGTGCCATATTCTTTAAATTTTTTAATAATGGATTTAATGGTGCTCCGTGGGATGTTCAAAGTTTCTGATATTTTTTATAACCCAACCATGATCTGTACTTCTCCACAACTTTGTCCCTGACCTGTTTGGAGAGCTACTTGGTCTTCATGGTACCGCTTGCTTGGTGGTGCCGCTTGCTTGGTGGTGCCCCTTGCTTAGTGGTGTTGCAGACTCTGGGGTCTTTCAGAACAGGTGTATATATACACTGAGATCATGTGACAGATCATGTGACACTTAAATAAAGTCCACCTGTGTGCAATCTAACTAATTATGTGACTTCTGAAGGTAATTGGTTGCACCAGATCTTATTTAGGGGCTTCATAGCAAAGGGGGTGAATACATATGCACGCACCACTTTTCCGTTATTTATTTTTTAGAATTTTTTGAAACAAGTTCTTTTTTTCATTCCACCACCAATTTGGACTATTTTGTGTATATCCAGTACATGAAATCCAAATAAAAATCAATTTAAATTACAGGTTGTAATGCAACAAAATAGGAAAAAACGCCAAGGGGAATGAATACTTTTGCAAGGCACTGTACATATAACACACAACTGAGAATGGCAAAACTATAGCTTCCTATCACCTGACATTGAGGCCCCAGTGTACCGATCCCTTACTTAGTCTCTCCTTTTACTCTTCTGTGTTAGGCCATTTACCTCCCATTGACTTAATTTATGTCTGGGCTTTAAAGTGCTATTGAGCATCGGGGAGGCAGGCAGGCAATAACATGAATAATCCATTGGCAGCTCCGGTCACAACGAAACAGAATGAGACCTCAATCATCATCTTACACCGTTTGCGCCGGGGGAGTGAAAACTGAAAACTCCTCTTGCATTGCAGACGCATTTAGTCTTTCTCTCCGAAATTTGATACGTTTTTGCCGCATTACATTTTGTGTGCATTCATCTTTCTTTGCGAAGTGTTTCGCTTAAAGGTATTCAAAGGATCTTCATTTAGCCTTCCTCTGCATATGTATAATCACTTCATAGGGAGAAATGTATTGACCTCTGGCATTTTCTTCTCTTTTTCTGGTGTCTAAAGTAGGCTGCATTATGCACTTGTGTTTCCCCCTCGAAGGCTTTGGTTACTCTGAGTGAAGTAGTAGTCATTACACACAGGCTTAGTACAATGGAGATCTTCCAATAAAAACTGGAGCCGTAGCTAATTCATAAGCATTCTGGTTGCCTAAAGGATTTCCCTACAACTACCAACACAGAGTGGGAGTACAGTTTGCCTGCGGGTCTGACATAACTCTTCCACTTTGCCCTCGGTAACTGAACGTGCTGGATTGTAATTTCAGGGTCTTCCACTTTTTTGGGCGTCTTGTTTCTTAAAAGTTTGCTCAATAGAGATAGAATACTACTGTTCTAATTCTATTTATATGGTTTGCTAATTTGCTGAAAATGAGACAAAAGACAATCAACCATTTCTCAAATCTTCTGGAGCCATGGAGGCTCCATGGACTGGTCCCAGATCAGTTTCTGCTGTCTTGCCAACACCTGTGGTCATTATCATGCCCCAAGTGGGTACAGGCAGCACAGACAGATCTGGGACCAGGCTACCATGGATGTGTTTGCTAGTACTGTCGGCAGGTATTTTTCAACCGCCTAACCAGACACTTCCGCCCAATAGCCTGGGGACGAGGTCAGCCAAGATGTAAACTCTGCTTTCCTCACTGCCTTCTCAAAACATATTGGAGAAAAAAGGTCCAAGGTTCCACCCCTCCGACCTTTTCCTCCTATGCAGTTTGAGAAAGAGTTGAGGAGAGAGGATGCAAGGAATTGAGGAAAGATTAACTGAGAAATAGCCAGTTTCACCTAGAGGCTCCATGGACTTCCTTGCCAGTCCATGTCGGCAGGTATTCTAAACACCATACTTGCCCAGATGTAGACTGACTCCTACCCAGAGTCCATTGCTGCTTTCAGACATGTCTTCCACGCTGCCTGTGGAGAAAAGACCCAGAGGCTACTGGCTCCAGCAGAAGCTTCTTTCTGGCCATCTTTTCTTCACACATTGATTTCTAATTTTCATGCTTCATGCCTGTCTTCTATCCAACATGCTTGGACTAAGCAACAAGTAGGTCACCATTCATGTGTTGATTTGTGGTATTCGGAGCTATATACATGTAGAAGACAGGGCTCTGGTGGTAGCAGCAGATTTTTGCTCTGGTATGTTTGATCAAGTCTGAGGTACAGACTTGATTAACCCACAAATTAAAATGTTGCATCCCAAAATGGCACCCTCCTCCCTATTTAGTGCAGTACTTTTAACCAGGGCCCATAGGGCGGTCATCAAAAGTAATGCACATAGGGGAATATGGTGCTGTTTGGGACAGAACCCATGTCTCTTACCAGAGACTATTCATCACCATGAATCTAATTCAATTCATCCAATTCTGCACGGGAAGAATCCCCTGACAACCTAAAAAAAAAAAAAATCTGCTTTCATGCTTCATTTCACCAACACTGTTCGATCGATTCTAGCCTGTTATACGTGAAATATTGCACATTTACTACTGGCCAAGCAGCACAACCAAGTTCAAAACAAGAGAGTGTTATATTTATTTTAAAGAATGTCTGGCTATAATAACATTACAAAGAACAAACTTGTTGTTTTTGTGGTACCATAGATTTGATATACACTAAAACTTAACATTCAATACATCCCCCAATAACACATTAGCCAGACAGAGAGTTTAAGAATACAAACATTACATTTCTTAACACAGTTTGAGAACATTCCAGCTATTTAAAAAGTATACAAAATATTGAAGGTATTTTCAGTTGATTTTGCGTTTGTTTAGTACCTCTTATTTCAGAATTTACTAAGTTATTATGTAAAAAAATACACTTATGGGAACTTGTATCGTATTAGTTAGTCTTCTCGATTATCTATAAAATTCACATGCCGATCCAAAAACATGAAATAAGTACAAATGAAGTACAGCATGTACTTTCCTGATACCACTTAAGACTGAGGGGAAGTTCAATGTACAAAGCACAGTAACCTATCCCATGTAAACATCAGCTAAAACCAAACATCAGATGATTAAATATCTCTTACATGAATTTAGTTGAAATTCCATACACCTATGTTCGTCACAAATAGATTCATAATTAACATGATAGACCTCCATCAAATTTAGGTTGATGGAGATACCAGGCTATGGATGTGTTCTATGTTCATTATTCAGTCGCTATTAAGTCATAAGGCTGCTACTAAAAGTGCATTCTGTTGATGGATGTCATCTCATTGATGAACGCCAATACTGAAAATGTCAGATTTTATTTTTGTTATTTCATTTTACCATTATTTAACTAGGCAAGTCAGTTAAGAACAAATTCTTATTTACAATGACGGCCTACACCGGCCAAACCCGGACGACGCTGGGCCAATTGTGTGCCGCCCTATGGGACTCCCAATCACAGACAGTTGTGATACAGCCTGGAATCAAACCAGGGGGTCTGTAGTGACGCCTCAAGCACTGAGATGCAGTGCCTTAGACCGCTGCGCCACTCGGGAGCCCAATTTTGAGATTATTCCGATTAATCTCAAAATATCTTCAGATTAATCTCAAAACACTTTCCATGAGGATTCATTTACAATCGTGTACAAATGAAACTGCATCCATGGATTAGTTATGACGTTCCTTTACAGAAGTGTTGTCATTCTTTATGAAAGACTGCAGAGTTACATTTTAATCTAATAATATCTTATATAAATATACTTATTTTATATATATATATATATATATATATATATATATATATATATATATTTTATATATATATATAATACATACATATACACATATATACATATATATACACACATACACACACACACACACACACACACACACACACACACACACTGCATGGAGAACATATATCCAAGCATGGAGAACATACACTACCGTTCAAAAGTTTGGGGTCACTTAGGAATGTCCTTGTTTTCAAAAGAAAAGCAATTGTTTTGTCCATTAAAATAACATCAAATTGATCAGAAATACAGTGTAGACATCGTTAATGTTGTAAATGGCTATTGTTGCTGGAAACGGCTGATTTTTTATGGAATATCTACATAGGCGTACAGAGGCCCATTATCAGCAACCAACAGTCCTGTGTTCCAATAGCACATTGTGTTTGCTAATCCAAGTTTATCATTTTAAAAGGCTAATTGATCATTACAAAACCCTTTTGCAATTATGTTAGCACAGCTGAAAACTGTTGTGCTGATTAAAGAAGCCTTCTTGAGCCGGCCAACTTGAGGCAGAGTTGCAAAGAAAAAGCCATATCTCAGACTGGCCAATAAAAATTAAAGATGGGCAGTCTGAGATATGGATTTTTCTTTGCAACTCTGCCTAGAAGGTCAGCATCCCGGAGTCGCCTCTTCACTGTTGACGTTGAGACTGGTGTTTTGCGGGTACTATTTAATGAAGCTGCCAGTTGAGGACCTGTGAGGCGCCTGTTTCTCAAACTAGACACTAATGTATTTGTCCTCTTGCTCAGTTGTGCACTGAGGCCTCCCACTCCTCTTTCTATTCTGGTTAGAGCCAGTTTGTGCTGTTCTGTGAAGGGAGTAGTACACAGCGTTGTACGAGATCTTCAGTTTCTTGGCAATTTCTCGCATGGAATAGCCTTAATTTCTCCGAACAAGAATAGACTGACGAGTTTCAGAAGAAAGTTACTTGTTTCTGCCCATTTTGAGCCTGTAATCGAACCCACAATTGCTGATGCTCCAGATACTCAACTAGTCTCAAGAAGGCCAGTTTTATTGCTTCTTTAAATCAGCACAACAGTTTTCAGCTGTGCTAACATAATTGCAAAAGGGTTTTCTAATGATCAAATAGCCTTTTAAAATGATAAACTTGGATTAGCAAACACAACGTGCCATTGGAACACAGGACTGATGGTTGCTGATAATGGGCCTATGTAGATATTCCATTTATTTATTTTTATCAGCCATTTCCAGCTACAATAGCCATTTACAACATTAACAACGTCTACACTGTATTTCTGATCAATTTGATGTTATTTTAATGGACAAAAAAATAGCTTTTCTTTTCAAAAACAAGGACATTTCCAAGTGACCCCAAACCTTTGAACGGTAGTGTATATCCAGTCTTCAGAGAAGTGCGTTACAATAAGTGCTTGTCAGACTGGGACTCTCGTCACAGATAAAATCCTACTGCAACCTGATTGTCAAGTATACCATTTGCCATCAGATAGAAAGGTCAAACTCTACAGAGGGCAAAGTGATTTCAGACAGAGAGACGACACTTATGTAACAGACAGACTGAGGAACAAGTGTTTTCATATGAAACCAATCAGTGTGTTACACAAAAAAATCTTTCATATTGACTTTGGAGCAATCTTGATGCTCCGGTAGTTGTTGCCCGTGACAGACTCATCTAATGTGGGCATGGATGGACTGTCTGTATTAAAGGAAAGAGGTCCTATGTGGCTCAGTTCGTAAGAGCGTGGCAACGCCAAGGTTGTGAGTTCAATTCCCGCAGAGATCACATATACCTCCATTTTCAATAGGCGCTTGACTCGTCGGTGGAGGTAACACTGTTGGTAGTGTAGACTGGTAATCTAGTTGTGTGTTGCCTCTCATCTTCCCCTGGTGGGTTCCCGTTGAAGCGTACTGATGCTCCGTTTTAACCTCTTAGTAAACATGTGGCTGGCTCTTCCACAGTAGGTGTGTTTGGTCTCCTGTAGCCTGGCCTCCAGGGGGAGCAGGAGAGACTGGATCAGGTTGTCCCCAAACGGATACTGTGAAGAAAAAAGAGACTGCTACCAACTCTGCACCACACAATGGGTTCCATTCCTGCATCTGGAACGCTCGTCAACCACTATATGTATCGACCTCATCACACTCTCCTACCATCCTATCAGTAAACTATAAGACAATACGCCATTTTGTATGCTTTGTAAATGTAAACGCTGCAATGTCCGTGGAAGGGGTAAACATTTCAAATCAGTCAACATATGTTCTCTCTCTCTCTGCAGACACAGTCTCTTCAGCCATATTCATGAATAAACTATGAGTCTTCTCCATTCCGTGGGTGGGCCCCACTTTTACAGCCCGCACAGTAAATAAGAGGAAATTACCTTTTTACGAGGGCTCATTGGAACCCAGTTTGGCCAAGCATTAGGTCACTTAAAGGAAGAACACTTGCTTTATTATCTTTCATACACAACAGCAGCCCATAATGCACCATTAACTGTCTCCTATCGATTTTAATGTGGATGCTGTTGGGTGGTGGTCGGGGTGGAATTGGGGTGTGTGTGTGTGTGTGTGTGTTCGTTGTCCACAACATCCCATCATTGTGTCTCAAGGTAGCATCATCAGCACTAAACATTTTACAACTCTTCTGTGGGCTTGGCTCATATCAGTAATGGTGGGCCCAGTTTATTGGCAAGCAGCCTCAGTGCAGGATGGGATAGGTCGTCTAGGGAGAAGAACTGACTGAAGAGTTCTTTGTGTGCTGAGAATGAGAGGGTTTCCCAGAAATGCCTGCTATGGGCTTCAGACCTGCTGTCCTCAAAGGACTAGGAGGGAGTGGAGGAGGAGGCGAGGAAATGAAAGAGGAGTAAAGGAGGAGACTGAAAGAGCAGCAGCAAAGCGAGGGCTGGCAAGAGCTTCCTCCAAATGTTCAACAGAAGGAACACAAGCTGTCTAAAGCTAAAACAAACATACTAGAATAAAAATGGCTGATGACTTTATTTCAGCCATCAAAAGGACAACGTCACTATAAGGACATGTTACAACAATGCTCTAAAACTATAGCTCTAGACAAGTTACCGCATACACAGGGGTCATTTCTCCACAACCAAACTATTTCCTCCTCTGTTTTGACCAGTTTGTGAGTTGACTATGGAGTGAGCAGCGTTTTAGGTATGCTAGAGTGGTCTGTAGGTGTGTGTGTGTGAGAGAGAGAGAGAGAGTGTGATCCCTGTCTGAGAGACCGGTGGTGATGTGGGGCCGAGTGCTGGGTCCGTAATGAAGCCTGCTTGTTTAGTTAATGGCTGAGAACATTGGCCACACTGATAGTGGTCTGAGGCCACAGAGGTAATGGAGGACATCAGCTAATGAAGCTCCCCTGCCTCTCTCTCTCCCTCAATCCTCTCCCTTTCTCAGTCCCTCACCCCCCCCCACCATCCTCTCGCTCTCCATCCATATCTCCCCCACCCCGCCTGCCTGTTGAAAGCAGATCGAAGGCTGCAGCCGCGAGTGGAAGAGGGCAGGGTGAGGGAGAGGAGAGAGGGAGCTCCCTAGGTGACAGGTTCCCGCTCCGTTGACAGATGGTTGGAGGAGGACGAGGAGAGGCAGGAGGATGGTACAGCAGTAAAGATCACATCATTAGGACGATGGTATGAGCGGTAGGTAGTAGAATGACTGAGAAGTGAAAGGGACTATCGATTTAGCATGACTCAGCAGTATGGAACGGAAGTCCCCCCGGCCTAATAGGAAACCAATGGCCCGGAGTGCCCTGATGATGTAATTGAACAAATGTTAGTCAGATAGGTTGTTTTATTAAAACAACAGGTATCAGAGGAGAGAAAGACAGGAAAGGAAGTGTTAACTCCCTCACTTCTATTTTGGGGAATGGTTCCAGATTATTTATAAAACCTTGTGTCAGTTTATAAATCAGGTAGAACACATTTCCTTACCACAACCAAAGCCTGATGTGTTTTTGGGTTGCCATGGCAGCATCACAAATTGCTCCTGTAATTGTTTTTAAATATTAGTCATATTTAGCTAGTTGTTTTTGATTGCACTTGTGTTTGTTTTAAGAATTAACAGTATATATATATATATATATATATATATATATATATATATATATATATATATATATATATATATATATATACACACACACTGAACAAAAATATAAAACCGCAACATGCAACAATATCATTGATTTTACTGAGTTACAGTTCATATGAAGAAATCAGTCAACTGAAATAAATTCCTTAGGCCCTAATCTATGGATTTCACATGACTGGGAATACATATATGCATCTGTTGGTCACAGATACCTTAAAAAATGGGCCTCACAGTGGGCCTCAGGATCTCGCACGGTATTTTTGTGAATTGAAATTGCCATCAATAAAATGCAATTGTGTTTGTTGTCCGTAGCGTATACCTGCCCACACCATAACGTCACCGCCACCATGGGGCTCTCTGTTCACAACGTTGACAATTCTCTGGCAAGAGCTCTGGTGGACATTCCTGCAGTCAGCATGCCAATCGCACGCTCCCTCAAAACTTGAGACATCTGTGGCATTATGTTGTGTGACAAAACTGCACATTTTAGAGAGGCCTTTTATTGTCCCCAGCACAAGGTGCACCTGTGTAATGATCATGCTGTTTAATCCGATTCTTGATATGCCACACCTGTCAGGTGGATGGATTATATTGGCCAAGGAGAAATGCTCACTAACAGGGATGTAAACAAATTTGTGCACAGAATTTGAGAAAGAAGCTTTTTGTGCGTATGGAAAATTTGTGGGATCTTTTATTTCAGCTCATGAAACATGGGACCAACTCTTTACATGTTACGTTTATATTTTTGTTCAGTGTATAATTACAAATTGTCTTAAACCACCACCGCATTTCAAAACTGTCAAACAAGTCAGTTGGATGGTTGGTTTGGCTAGCTAGCTAAAGTTAGCTAACTAACTAACGTTACTAGTAGCTGGCTAGCTGGATGTTTTGATTTGAATGTGAGGTTGTGGTTGAGCAGAGAAGCCTGAAGCAAGAGCCAAGAGAGGTGCCGATGCTCTGGAGTACTAGAAGGCTACTTTGGGCTATTGCCAACATGCGGTGAGCATTCTGGGGTCACCCAGATGGATGCTGCATGTTAGTGGTGGTCGAGGAGTAGCTGGCTAGCTACCGGCTACAGAGACCAGTTGCGCTGCGGACCAGTCATCACCTGGCTAACCCCATCCCTGACCAAGGCTCATGAGGCGTTCACTTAGCTGTGACCGACTGATGCTCCCTCCACACAGAGATTTATCACACCATTTCACATTTGATTTGTTTATTTAATTAGTTTATTTAGATGGACTGTACACTTAACAAGGTAGTGCTGCTGAGTACGGGGGGCTATATCCACACCTCTCCCAATCACCCATCATTGCCATCACTAGCCGGCTACCAACCGGTTACTAAACCCTGCTCCTTAGAGGCTGCTGCCCTATGCACATAGACATGGAATCACTGGCCACTTTAATAATGGAACACTAGTCACTTAAATCAAATTACATACTGCTTTACTCATTTCATATGTACAGTCGTGGTCAAAGGTTTTGAGAATGACAAGTATTGGTCTTCACAAAGTTTGCTGCTTAAGTGTTATGAGATATTTTTGTCAGATGTTACTATGGTATAATGAAGTATAATTACAAGCATTCCATAAGTGTCAAAGGCTTTTATTGACAACTACATTAAGTTTATGCAAAGAGTCAATATTTGCAGTGTTAACCCTTCTTTTTCAAGACCTCTGCAATCCGCCCTGGCATGCTGTCAATTAACTTCTGGGCCACATCCTGACTGATGGCAGCCCATTCTTGCATAATCAATGCTTGGAGTTTGTCAGAATTTGTGGGTTTTTGTTTGTCCACCCGCCTCTTGAGGATTGACCACAAGTTCTCAATGGGATTAAGGTCTGGGGAGTTTCCTGGCCATGGACTCAAAATGTCGATGTTTTGTTCCCCGAGCTACTTAGTTATCACTTTTGCCCTATGGCAAGGTGCTCCATCATGCTGGAAAAGGCATTGTTCGTCACCAAACTGTTCTTGGATGGTTGGGAGAAGTTGCTCTCGGAGGATGTGTTGGTACCATTTGTTATTCATGGCTGTGTTCTTAGGCATAATTGTGAGTGAGCCCACTCCCTTGGCTGAGAAGCAACCCCACACATGAATGGTCTCAGGATGCTTTACTGTTGGCATGACACAGGACTGATGGTAGTGCTCACCTTGTCTTCTCCGGACAAGCTTTTTTCCAGATGCCCCAAACAATCGGAAAGGGGATTCATCAGAGAAAATGACTTTACCCCAGTCCTCAGCGGTCCAATCCCTGTACCTTTTGCAGAATATCAGTCTGTCCCTGGCTTCCTCGCTGCCCTTCTTGACACCAGGCCATCCTCCAAAAGTCTTTGCCTCACTGTGCGTGCAGATGCACTCACACCTGCCTGCTGCCATTCCTGAGCAAGCTCTGCACTGGTGGTGCCCCGATCCTGCAGCTGAATCAACTTTAGGAGACGGTCCTGGCGCTTGCTGGACATTATTGGGTGCCCTGAAGCCTTCTTCACAACAATTGAACCTTTCTCCTTGAAGTTCTTGATGATCCAATAAATGGTTGATTTAGGTGCAATCTTACTAGCAGCAATATCCTTGCCTGTGAAGCCCTTTTTGTGCAAAGCAATGATGATGGTACGTGTTTACTTGCAGGTAACCATGGTTAACAGAGGAAGAACAATGATTTCAAGCACCACCCTCCTTTTAAAGCTTCCAGTCTGTTATTCTAACTCAATCAGCATGACAGAGTGATCTCCAGCCTTGAACTCGTCAACACTCTCACCTGCGTTAATGAGAGAATCACTGACATGATGTCAGCTGGTCCTTTTGTGGCAGGGCTGAAATGCAGTGGAAATGTTTTTTTGGGGGGGATTAAGTTCATTTTCATGGCAAATAGGGACTTTGCAATTCATCTGATCACTCTTCATAACATTCTGGAGTATATGCAAATTGCCATCATAAAAACTGAGGCAGCAGACTTTGTGAAAATTCATATTTGTGTAATTCTCAAAACTTTTGACCACGATTGTATATACTGTATTCTATTCTACTGTATTTTAGTCAATGCCACTCCAACATTGCTCGTCCCAATATTTATATATTTCTTAATTCCATTCATTTACTTTAGATTTGTGTGTATTGTTGTGAATTGTTAGATACTACTGCACTGTTGGAGCTAGGAACACAAGCATTTCGCTACACCCGCAATAACATCTGCTAAATATGTGTATGTTACCAATACATTTTTTGATTTTATTTTATTTATTTGTCCTGAATTCCCAGGTGTCAGGGATAGTTGTGGATGATATTACCTTCTGGATGGCTTCATAGACGGCCCGGAACGCTGGCTGCTTGTCATCATGGTAAACGCCTCGGTTGCCGTGGAGAATGAAGACGCCCTCTTGTTCGGCTGCGAGACAGTTGCTGCCGTATATACAGTGGTCTGGACGGTAGTTCCACTGGCACGGAAACACATACAGGCTCTCTGCAGGAGTGCATAGGGAGAGTTAGCTCAGGGTGTCTGTTTAACCATTGGGAAGTTGTATACTTACAGAAAACACGTATTCTTCTAGACAAAGAAGCTAAGGAAATAGTGTCAACTAAAAAACAATGTGTGTCTGGGTCATGTTCACTTGGAATGAAACAAAATAAAAATATCAGAAATGGAGAGGTACTGTCTGAACTTAACTCCAATAAGAAACGCTCATTTTTTGTGCGGTTGCATTACATTTTAAAAGGTACCGAACAGTGATAATCATGTTTTTCATCAAATTGGGTGATATTAGAAACCAGTTGTAGGGTGTAGGGTGACCGAAGTATGAAAAATGACTGTAGCTGATACACTGATAAAGTTTGATCATAAAGTTACTGGTCCTCCTCTCCCCATGTAAAACACTTGGACCCAGAAGGCAGGCATTTTTATTTTTGTTCATTTTTTCGGGCGCTAACGTTAAATAATGTAACTGTGGCTGTTTTGACTTGTGAACATTTGTATATTTTCTGTAACAAACCTGATAGTGACTGTGTTATGTTCTTCCATCCCTAAGCCACCTACACTGAGTCTTAGAAATGGCAGCACACAGCTGGCACCAAGGAATGTTGTCCACAAAAGGAGTTGTGGTGTGTATAATATTTGTAATTTCCATTGTGTGGGTTGGGGGTATTATTATTATTATTCCACCTCCTTTTGTCTTGCCACTATCATCAAGCTGTAATGACAGACATTTAGAAAATGCAACATCTACTGTGTGCACAGCTTCCCAGACAACCACCGCAGCAGGAATGCTGCGACAGAAAATCAGCTTTCCCAAGGCAAAGAAGGGGGCATATGCTGTGAAGCCTGTGAAGATAGACCCATTTCAGGCACACAAAAAGTCCTAATACAAACAATGAAAAGTTTTACAAAAAAGTGCACAACCAAATATTGCATATTTCATATTGAGTACTTCAAAAGCAACAGAAACCACATTGTAGAATGAGTAGATCACTACATCAATGAATTGATAGTATCATAACTCAGAACAGTAAATAAAAAGGACATTAAATTCACTATCCATTTAATAAACATTTCCCTTTTCAAAAACATTACAGGCTACGTAGACAGGCTCCTGGATCTCCTCTTCAACGATCTCATACTGTCATAAAAAAAATGGGGCATGTAAGGCTTTAAATCGTCACCATACTTCTTGTTCTTTGGAATGCTACTCCTCTTACACTGTTTAAGCTAGAAACATAATTCCAACTTTAAAACGTGCAGAACGGTCAGGAGCAATGTGTTGTATACATCATTTTTATATATTTTGTACTTTTTAAAATTAAGCTTTTAGTCTTTTTTTTTTATCCATCTTCGTCCACTTTTGGGCTGACCCCATTTAGACTAGTCGACAGGCTGTTGGTCGACCAACATTTTTTTATACGAGCAGTGTCTAATAGATTTGTAAAAAATGTATGGAACACCTGTCTGATTTGCACCTGTCTCAGTGGACTAATCCATTGAGGAGGCTGCGGGGATGCCACGGTCCAAGAAGAATGGGAGTGTGGCTCAGCTGCACAAGGCACATCTCTCCAGAATGCGCTCTTTCCCGCCATTTCGTGCATATTCATTGTTTCATAACTTCATTGTGTGCATTGTTTGCTGTGTTTATCAATTCCCCATTACATATATCACCAGTAGTAGCCTACATTTACCGGTAATTACTATAATCTTTTACTGCTGCTCTTGAATTATGTTACTTTAATTTCTTATAATTATTTAATTTAATTTATTTTATTTGTATTATTATTCTTTCTTAAAATTGAATTGTTGGTTAAGGGCTTGCTTGTAAGTAAGCATTTCACTGTAAGATGTAAGGTTGTATTCGGCGCATGTGACAAATAAAATTTGATTTGAATTTCTAATCTGCAATGTTTGTTTGGTTACGGTAATTTCTGTTAATGCATAAAATATATTATTACAGTTGTCTACCATTCTCATTGTCAGAGTGGACACATTGTTTGCAGAACTCACAACCTATGCTACACTTGCTACAGTTTTTGTTCATTTCATTCCATTTACGTGTTTTGCTAATTTATTCATCGTCTTTTGTTTGAAACGCTCCCGTCAATGTTGAGTAAGGACACGCACCTGATTACGCATATAGAAGTAGGACTAGTCTACATGGCCTGCGCGCAAATGTAGGCCTATAAATGTGCCCATTTGGGGATGTCTGATTAGTATTTCTGACCACTCACCACCACTAATAAGCTGTGGAACTTCTCAAAAGTAATTGTTTGTTCACCTCAAAACAGCAAGTAAACAAAGTCTGTTTTTAGAATCAATTGAGAATGACAATAGTTCCTCAAAGTATTTGAAAAATATTTCAATAACCACTCGGCATGAAAGGGAAAAATGTAATGCTCTGATCCAGTGGAAATGTCCTAAAATACCTGATTACTTCTTATCCCTTGCACAAATAGCCTACATCTGTGTCTGTCCTGAGCTCACTGGCGCGGGAAACTCTGAGGAACCAGAATATTTTATACAATGTTGCAAGTTTGCTAGCGCGAGTTTCGGGCCAACCCAGTTGATAGTTGATACAATGTTTCACGTTTGTTGCAGACAGGCCATGCATAGCCAATGTGGTCTATAGGATATGTATTTTTCAGGATATTTTCAGGCTGCAATGTTATTATTTTTTGGCTTTATGTAGGCAATTTTTACATAGTTGGCAATGGCAATAAAAGTTACTTTTAGATTTGTATAATTTTAATTTAGATTTAGATAGAATGTAGATTAACCACAGACAATGTTTTGGAGATACAAAGACTACTATAGATTAAATGAAACTATTCCACGAAAATGTGCATATGAAAATCATAACTGGCACGCAATGCAGATCAGTAGAAATGGTAAGATAAATTGGCACTCCAAATGGAAAAGTTTGCCGACCGCTGGTGTAGCCTATTACCGGCAACTGCAGGAGTGTAACGGAAAAATCTGCAAAAGGCTAGCAGCAGCGGGAGGAGGGTCGGGAACAGGTTATCTTGATCTCTGGCTCCCACTTAAGTCATTTGTGTGTCTAACTTAAAGCATCAGACAAGTTCAGTACATATAGTTGATTTTATTAAAACACAAAAGGGTGCTTGCATCTATATATGGAAAAATACACTTTTTAAAATTTCGACCAGTCAATTGGTCGAAAGAAAAGACAACTCTTGGTCAAGCAAGATTTTTTTTTGTCTGGGACAGCCGTAATCCACTTTCAAGGGATTTCCTCAACATTCTAAAGGTCCCATTGTGACATCACTTCCAACATTCCATTCACTGTAACTGCAACAATGCAACTTTTGACACAAATCAGCTACTTTGACCACTTTGCCAACAACTACCTCTGCTTTTTAAATCTGAAATCATAACAGAAATATCTTCTACCAATCAAAAGCTGTTTATCGGCGTTTAGTCAGCGAACAGCTCTCTCGTGTCCGTTGCTATGGATAATCATTTGCAGAACCATCATTTATTTTCTCTTGTTTCAACACAGACTGCAATTTTTGATGGACCACAACAACCAGAAACAGGATGTTAGCAAAGCTTGAATGAATGAAGGAAAACGGCAGGGCTCTACTTTTGCATCTGACTAACGTTACACTGCATAACGCCAAGATAAGGTGAATCCTATATAATACAATTATAGTTTATATTGGTAGGGTCTCTCTCTGTTTCGTCGCATTTGTTTCCTAGTGAATACTCCTAGTGAATACACCCCAGTGAAAAACGGATAGCACTGAAAGGCCTCTTACACGCTAGCTAGGGGGCTATGGTACCTAGCTAGCTACAGTTTCAGTATCTTTCAGCTGGATGCTTCTCGTATCTTTGGTTAGTTGCCTGGCCTAGCGTAACGAGCCAGCTAACACACACTTACTTTACACATTCACTGTCGACAATGTAAAAGATGGAACACAACTTCACGCGCCCAAACACCTAAGATTCCAAGCATGTGAACAAACTTTTAAAGGACTTTAGGACTAACGTTACCCACAGACAGACACACAGTTGATTATAATGTTAGTTGACTGTCCGGATTCGCTTAGTGTAGCTATCTAGTTGGTTAAGCAGCAGCTACCAGCAGCCAGTCAACATTAGCTGATGAGATAGTTAGCTAATAACATATTCTGCACCATCCTCTGCCGTTGATTTGATCGGTAAGACAAGAGCGTTACTAGCTAACGTTAGTGTTAACTTATTAGCTAGCAATCTATAATAGCTAACGTTAGCTAGCTAGCTATATTCTCTTCCTCTCTGGCTAAATGTACGTTAGCGGATGCGTCGCGTGCGCGAGCGTTGCTAAATAAATGTACACATACATGGTATTCAATCATTGCACCCACACTGCTCGCAAGCGTCTGCGTGGCCAGGCACTAAAATAGAACTTGGTTCTATTTGTAACGCTCGACGCGCTGCAAGTCCTGCCTCTCCCATCTCTTCATTGGTTTTTAGGAGCATATACCCACGTGGGTGATTGAAAGATGAACTGAGGTCCACACTCCAGTCCAGTTGGTGGTGGTAATGCATCTTAAAGTTGGTTGCCAACTGACATTTAAAGTCCAAAGAAGAAGAAGCCTGAAGGAAGCCTGAACTTGGTTTATCTTTTTATCTATGGATTAATTGTTGGAGTATGGGCATTTTAGGTAAAATAACAACCCAATATTTATATCCCAGGACAAATTAGCTAGCAACAGCAAGCAAGCTAGCTAGCTAAATTGCCATAAATATTGAATGCTTTTCGACCTGTCCCCAAGGTAATATAGTTGGTTCAGTTCATTTTGATATTTCAACCTGCGTGTCCTGATCGTGTCTGGTGTGGGAGGAAAAAAATCAACGTGCAGTCTGGTCAGCATGTGACGCACATGATGTAACTAACGTTAATAATGTTAGCTAGCTAGGCTGACCTGTGGGTTTAGCTAGCTAGCTAATTAACTTTGAGTAACGTTAGCCATCTTGCTTGTCATATCTGTAACTTAACGTTAGCTAGCTACATTTCTTTGACTAGAAGATTGAGCAACAGACGTGGCTGTCATCTTTCTACTTTTCCCTTGCATATTTAGATTAGTGTGGTTATCTTGAGCTTTGTCGTCATCATAGTCGGTGTGCGTGAACATTGACAACAGATCAGAACACATAATAGCATCATTGTTTTGATTGTTTCCTAATGTCCCTAACAGTTATCCATTCCAGACTGTTTGTTGGAGTAGTCAACGGCTGGCAAGGACCTTCTCTGCCCTTGCAATTCTGCTCTAGGCCCAGTGAGTAATCACAACATATCACCTCACACTACACAGTGTAGCAATGAACAGTAATTTATCCCAACAAACACTATATCATCAGGGGTGTCAAACGTCCGGCCCGCGCAAACGGGTTTAATCCGGCCCGCGAGATGATTTTGTAAAGTATAAAAATGAGCTGCAATTTTTCAATAAAATAAACTGCTGTTCCAATTGTGTCCACTGGATGGCGCAATAGCAATTGTGTTAAGCAAGCAAACTGTTTATACCGGGGCAGAGCAAATAGGTCAAGCAAGTGCAGCCAGTCCGGATGAGCTACTTTGTTTTGCCCGCGATATTTATTACGGCTTCTACTTTTAACATTATGTGATTTGGCACCCTCATTGCCCCAATATGTCTCTGTCAAAAAATAGAAAAGTGGACGCAGAGTGCAGAGTGTTCCAAGAAAAATTGTCATCCTTCTATTTATTCACGGAATTGAATGGGAAAGCTGTATGTTTGGTGTGTTCACAGCATGTTGCAGTGCTGAAATAATATAACCTTCGTCGCCACTATGTGAGTCTTCATGCCGACAAATATGACAACTTTCAAGGACAGCGGAGAAGAGAGAAGGTGAATGAACTGTTGGTGGGTCTGAAGAAACAGCAGTCTGTGTTTACTCACAGCCGAGACATCAGTGACGCTGCAGTGAAAGCTAGCTACCTCATTGCTAATGAAATCGCAGTGGCTTCAAAACCATTTAGTGAGGGTGAATTTGTAAAAACATGCATGATGAAGGCAGCAGAGATTGTGTGCCCTGAAAAGCACCAGGCTTTTGCAAATATCAGCCTGACAAGAAACACAGTTGCAGACAGGATTTCCGATCTTTCAGTGGATTTGGACAGCCAGTTGAAGCAAAAAGTAAAGTCATTTATTGCGTTTTCGGTTGCAATTGATGAAAGCACGGACATTACAGATGTTGCACAACTGGCCATTTTCATCCGCGGAGTTGATGACACATTGACCGTCACCGAGGAGTTCGTGGAGTTGGTGCCGATGACAAATACAACGACAGCAGCTGATATTTTCACTGCACTCGTCGGCGCGCTGGACAGGGTCGGAGTGGACTGGTCCCGCGCTGTCAGCCTGGCTACAGATGGTGCGACCTCAATGATCGGGAAAAAAGCAGGCGTTGTGACAAAGTTCAGAGAGAAAGTGCAATCTGCAAATGGAGGACGTGATTTTTGGACTTTTCACTGTATTTTGCACCAGGAGGCTTTGTGTTGCAAGTCATTAAAGATGGATAACGTCATGAAGGTGGTCATCCAAACTGTTATTTCATCCGATCCAGAAGCCTGAATCACCGTCAGTTTGACAGCCTTCTCAGAGAGAAAGACCACATCTATGGCCTGCCATACCACACTGAGGTAAGATGGTTAAGCCGAGGTGCTGTGCTGAGGCGTTTCTTTGATTTACGAGAAGAAATTGAACAGTTCATGGAAGAAAAGGGCAAACCAGTGTTAGAATTTCATTCCGCAGAATGGATGCAGAACCTTGCATTTATGGTGGATCTTACAGAGCACCTGAATAACTTGAACAAACAGCTGCAAGGGCGAACAAAGTTGCCACGCAGTATTATGACAGCATACGTTCTTTCAAGTTGAAGCTGTCATTGTGGGAGACGCAACTCGCCGGTGGTGATGCAGCTCACTTCCCCTGTCTGAAAAATGTGTGCGCGACCCAACATGTGGCAGACATGAAGCGGTTCAAAGATAAAATAACGGGACTGTTAAGGGAGTTTGAGCAACGCTTTCAGATTTTTGGTGAACTGGAGAAAGACTTCAACGTTTTTTGTTCGCCATTCACCGTGAATCCCTCTGATCTGCCCGTCAGCATCCAACTTGAAATAATAGACTTGCAGTGTGACTCGGATTTGAAGGGCAAATTTGCTGCAGCTGGCTTGGACACATTTTATCAGAATCTCTTGCCAGGTTACCCCAACTTGACAGCCCTCACTGCAAAACTGTTGTGCATGTTTGGAACCACATATCTTTGTGAGCAAGTTCTCTGTAATGAGCATAAATAAAACAAAGCTGCGCTCAAGGCTCACGCACAAGCACTTGAATCACATCCTGAAGTTGGCTGCCACTCAGGATGTGACGCCTGATATTGATGCGCTGGTGAAAGCTAAAAGATGCCAGGTTTCAGGAGTCAAATAAACTATGCAACCCCACTTACAGTGTTGCATGAGACACCCTGATATAGTTCTGTGATATACTTCTGTGAATCACTGAGGCATTGTGTGTTTGTGTGTTGTTTGTCCTCAGAATTTCAAATAACTTGAGGTGTTTTATGATTAATAGTGATGTTGTGCTTTTGGACACACTGTCCTCAGGCTCCAGCTTTATGTTTATATGTTTTTATGTTGATGTGCTATTGTTTTTAATTGATTTTATTTTATTTGTATATTTAACCTATTCTTGACTCTGTGGTTCTTGCACTTGTTTGGGGAACAGGATTTCATTATTTGTATCTACATTTCTGCCTGAGAAATGACCCCCTGATATAGTTCTGTGATCTGTGAAACAGTTCTGTGAATCACTGAGGCATTGTGTGTGTGTGTGTTCTTTTTCTTTAGAATTTTCAAATAAACTTGAGGTGTTTTATGATTAATAGTGATGTTGTGCTTGTACTATTTTGGACACACTGTCCTCAGGCTCCAGCTTTATGTTTTATGTTGATCGTACTAAAACAAAGAAAACAATCTGAAGTTGTTGTTTTTAAGTTATATATACCATGATTTTACCGGTCCGGCCCACTTGGGAATAGATTTTCCTCCATGTGGCCCCTGAGCTAAAATGAGTTTGACACCCCTGCTATACATAAACACAGCCCCCACACACACCTGGGTACCCAACTCTTAAATCTGAACAATGTTCGGTGGCTTTCGCCATTCAGTGTACTTTCCCCCTCTCACGTAAGTCAGCTAAAATGTCATAAACATTGCCAGAAAGTAAATCAACAGGCTGTGATTTACAGTAAATGACACACTTAATCGTATAGATTACCATAGTAGTAATAGTGCACTGCTTTTTGTTCCAGCCCTTTTTCTGACACAAAGTTATTGTTTAAACTTGTTTCACCCTCTCAGTGGCAGCAGTAGAAGATAATGTTCTTGCCAGACTGCTCATCCGTGGCCAAGCAGTGTACAGAGTGGGCACACACCACTCAACCGTGCTGCCGTTGAAATATTTGTTTTGTTCAAGGGAAAATAAAGTATTCTTCTCTATTAAAAATCTGCGATTGGCCACATACATTTTGGGGATTTTTAAATGAAGGATTTACATGAAAGTAAACAAGTATAATTTTATATGTATTTAATTCAAGTTCGCTAACGTTAGTTAGACCTTCTATGCTAATTCTGTTGTGATAACGTTAGTTGTGGCAGAGTAGAGCGGGGCCATCCACCAAGCCTATAACGATAATTATAAACTATAGGCTACTTCACTATAAAACGTTGGTGAGCATCCACACTAGAGGAAAATGTATCGTTATACAGTCCTACACATGTCAATCTGATCAACACATCCTACTGCACACTGTCCATTAATAAGGTGGTAACACAAGAACATTCAATCTGATCAACACATCCTACTGCACACTGTCCATTAATAAGGTGGTAACACAAGACCATTCAATCTGATCAACACATCCTACTGCACACTGTCCATTAATAAGGTGGTAACACAAGACCATTCATGACGTCTCTAATGCACAGATACTGGTTCAGACTATTCAGTGCTTTCAAGGTGTGTTCATTGTCATAGACAACCACAAATAATACTTCAATTGTAGGCTACATGTAGGCCTAATGAGAAATTATATAGTAACTAAACTGCGCATCTTTTACAGCATGTCATTGCCTCGTTGCTCAAGTGGTTTGCAAGTGATTTCCATTTGTCTAATGGTTGTCAATTCCTTTGGGTCATCTTTTTCACTGTGCTCTTTTCTGTATGTCCTGTGCATCTATTTGCAATGCATCCGTGCAACAATGTTATCATAAACGGCCAAAAGTGATCACACCAATGCACTCCCTCAACTTTCCCCGACATGCATTTTCTATGATGTAGGCCTGTTTTACGATCAGCAATTAGCAAGAGCAAGCCTGCTTCTTTCCCCGAATAGGCTATTAGGCCTAGTATAAATAAATGTCCTATAGCTTTTGTAGCCTTTAGCTTTTCCTGGGATTTCATGAGAAGAATGGCCAATAGCAGAGAGGCTTGCGTAGCCTATAGCCTGTTGCGCACGGGAACAGCTGGAAGAGAGGGGCTAGTGATGTGTAGACGAAGTAAGAAGTGAAACATTAGCCAATTCATTAGTTACATATTAGGGCTATAGGCTAAATATATATTTACCTGTCAAAGTGCAAGAAAAATAAATGAACAGATGATGAAAGTGCAGATCTGTAGTGCGTTCCTCCAGGCTGCGCTCTGTGGTCCCCGGGCACGCCAAGCTACACTACTGATTAGGCAGGCCTACGTTTGGTTTTTAGACAAGACAATTATTAGGCTATACCTGGGCTAAAATAACACTGTGCAATGAGGAATATATTATTGTTATCAAGGGAATACGCAATTATGTAGGTAGGATCATTTGAATAACCGCTCACACGTCCTGTTTTGTTTCATGCTGAAATAACTGCATAGGCCAACAGCCTAGGCCTGATTACGCAACCATTTGGATCAGTTTGGGTCTATTCTCGACAGTTTAGAAGGTCCACAAAAAGTACATTAGCAGGCCACTCATATGGTGTAGACCTATATTGTCAGGATGTAGCCCCGGTGTTAAGGGCTTCTCCTTTCCAACTCCCTGCCAATTAATGCTGTAGCCTATTTTACATTCTGCAAGCAACAGCAAGCGTGCATCTCTCATCCAATAGGCCATCAATAGGCTAAAGAAAATAAGTCTATATAAAGTGTCCAACAAGCTTTTGTAGTGTGGCTTTTCGTCGGACTCCACAAGATTGAAAAGGAATAGCCTTGGCAGCAGAGAGGCCAGGTGCGTCATTGTGCAACAGAACAATGAAGACAGACAGGCTGGAGATGTAGCCTATCGCCTAAGTAGGAAGCGTATGAATATTAGCCATAATTCATAAGCTCAATGTTAGGCTTAATATATCCAGTCAATTTCCACAGTGAAAGAAAAAGTTGATCAGATAATGAAATCATAGTTAGCCTCCCAGTCCCCAGCAGAGTATGTGAGCAGAGCGGAGCCCAATTTGACTGGAGCGTCGGCCTTCTCGCCCGCTCCAGTAGCGCTCACTTCAGGAGCTCAGGGCATGCCCGGTCCAGCATGCATTTGTAGTCTACTTGTGTGCTACTAATAGCGCCTTGCTTTAGCTACTGTCATGGAGTCCGCTAAATATTTTCACAAATAAACGGATAAAAAAAAACACACAGGTGCTAAATCAAGGTGACTTACAAAGATGAGGACCAAGAGCAAGAGAGGGAGTGTGGTGATGTAATGTCCACTTATGTGTAAGCTTTGGATGCCACCTGCTGGTATGGTGCTAAACTGTTAGGTTATAGATCGGATGCCATTGTTCTACGTGCGTGATATGACAGTTGTTATACGCTACATGAAACATCCACAACTAAAGAATCATTGTGTAATCTGAAAATACACCTATCCCGAAAGCACGATGGTGTACTTACTACGTGCACATGCTAAAAGAAAGGAACGAGGTGGGTAGAAAACTAAGTGTGTCATTTTAGCAAAGTATTTAAACTAAAAATCAGATCTCTTGAACGTTGCGTTCATTTTTGTTCTGTTATCTATACAATAGGCCATAATTGATTTTGGCTCAATAGGCCTAGCATATTCCCACATTCAAGGAGCTTTCCGTTTTGATTGGATTATTTTGCCTAAAAACATTTAGGCATACCTATAGAACAAAAAAGAAAGAAAAAACTACTCTGCATCTCCGCCCAGCCTGGCAAGAGTGGCCAAAGGGTTGTCAGCATCCCCAGTGGCTCTGCAGGGGTGGAGAGGATATTCTCCGCTGCTGGCCTGCTCTCCAGGCACCACAGACTGGCCAAACTCGTGTTTCTAATAATTAATTCAAAAAGGCACTGATAAGTAATTTTTTGTTTAATTTGTATTTAATTCTAAGTAAGTCAGAGCCTACAGTGGGGAAAAAAAGTATTTAGTCAGCCACCAATTGTGCACGTTCTCCCACTTAAAAAGATGAGAGAGGCCTGTCATTTTCATCATATGTACACGTCAACTATGACAGACAAAATGAGAGAAAAGAATCCAGAAAATCACATTGTAGGATTTTTAATGAATTTATTTGCAAATTATGGTGGAAAATAAGTATTTGGTCACCTACAAACAAGCAAGATTTCTGGCTCTCACAGACCTGTAACTTCTTCTTTAAGAGGCTCCTCTGTCCTCCACTCGTTACCTGTATTAATGGCACCTGTTTGAACTTGTTATCAGTATAAAAGACACCTGCCCACAACCTCAAACAGTCACACTCCAAACTCCACTATGGCCAAGACCAAAGAGCTGTCAAAGGACACCAGAAACAAAATTGTAGACCTGCACCAGGCTGGGAAAACTGAATCTGCAATAGGTAAGCAGCTTGGTTTGAAGAAATCAACTGTGGGAGCAATTATTAGGAAATGGAAGACATACAAGACCACTGATAATCTCCCTCGATCTGGGGCTCCACGCAAGATCTCACCCCCGTGGGGTCAAAATGATCACAAGAACGGTGAGCAAAAATCCCAGAACCACACGGGGGGACCTAGTGAATGACCTGCAGAGAGCTGGGACCAAAGTAACAAAGCCTACCATCAGTAACACACTACGCCGCCAGGGACTCAAATCCTGCAGTGCTAGACGTGTCCCCCTGCTTAAGCCAGTACATGTCCAGGCCCGTCTGAAGTTTGCTAGAGTGCATTTGGATGATCCAGAAGAGGATTGGGAGAATGTCATATGGTCAGATGAAACGAAAATATAACTTTTTGGTAAAAACTCAACTCGTCGTGTTTGGAGGACAAAGAATGCTGAGTTGCATCCAAAGAACACCATACCTACTGTGAAGCATGGGGGTGGAAACATCATGCTTTGGGGCTGTTTTTCTGCAAAGGGACCAGGACGACTGATCCGTGTAAAGGAAAGAATGAATGGGGCCATGTATCGTGAGATTTTGAGTGAAAACCTCCTTCCATCAGCAAGGGCATTGAAGATGAAACGTGGCTGGGTCTTTCAGCATGACAATGATCCCAAACACACCTCCCGGGCAACGAAGGAGTGGCTTCGTAAGAAGCATTTCAAGGTCCTGGAGTGGCCTAGCCAGTCTCCAGATCTCAACCCCATAGAAAATCTTTGGATGGAGTTGAAAGTCTGTGTTGCCCAGCGACAGCCCCAAAACATCACTGCTCTAGAGGACATCTGCATGGAGGAATGGGCCAAAATACCAGCAACAATGTGTGAAAACCTTGTGAAGACTTACAGAAAACATTTGACCTGTGTCATTGCCAACAAAGGGTATATAAAAAGTATTGAGAAACTTTTGTTATTGACCAAATACTTATTTTCCACCATAATTTGCAAATAAATTCATTAAAAATCCTACAATGTGATTTTCTGGAATTTTCTTTCTCATTTTGTCTGTCATAGTTGACGTGTACCTATGATGAAAATTACAGGCCTCTCTCATCTTTTTAAGTGGGAGAACTTGCACAATTGGTGGCTGACTAAATACTTTTCCCCCCCACTGTATAAGCGCAATTTATAGACAATAATGATTTAATACAAGGAAATGATGTTTAAATGCTGAGCCCTTTATGTCCCTACCAGTCTATTGTCCCACTCTCAAATGCTTCACAATGTATTTCTTTGGAGGCTAAAGCCTTGAAATAATACAGCCTAAATACTTCATTTTCATTCCTTCTAAGTGTTTATATGCTGTTTAATATGACATGTAGCCTATTTGAAATTATGTTTGCTTCTTACATTAACCTTTTCATTTTAATAATAATAATAATAATATGCCATTTAGCAGACGCTTTTATCCAAAGCGACTTACAGTCATGCGTGCATACATTTTTTTTGTGTATGGGTGGTCCCGGGGATCGAACCCACTACCTTGGCGTTACAAGCGCCGTGCTCTACCAGCTGAGCTACAGAGGACCACTTTATTCAAATACTTTTCATTCAAATACATTTGGTTTGGTTTCAATACTTCAAAACCAATTGGTAGTTCCAGGTAGTCACAAAAATAGATGGGTGTTGGTTAAAATGTGATTTTAATGAATGGAGCAAATTTGGAGCGGGATTCTTTTTTTCCTTCCTGTGAGCCTGGACCGGTTTTTAGCAGAGCGGTAGGAAAGGACATGGAGCGCCTTGAGCACTGCTCCATGAGTGATGAGCGAGATTTACAACCACTCACATACTCTGGTCCCCAGGTATGCAGTTCGAAAAGCTAGCCTATTTTTTCAGAAATGTATCCTACCTAAGCTACAACAACCCAATGTAATGAAGAATGTTATTGTTTTCAAGTAGAAAACTAGGCTGTAAACTGCAGTGTATAGCCTATGTAATTTGAATAACGCTCAAAAGCCTGGCGTTTTGAATGCATATTAATTTCGAAATAAGTGCATCTAGGTTGCCTGATTGGGCAACCATTTGGATCAGTTATTGTGGGTCTTCTCAGCAGTTTAGTCTACAAGGTCCAGGCACATTAGCAGGACAGTCATATGATGGATCAGCTAACAGAAACATTCACGAGCGCAGAGGAAGTTGCATCCATAGTTTTAGCATTTGGCTTCTGTGTTTTAAAAGCATTTGAAAATTAGGTGGATAGCTTCAATACCTGTAAAAACGATCAAGTTTATCTCATGGATAGGAAATTACGGTTCTCTCTCCATTTTTACACTGAACAAAAATATAAACGCAACAAAGTGTTGGTACCATGTTTCATGAGTTTCTTTAATTATTATTATTTTTTACTTAACACTTTCTTTTCTTAAAAACTGCATTGTTGGTTAAGGGCTTGTAAGTAAGCATTTCACTGTAATGTATACCACCTGTTGTATTTGGCAAATACAATTTGATATGAAATAAAATATTCCAGAAATGTTCTATACACACAAAAAGCTTATTTCGATGAAATTTTGGGCACAAATTTGTTTACATCCCTGGTAGTGAGCATTTCTCCTTTGCCAAGATAATCCATCCACCTGACAGGTGTCATATCAAGAAGCTGATTAAACAGCATGATCATTACACAGGTGCAACTTGTGCTGGGGACAATAAAAGGCCACTCTAAAATGTGCAGTTTTGGCACACAACACAATGCCACAGATGCCTAAAGTTTTGAGGGAGCATACAATTGACATGCTGACTGCAAGAATGTCGACCAGAGCTGTTGCCAGATAATTTAATGTTAATTTCTCTACCATAAGCAGTCTCCAACTTCATTTTAGAGAATTTGACAGTACGTCCAACCGGCCTCACAACCGCAGACCACGTGTAACCACGACAGCCCAGGACCTCCACATCCGGCTTCTTCACCTGAGGGATCATCTGAGACCAGACACCTGGACAGCGGATGAAACTGTGGGTTTGCACAACCGAATAATTTCTGCACAAACTGTCAGAAACCGTCTCAGGGAAGCTCATTTGCATGCTCGTCGTCCTCACCAGGGTCTTGACCTGACTGCAGTTCGGCGTCGTGACTGACTTCAGTGGGCAAATGCTCACCTTCAATGGCCACTGGCACGCTGGAGAAGTGTGCTCTTCACAGATGAATCCCAGTTTCAACTGTACGTGTGGGCGAGCAGTTTGTTGATGTCAACGTTATGAGCAGAGTGCCCCATGGTGGCGGTGGGGTTATGGTATGAGCAGGCATACGCTACGGACAACGAACACAATTGCATTTTATCGATGGCAATTTGAATGCACAGAGATACCGTGACGAGATCCTGAGGCCCATTGTCGTGCCACTCATCCGCCGCCATCACTTCATGTTCCAGCGAGATAATGCACAGCCCCCATGTCGCGAGGATCTGTACAATTCTTGGAAGCTGAAAATGTCCCAGTTCTTCCATGGCCTGCATACTCACCAGACATGTCACCCATTGAGCATGCTTGGGATGCTATGGATCGACGTGTACGACAGTGTGTTCCAGTTCCCGCCAATATCCAGCAACTTCGCACAGCCATTGAAGAGGAGAGGGACAACATTCCACAATCAACAGCCTGACCAACAATGCGAAGGAGATGTTTCGCGCTGCATTAGGCAAATGGTGGTCACACCAGAAACTGACTGGTTTTCTGATCCACGCTCCTACTTTTTTTTTTTTTTTAAGGTTTCTGTGACCAACAGATGTATATCTGTATTCACAGTCATGTGAAATCCATAGATTAGGGCCTAATGAATTTATTTCAATTGACTGATTTCCTTATATGAACTGTAACTAAGTAAAATCTTTGAAATTGCTGCATGGTGCGTTTATATTTTTGCTCAGTGTAGATATCTTGCTCTGTTAAATGTTGGTCTGCACTATAGTACGTACAAATATAGTCCTGCTGTAAGTCCATAAAACCTATTGTGTGTGGAAAGTCCATAAAACCTATTGTGTGTGTGTTTCCACAGAGTGAGAGTTGTAGTTCTCACTGAACTGTGCCTGGCAGTGACACAGCTGCAACTACCATCCGGGCCAGGTTATTAAAAACAATTACAATACAGACAAACAATGAGCAGTGAGCACATGGTGAGCAGAATGACGTGGCCCATTGTCACCTGGCAACGACCACAAAGGCGTTTCAAAGAGCTGTCAATCAAGGCGAGCTCATGAATATAAGCCCACTGAGCCTGTTCTTTCAGGCTTCCTGATAGTTAGAGATGAGAGAAACCTACAATTTATTCAAGTCTGAGCATTTTAATAGCAAACAAATATTATGGGGGATGTTTTGGTCATTCAAGGGCTATTTTTACTTGGGAAATAGGATGACTGTGCGGGACCTTTAAAAACAGTGACCTAATGAGGGCTAGTCTCACCTGGGTTATAATGGAAGATGATGTTGAGCAGGTCCTGGTCTCCCCATGTGATGTTCAGTTTATACTTCTGCAGCAGAGGCATCAGCAGCTCTTCCCATTGGAGGTGGACCGACGTCATGTCATTCTGTAACAACAAGTCGTAGTAGCGACAGAAACAAAATGTTCAGTGACAGTGTGCACCACCTTCATTCTTACATGAGTGATGACACAATATAGATGGGAAACTGCCAAACTATTGACACCAAACTCCTGACTGACACCAAACAATCAACACATTGTTTCATCTTTTCTGTGATTGACGCATGCCAACATGTTCATTCCACAGTACACAGCTGGTGAGCAATGTTCCCTCTAAGCTGCTTCCAACAAGAGCACAAAACGTGTGCATTTCTAGCCATCTTTGAAAAGTGAGTCAGGTAAAGAGCTTTTTTTTGGTGTTAAAGGGGCAGTGTTGTATTTTGAGACAGGCTTGAATAAGCCAAGTAGCCAATAGGCAGAGGGTAGCATAATATGTCTGATTCTCTGTAATAATGGGGATAATAATGCATTTTATTTTGTAAAGTGGTTTCTTGCATCAAACACAACATTTTCAGTCACCTCCTTGTCTGAAGGGCAAGTGAATAAACAGGTTAATGTCAAGCCCTGCATGTTTTTTAAAGTCTCATGGAATGTAGGTCTACATAGAACAGCCTAAAGTAGCAGCCAATGTGTGGTGAATGATAGAACAGCTATTTCCATGTTAAAATGTTATGGGATGCAATTCTCTCCATTGTTTTTGATTGTAGGCCACTCTGGTAGGCCTACATTATGGTCAAATAGCCACAGTAGCCTACCTGGCCACTGTTAAGCAGGTGCAGCCTCAGTGTTCACAGTAAACGCGCGCCGGAAGTTGCACAGAATTTTCACAATGATCAAGTTCTGTGCTCAGCAGACCTGACATTTTTTTGAGGGAACATTGCTGGTGAGACAGTTTGTGAGCCACGCAAAATAATGGCAACAGTGAACTCCTCTGGGCAAAGCTGGTGGTGCAAGAGACTTACAGAAAATGCCTTGGCCAACATTACACATTGAGCACCTAACAGAAGGTGCTAAAAACAAGCTGAGAAGCTTCAAGAGATCTGGACAGTTCTCTCTTTCTCTAATAAGACAATACAACATTCTCTTCACCTTTCATTTCCCACCTCCCATCAAGCATTGACACACACACACTTACCTTAAAGTATTTCTCTCTAATCCTGGTCATGTTCATGAGCATGACCCCAGAGTTCACCCCTGTCCTGCCATAGTAGGGGTGCCGGGCGAAGCGGTTGTACCAAGCCATACGTGGGTCTTCGTGCTCCGGGGCCATGGCTGCTAGCTGGGTAGAGTTGAAGAGACTCAGAATGGACCAGATCTCCTCTACAGGTTGAAGGAACAAGATGTCTGTGTCCACATAGAGCAGAGAGTCCACGTCCTTTAGGATCAGCTAAAGAGGAGGGACAGAGAGAGGTTTGAGGTCAGAGTCAGGATCTCTTTGTCCACGTACAGCGGAGAGTCCACGTCCTTTAGGATCAGCTAAAGAGGAGGGACAGAGAGAGGTTTGAGGTCAGAGTCAGGATCTCTTTGTCCACGTAGAGCAGAGAGTCCACGTCCTTTAGGATCAGTTAAAGAGGGACAGAGAGAGTGAGAGGAAGGACAGGATGTCTTCATCCACGTACAGCAGCCCCACTACTTATTTTAGGATCAGCTAGTGAACATAGACTAGAGGTCAGTTTTGAGGGTCAGAATGTCCAACAAGGTCGATAGGTAGTCTTGAGGATAGAGGTGTCAGTTCTCAGCAAGGTGAACACTAAACAATCCTTCATATGCATAGCCAAGTTCATCATGCCCTCTGTGTGTGCGTGTTCATTCACCGGTAGGAAGAGTCTCTGGGAAGCACATGGTTTGAAGAGTTTCTTCCACTCCTTGGCGTTGTCACTGGGGAAGGTGATGGGGTACGTGGTGTAGTTAAACCTTGTCTGGAACACACTGGGCCACCAGTCCAGCTTCATGGGAAATACACAGAGCACATTGGTGAGTTTTAAAAGGGCACACAGGTGAACAGGTTTGCTTTGACACACAGGTTTAGTTAACAAGTTATGTCTGATTTATACGGAACAAGAATATAAACGCAACATGCAACAATATCATTGATTTTACTGAGTTACAGTTCATATGAGGAAATCAGTCAATTGAAATAAATTCATTAGGTCCTAATCTATGGATCGGTTGGTCACAGATAGTTTATTTTTTATTTTATGGGCCTCAGGATCTCGTCAAGGTACTTTTGTGTATTAAAATTGCCATCAATAAAATGCATTGTGCTCGTTGTCCGTAGCTTATGCCTGCCCATACCATTACCCCACCGCCACCATGGGGCACTCTGTTCACAAGGTTGACATTAGCAAACCGCTCACCCACACAACGCCATACACGTGGTTTGCGGTTGTGAGACCGGTTGGACGTACTGCCAAATTCTCTACAACGATGTTGGAGGCAGCTTATGGTAGAGAAATGAACATTAAATTATCTGGCAACAGCTCTGGTGGACATTCCTGACGTCAGCATGCCATTTGCACGCTCCCTCAAAACTTGAGACATCTGTGGCATTGTTTAGTGACAAAACTGCACATTTTAGAGTGGCCACAAGGTGCACCTGTGTAATGATCATGCTGTTTAATCAGCTTCTTGATATGCCACACCTGTCAAGTGGATGGATTATCTCGGCAAAGGAGAAATGCTCACTAACAGGGATGTAAACAAATTTGTGCATACAATTTGAGAGAAATAACCTTTTGGTGCATGGAAAATGTCTGGGATCTTTTATTTCAGCACATGAAACATGGAACCAACACTTTACATGTTGCGTTTATATTTTTGTTCAGTGTAGATCGGCAGCTTCTTTCGTCCTAATTCCATCCCCCTGCCAACTCAACAACTGAGCTGGCTACACAGCACAAACATATGGAATCAGGCTAGCTAGACCACACTACCAACATTCATTCTGCCATTGATTCCTGTTCTCCATACTTAATAATAATAATAATAATAATAATAATAATACTTACAGCCTCTCTGAAGCTGATATGTAGGTGATCCTCGGTGTAGATGTGGAAGTGCAGTGGTTTAGTGCTGAAGAGAAGGGCAGACTTCAGCATGGTGAGGGTCTCCTCTAGTTTGGGGCCACAGGCCACCACAGCCAGTTGTATCCATTCATCACGACTGGTCTGCTTGATGCTGGCTGAGGCTGGCTTCTCCCCGAGATAGCTAGTAAGAGATAAGGAAAGTGAGGGTCTCGCTAAGCGACTAAAGCAGCATCGTGGGGAGATGGGTAACACGTGCACACTCCCAGTCATGGATTTAAAAGCATTGGATTGGTGTAAGCAATCATTGGCTGGTGGGGAATATGGATGAAGCCGGGCCCGGGCAGAGATTTGTAAGAAGAGAGGGCGGTAATGAGGACTGCAACATTTTTAGCAGGGTCAGGAGGGAGTCTCCACACACTCTGTCCTTGAGTGTGTGTGTGTGGGTTGTGTGGACGGTGTTGTTGATGAGAGAACACTGAACACATAACCCCTATGAGGAATACAAACTGGATCCAAAAACTATGAGCTAGAAAGATTAAAGAAAAGTGTTAGGTGGTATGCCTACTTCTATAGCCTGGTAGTAGATCTGTTTGTGTTGTCTTGCCAACTCCTTTGGTCACTGTCACGCCGTTGATCACAAAAGTTGCCATACGGAGACCAGGCTAGCACAATGCTACATGTTGCAAAATTTGTAGTGCCCACTGTCTGCTTTTCAAGGGGTTGCCCCAACCAAGCCTACCTAGGAGATGGTTCCGATAAGCAGTTCATTCCACAAACATCAGGTGGCAGTCTCCAATAGGGATTCCAGTAAGACACTGACAATGCACTACACCTGACAGAACAACAAGAGGAAAAAATGCTTTTTGGATGCTTGAATCTGATAGGGGTAGGCCTAGATTAGAAAGCTACCTGGTTATCTAGCAAATGCTTGAGTTTCTCTAATAGGTGTAGAAATAGCTAGCTAGGAAGCTATATTTCCTCATCGTTTATTACTAGGCAGGAAATATCTGATAGATAAGATGCTATGAAAACAACAAAAGTTTCAATGTTACTAATGATTTAGCTATAGCAGACAATGATTATCAACATGTCTCCCCATTATTATGACTTTGGCCTTGGTGAAGTTGTACATTGTCATCCTACAGGGTAAAGTTATCAGGAAGGTCAATAGATTAACTGGCTAGCTAGCTAGCCAGCTAGTTATCCTACTTCTAGTTTAGTTGTGGTGGCTAGCTACCTTTACCATTTCAGCTAGCTGACTTCTGTAGCCAAGTTACCTAGCTAGCTAGTAATCAAATGTTATTTTACCTCTCATGTTCTTTCTGGTCAAAAAGGGCAGACACTCCTCTACCTTTCCTGACGTGCCCGGTGTCTTGTAGTTGCCTGCTATTGGATTTCTTAGTTCTTTCGGTCAATCCGTCTTCGTCTTGCGACTCCAAAGACGATGCTACCGGTAGTTGACTAAATACATACAGCACCGACAAGACAGCAAAAACCATGCACAGCAGAACTGCATGAAGATAACATCGCATTTTGTGAATAAAAAGTGTACTTACTACCGAAACATTATTTCAGATATGGAGCTAAATTGGCTAGCTGGCTAATGTGTTTACACCAACCTTGAGCCCCACCTTGTGTCAAGAAACCAAAAACCAAAGAAAGAAGCATGACGACAGGAAGATTTGGGTACGTTCCATATGCACATAATTCTGCTTACATTATATAAGATCATTTCAGGTTCCTGAGATTCACCTATGTGTATTAGGATGTCTGGAACGCACACTTTGACTTGTGGGACAATTTCCACTATGATAAAATAGCTTCCTACAAAATACCTTAGTAATTAGCTAGGAAATATTAGTCGTACAAACATCTGCAATACCACCACATGTATACCTGTGTAGGCCTACACCTATGTTTCTGACATGCATTAACTAAAATAAAGACATACTGTATAAAATTCACAAGCATGTCAAGTTATCAAGACTCAGCAGATACTTGTTCAATCAATCTATAAATCAAATGTATTTATAAAGCCCTTTTTTACATCAGCAATTGTCACTAAGTGCTTATACAGAAACCCAGCCTAAAACCCCAAAGAGCAAGCAATGCAGATGTAGAAGCATGGTGGCTAGGAAAAACTCCCTAGAAAAGCAGGAACCTAGGAATAAACCTAGAGAGGAACCAGGCTCTGAGGGCTGTTCTGGGTGGAGATTATAAGAGTACATGGCCATTAAGGCCAGATCGTTCTTCAAGATGTTCAAACATTCATTGATGACCAGCAGGGTCAAACAATAATCACATTAGTTATAGAGGGTGCAACAGGTCAGCACCTCAGGAGTAAATGTCAGTTGGCTTTTCATAGCCGAGCAATCAAATCAAATCAAATTGTATTGGTCACATACAGGTGTTTAGCAGATGTTATTGAGGGTGTAGCGAAATGCTTGTGCTTCTAGCTCCGACAGTGCAGTAATATCTAACAATTTCACAACATATACCCAATACACACAAATCTAAGGAATTAATTAAGAATACATATATACATATATGGACGAGCGATGTCAGAGCGGCATTGGACTAAGATACAGTAGAATAGTATGAGATGAGTAATGCAAGATATGTAAACATTATTAAGTGGGGCGGCAGGTAGCTTAGTGGTTAAGAGCGTTGTGCCAGTAACCTAAAGGTTGTTGGTTCTAATCCCCGAGCCGACTAGGTGAAAAATCTGTCGATGTGCCCTTGAGCAAGGCACTTAACCCTAATTGCTCCTGTAAGTCACTCTGGATAAGAGCATCTGCTAAATGAATAAAATGTAAAGTGGCTAGTGTTCCATTTCTCATAGTGGCCAGTGATTTCTAGTCTATGTCTAAGACAGCAGCTAGTGATGGCTGTTTAACAGTCTGATGGCCTTGAGATAGAAGCTGTTTTTCAGTCTCTCAGTCCCTGCTTTGATGCACCTGTACTGACCTCGCCTTCTGGATAGTAGCGGGGTGAACAGGCCGTGGCTCGGGTGTTTGATGATCTTTTTGGCCTTCCTGTGACATCAGGTGCTGTAGGTGTCCTGGAGGGCGGTTAGTTTGCCCCCGGTAATGCGTTGGGCAGACCGCACCACCCTCTGGAGAGCCTTGCAGGCGGTGCAGTTGCCGTACCAGGCGGTGATACAGCCCGACAAGATGCTCTCAGTTGTGCATCTGTAAAAGTTTGAGGGTTCAGAGGTCAAGACAGCAGGTGCGGTAGAGAGAGAGGGAGCGGGAGGGTTGAAAAAGCAGGTAGCACGTCCGGTGAACAGGTCAGGGTTCCATAGCAGGCAGATCAGCAGAAACTAGATCAGCAGCACGACCAGGTGGACTCCGGACGGGGACAACCAAGAGTCGTCAGGCCAGGTAATCCTGAGGCGTGGTCCTAGGGCTCAGGTCCTCCGGAAGGGGAGAGAGAGAGAGATGGGAAAATTAGAGGGAGCATACATAAGATCACACAGGACACCAGATAAGACAGGAGATTCACATGAGATAGAACAGACTGACCGTAGCCCCCCGGCACATAGACTATTGCAGCATAGATACTGGAGACTGCGACGCGGGATCGGGGGACACTGTGGCCCCGTCCAAAGTTACCCTCGGACAGGGCCAACTAGGCAAGATATAACCGCACCCACTTTGCCAAAGCACAGCCCCCACACCACCAAAGGGATATCAACAGACCACTAACTTACTACCCTGAGACAAGGCCGAGTATAGCCCACCAAGATCTCCCCACCGCACAAGCCCGAGGGGGTGCAAAAGCAGACAGGAAGATCATGTCAGTGACTCAACCTACCTTATATGTTTGTCAAAAGAGAGATCAGGGTCCAGAGTAACGCAGAGGTCATTCAGAGTTTTATTTTAGAAGACTGCACAACCATCGAGATTCATTGTCAGATCCAACAGCAGATTTGTTTCTTGGGACCTAGAACTAGCATCTCTGTTTTGTCTAAGTTTAAAAGTAAACTTTTGCCGCCATCCACTTCCTTATGTCAGAAACACAGGCTTCTGGGTAGGCAATTTTGGGGCTTCGCCATGTTTCATCGAAATGTATAGCTGTGTGTTGTCTGCATAGCAGTGAAAGTTGACATTGTGTTTCCGAATGACATCACCAAGAGGTAGTATACACTGAGTATATCAAACATTAGGAACCCCTTCAGAACAGCCTAAATTCCTCGGGGCATGGACTCTACAAGGTGTTGAAAGCGTTCCACAGGGATGCAGGCCCATGTTGACTCCAATGCTTCCCACAGTTGTGTCAAGTTGGCTGGATGTCCTTTGGGTGGTGGACCATTCTTGATACACACGGGAAACTGTTGAGCATGAAAAACCCAGCAGCGTTGCAGTTTTTTACACAAACCGGTGCACCTACTACCATACCCCGTTCAAAGGCACTTAAATATTTTGTCTTGCCCATTCACACTCTGAATGGCACACACACAATCCATGTCTCAATGCTTAAAAATCTTTTTTTAAACTGTCTCCTCCATTTCATCTAAACTGATTGAAGTGGATTTAACAAGTGACATCAAAAAGGGATCGTAGCTTTCACCTGGATTTACCTGGTCAGTCTATGTCAGAGCAAGTGTCCTTAATGATGGTGTCGAAAGCGTTACAGAGGTCTAGGAGCATGAGGACAGACGCAGAGCCTTGGTCTGACGCCATTAAAAGGTAATTTACCACCTTCACAAGTGTATACCAGGGAGCTAGTTTCTTGTGAATTTTTTGGGGTGGTTTAAGCGTTGCAACTGTTCATTTTCTTGTTACCTGTTGTATTCGGCGCATGTGACACATTTTGATTTGATTAGGGTATTACGCAAAGGTTAAATTTTAGATCCTTTTTGTAGATAGGTTATACAAAAATGACTGCTGTCAATGCATTTCCCAAATGACAATCTCCTGTGTGAGGAGCATAGAAGGATATGGTGAGGACCCATCTGCAATAGCCTCGTAATTACCAGACTGATTATCCTTGCGCTATCATTCTGTGGTAGCTAACCATTCATGTAAGGTCGAGAGATCAGGCGGCTTGCGAGGCTCACTCTGAACAAGAATTGAGGATACTCAGTCTGACTGATAAATCTATCAATTTAATTGTTTTTCATAATATTTTACAATATCAACTGTTGATGACAACATGCTTGACTCTACAAAATTCTGGAAGAGAAGCTAACTTCCTTAACAATAGTTTCATAATTTTTACTCAAACATTATTATTAGACTGTAACACAATAATTGAGATTCTCATTGACGTACATACAACATGGCTGGCTATAACCAGTAACATAAAACAGTGATATGATTTCAGTAACATGTGCAGTAAAATGTTAGCTGAAATAATGCTTTATAAAACAATGGGACAGTTTCCGCGACACAAATTAAGCTTAGCCTTGGACTAAGAAGCATGTTCAATGAAGATACTCCATTAAAAGTGATTTTTAGTCCAGGATTAAGCTTAATCTGTGTCTGGGAAATTGGACCAATATCTTCTCATGAATCAATGCACACCATATGCCAGCAGGTGCAAACTATCTGCTGCTAACAAAATTCATCTTTTACAATCAAGAGGTAGACCACTTGCTTCATATTTCACCTCATAATTAGGGTTGTTGCAAAATTCTGGTAATTTCCCCAAAATTCCCAGGTTTTCCGGAAATCTCGGTTGCAGTAATCCTGAATTTCCTACTCATTCCCTCTTGATTCCGGGAATGTTACAACCGTGATTAGTGGAAAACCTGTGGATTTTGGGAAAGTTACCGGAATTTTGCAACCCTACTCATAATGCATATTCGTATTCCTCTGTAGCTAAAACACTTGTTTACTCTGCAATCGTCCACATTGTTGAGAGAGATAGAAGCCAACCACTGATGAGTGATGACACTAACACTGAGGTGTTGTAAGTACATCACATGGTATTATTCAGCTGTGCATCCAGGGTTCATTCAACACTAATATATAATATATATATATAATAATATATGCCATTTAGCAGACGCTTTTATCCTAAGCGACTTACAGTCATGCGTGCATACATTTTTACGTATGGGCGGTATCCTGGCCTTGCAAGTGCCATGCTCTACCAACTGAGCTACAGAGGACCAACACCATCAAGACCGTTACAACTTCAGTTCAGTTCACTCAGGCCAAGGTTGTTTTCATTAGGGCACAACATAACAAAACGTTTTAAAACGTTGTGCAAAAGAAAACGAATATGAGCGTTTCTTATTGGACAGGTCCAGGTATCCCCCCCGTTCTAGTTTCCATCCATTTTCTTCTGTTTGGTGCCCACTGAACACAACCCAGATCTTGGCTGAAACCAATACGTTGATGATACACAGCGTCCTCCCAGCACCAAAAGCCCAGTCATTATACTTGCTCATCAGGGGAATGTAGTGTAGTATCCAACCCAATTTGAACTGGTGGTACTTAGGCAAAAGTTTGTTGAGATATTGGGTTGGGGTGAGGGGTACCAGACATGGGGTTGTAGCGTTGGGTGTAATCTTGCATGCCAGATTTGTATGCAATATTCAGAGACACACTTGTCTTGTTCCATGAGACTAAGTTGGGTGAGGAGGGAGGAAATGGGGGAGGGAGGAGGGTTAGTGAGTCTCTCCGTTAACCAACGAGCCCTCCCCCCGAGGTGAGGACGACCGTGACACCCCCCTTTCAGTGTTGTCAGAACTAGTGTTGCCGCTCTGGCTGTGCTGGTCTGCCGAGGCAGCACTGGAAGGAGTGGAGGCGGGCTTGGTTTTCTCCTTAAAGTCTGTGATTATGACCGTCAGGTCGCCCACCGTAACCTCCAGGTGCTGGGCACTGCTCCGGTCCACGTTTTTTAACCTGGGCCTGGGAGGGGGACAGAGACAGAGAGGGGTATAGATGGATATATGGTCATTAGAAGAACTGGAGAAGGAGTCAATAGTATGGCTAGTTAGGGTACTAAGAGGAGGAGGAGTCGTCAATAGTATGGCTAGTTAGGGTACTAAGAGGAGGAGGAGGAGTCAATAGTATGGCTAGTTAGGGTACTAAGAGGAGGAGGAGGAGTCAATAGTATGGCTAGTTAGGGTACTAAGAGGAGGAGGAGGAGTCAATAGTATGGCTAGTTAGGGTACTGAGAGGAGGAGGAGGAGTCAATAGTATGGCTAGTTAGGGTACTAAGAGGAGGAGGAGTCGTCAATAGTATGGCTAGTTAGGGTACTAAGAGGAGGAGGAGTCAATAGTATGGCTAGTTAGGGTACTAAGAGGAGGAGGAGGAGTCAATAGTATGGCTAGTTAGGGTACTAAGAGGAGGAGGAGGAGTCAATAGTATGGCTAGTTAGGGTACTAAGAGGAGGAGGAGTCAATAGTATGGCTAGTTAGGGTACTAAGAGGAGGAGGAGTCAATAGTATGGCTAGTTAGGGTACTAACAGGGAGGGGTCGATTGAAACCTGTAAATTATTTTGATAAAAAATGTAATAATCATGTAAATCATCGCACTAAAATAAGACGATTGAAATATTCTTCAACATTTATAGTATCTTTGTGAATATGTTGTTCAAACATAGGTTCCGCCTTACCTCATCTTCTTGTGGCTGTTCTTTTTCAGTGTTGGTTCCTTTTCACTCTTCTCTTTCTCCGATTTCTCCTTCTTCTCTTTTTTGGGTTGTGTGGGTGAAGCAAACTGTGGAGTGACTTGCTGGGCGACCAGTTGGGAGACAGGGCGAGGCTTCCTAAAAAACAGAAACAAGTGTGATTATAATATTATTATTTACCCTACCTTGTACACCTGCACATAGCCAGCAGATTCCGACCATACCGTTACGCTTGTTTACGCCGCAGCAATGGTAGTGTCAGACAATCTGCTCTTTTGTTGTTCAACACGACACGCCAATCCATAATTGCTGCTGTGGCTACTGCTAGCTAGTATGGGGACGAAAAGGGCAGTTTTCCCGGAAAACTAGCAGTATTTCAATCTTCGATGTATCAGTGTGGAAAAAGGTAACACTTGGAGTACAGTGGCATATCCCATCCTTGCATTGAGCCACGTTTTCAGACCCATATCTCGCGCCGGCTCCACGGTGTCTTAATGTAACCATGATTGCGTTCCAACCCCAGTGCAGCTCAGCGTAAACAAGCGTAACGGAATCTGCTGGCTACCCTGCACAGTGATATGGTACTGGTACTCCCTGTATATAGCTTTCTTCTTGTGTATTTTATTCTGTGTTACTAATTGTATTTTCATGTTTTCTTATTTTTAACTGCATCGTTGGGAAGGGCTTATAAGCAAGAATTACTTGGTAAAGTCTACATCCGTTGTATTCGGCATGTGACAAAAATATAATTGTATTTGTACATATGCATTATTCACTGCATATTTATGCACACTGAAAATATACAGGGGTCCTCTTTTGCTAGATTCCTATTGTATGATGTATTGTATGGTAAGGTAGACTACCATGAGGAAACACACTGCACACTGACAAATACTGCACACGGACAAATACTGCACAGGAACAACATCTTACGAGGTCCAGTACTGCACACACCTGACCTGTTGACAACTGACTACTTTCCCTGGAAAATGTTCCTGATCAATTCTGCACCCCAAAAATGAAATGTTAGTTTTATTCCTTTATTGAAAAAATATATACAGTGGAGGCCAGGTCATCTGATGCAGCACTCCATCACTCTCCTTCTTGGTCAAATAGCCCTTACACAGCCTGGAGGTGTGTTGGGTAATTGTCCTGTTGAAAAACAAATGATAGTCCCACTAAGCCCAAACCAGATGGGATGGCGTATCGCTGCAGAATGCTGTGGTAGCCATGCTGGTTAAATGTGCCTTGAATTCTAAATAAATCACAGACAGTGTCCCCAGCAAAGCACCCCCACACCATAACACTCCTGTAGCTCAGTTGGTAGAGCATGGCACTTGCATTGCCAGGATTGTGGGTTCGATTCCCACGGGGGGCCAGTATAAAAAAATGTATGCACTCACTAACTGTAAGTCGCTCTGGATAAGAGCGTCTGCTAAATTATGTAAATGTAAACGTAAAAATAACACCTCCTCCTCCATGCTTTACGGTGGGAACATGCGGAGATCATCCCTTGAATTCTAAATAAATCACAGACAGTGTCACCAGCAAAGCACCCCCACACCATAACACCTCCTCCTCCATGCTTTACGGTGGGAAATACACATGCAGAGATCAATCCGTTCACCCACCCCACGTCTCAAAAAGACACAGCGGTTGGAACCAAAAATCTCCAATTTGGACTCCAGACCAAAGGACACATTTCCACCGGTCTAATGTCCATTGCTCGTGTTTCTTGTCCCAAGCAGGTCTCTTCTTCTTATTGGTGTCCTTTAGTAGTGGTTTCTTTACAGCAATTTGACCATGAAGGCCTGATTCACACAGTCCCCTCTGAACAGTTGAAGTTGAGATGTGTCTGTGACTTGAACTCTGTGAAGCATTTATTTGGGCTGCAATTTCCGAGGCTGGTAACTCTAATGAACTTATCCTCTGCAGCAGAGGTAACTCTGGGTCTTCCATTCCTGTGGCGTTCCTCATGAGAGCCAGTTTCATCATAGAGCTTGATGGTTTTTGCGACTGCACTTCAAGAAACTTTCAAGAAAACTTTCAAAGTTCTTAATGTTCTGTATTGACTGACCTACATGTTTTAAAGTAATGATGGACTGTCGTTTCGCTTTGCTTATTTGAGCTGTTCTTGCCATAATATGGACTTGGTCTTTTACCAACTAGGGCTATCTTCTGTATACCCCCCCTACCTTGTCACAACTGATTGGCTCAACAAACGCATTAAGAA
The DNA here is from genome assembly GCF_020615455.1 of Coregonus clupeaformis. Classification (NCBI taxonomy): domain Eukaryota; kingdom Metazoa; phylum Chordata; class Actinopteri; order Salmoniformes; family Salmonidae; genus Coregonus; species Coregonus clupeaformis. The sequence goes on from NC_059210.1 coordinate 10,912,797, forward strand.
GGAAATACATTTCACAAATTAACTTTTAAGAAGGCACACCTGTTAATTGAAATGCATTCCAGGTGACTGCAATGCTTTCATCAAGGCAAATGGTGGCTATTGAAGTATCTCAGATATAAAATATATTTTGATTTGTTTAACACTTTTTTGGTTACTACATGATTCCATGTGTTATTTCATAGTTTTGATGTCATCACTATTATTCTACAATGTAAAAATAAAGAAAAACCCTTGAATAAGTAAGTGTGTCCAAACTTTTGACTGGTAGTGTATATAATTGACAATTTGCCAGACTAACTGGACCATAGAATCTGGCAAATAATGTCCCCAAATTAGAAGTGTCTCATTCAAACTAACCGCTTGAATTTGGGCTACCATATTACAATGATTTAGGAGTCCTCTGTTGTAGGTTCAGCAGCCTGCTTGATACAGTTACAGCTCATAGTAATCACTGCCTGTATCAATAGTCTGAAACTGCCAGGACAACATTTCTTCGATTTTCTTACCGTGTTGACGTTCCCTTTCTGACATCGCACATCATGCACTTGAAAGCTTCGGCGGTGTTCCTGAACGTACAGACGCTACAGTCCCAGTATCCATCGTCGGAAGAGGGCTTGGGTTGCCGCTTCGGCCTTCAAAGAAAACACGCACACAGAGATGGGGCCCAACACTGTCAGTATAGCCATTTAAGCTAACATATTCATGAATGTGTGAATACTTTTTTTAAATAAAAAAACAAGAACACAAACTACTCTTATTTGAGCCGTATGATCAGATTCGCCCATAAAAGAGCCAACCCGCCGCCATGAAGCTACAATGTAGCTAGCTAGCGGGGCTAAGCATCCATTGGTCGCGCACTCTGTTTACAAGTGTTCATCACATATTTAGGCAATTTTTCAAGATAAATATGTATTTTTTTTTTTTACCTTGTGGGGCTCTTCTTGTCTCCCATCGTATAAAACCTATATATTGTTTGAGCTCAATATGGGTTAATTTGACGGGGAAATTACCAAAGCCGCTCTCTCAGTTGTCGTGATAACTTCAGTCGAGTGGAGGGATGATGATCACGTGGTAAAGTCTATCCAATCACTCTCAAGGCACACGCAGGAGCATAGAGGACAGTGGAGGAGAATACCATTGAGATGAATAGGATATACATTCATATCATGAAGGACCTTCCACCTAGTTTTCTGTCATAACATTGTTCCACAATTTGTATTTTGCATCTAGATGCAGTGAATTTGCACATAAGGCAGGTACATATACGTTCTCATGGAAATGTGAGGCAGAATTCCCCCTTAGCCTTTTCCTAAGTATATCTGATTCCATTTTAGAATAGAAGAACACTTATGGATGTGTATGTGATACCTGCATACATAGCATAAATGGTCTTGTGTTGCATCATATAGTGCAGTCAAAGGTCCAAACGTTACCATTCCAGAACGGTAGGTGGCGGGATACTCATCGTAACATACTGCATTCCACCAATCAAAAACCGACGACGAAGAGTTAGAATTTTGGTGGCGTTTGTTGTCGAAAGTTGCAAGTGCAGAAAGGTTAAATAATATCTACTGTTTTATCGCAAAAAAAAATGCAAGCCTACCTTTAAAACTAATACACAGAACACTTTCAGTCGGTAAGTTCGTTTTTCATAGCAACAACAGCTTCAGTGCAAGCTAGCTAGCAGTGGCTAGCATATGTTTGTTAGCTAACGTTAGCTAGTAAGTTAGCTAGCTATACAACATTGTTTGAAGCGACATCATTGCAATTGACTTGCGATGTTCATGCATCAACATTATGAATCATCCATTTTTGAATATCAATGACATTTGTATAAATACTGCATAGACAATTCAATTGCTATATATTTGCAGGTTTTACATCCTCCCAGTCCCACACCACATCCCCCTCTTGAGGAGCCCTTCAACAACTATAAGTAAGTTAGCTAGCTACAACTCCACTACAGTAACTGGACAATCGGTGTGTACAATATGAAGGGACAGCTATACTGAAACCATACTTTCATGGTTTGATTTGCCATCTCTCTCTTTTTGCCAGAGTACATAAGTGACGTTTAGTTAGTTCACACACTGCCTGTACTAACTGCACAAAGTTACTGTCAAACGGGGCATGCATGTGCTCGTGGAAAACTGGAAAGTCGTAAGTCTGACATGATTGTGTTTAAGTGCATTTGAAGTCGGACCAATTCTTCAACCAGATTTTAGCTGACTTGATAATACCTCAGCATGACCTCAGTCTCGTGCTTAAAGGTGCAATATGCAGAAACCATTTCCTGGTTGCTAAAATTCTAATAGTTTGCATAATTTCAGTTTATGACAGAACAAGCAGTCATTGTGTAGATAATCATTCTACCATCTAAACCGCTGTGAAATATATTTTCCATAACCAAAAATATTGTATTTTCAGCTGTTTGAAGCTGGTGTACAAAACCAAAAGTAAAAGATGCAAAAACTGAGAACAGGAAACAAAGAAATAGCTCACATAGAACATATCTACCACATCTTAGACTTGCTTTCAATGATGACAAATGACAGATCTATAACTTACATTTCTATGTGAATTTTGTGCTTCTAATTTGACCGGTGATGTGGTCCAACGAGACTTCGAAACCAGGCTAGCTAACACTGCAAAGCGAGCTTACCAGACTAGCTAACGCGTCTAGGCGATATAGTGAGTTGCTGGGGGAGTGGTTGAATGAATGGCCAATCCTATTGCTCAAACACAAATAGATGACTTTTCTGTGTGTAGTCTTGAATATCTTACAATGACAGACTGCAACAGAGCAGGTAAATGTCGAACTGGAACGTCAAAATGCGCTGGGAAGTTACTTGCCCGGTCGGGCCAGTGACTGATGAGATCCACTGGTCTAACATGTTTTTACTGGCCTCAGGACAGCGGGCCATCGTTAATGTCACCCCCTGCACCTCTTTGCTTGTTCTGCCCACCATGCTTAATTTGCTCCCATTGGAAATGACAGGCTGTGGTCTATCTTGGGTTAGTTATAAAAAATATTTCCTAAAGCCCTCACGGGTAACATCAGCTAGCTTATAGCTACTGGCAAGGAAAGCTTCAAATCAAATCTTACCTAATTTTATTTAATGCTTACTTAACAAGCCCTTAAGCCTTTTAAATGAATAGAAAATACAATAAAAAGTAAAGCAATAAAATAACAATAACGAGGCTATATACAGGGGGTACCGAGTCAATGTGTGCGGGGGTACAGGTTAGTCGAGGTAAAATGTAATTGTAGGTAGGGGTAAAGTGACTATGCATAGATGATAAACAGCGAGTAGTAGCAGGGTAAAAAAGGTGGTCAATGCAATAGTCCAGGTAGCCATTTGATTAACTGAGGGGGGCAAGGCGTTGTCGTGCCCTCTTCACGATTGTCTTGGTGTGTTTGGACCATGATAGTTTGTTAGTGATGTGGACACCGAGGAACTTGAAGCTCTCGACCCGCTCCACTACAGCTCCATCGATGTGAATGGGGGCGTGCTCGGCCCTCCTTATCCTGTAGTCCACGATCAGCTCCTTTGTCTTACATTTAACTTTAAATTTAAGTCATTTAGCAGACGCTCTTATCCAGAGTGACTTACAAATTGATGCATTCAACTTAGGATAGCCAGTGGGACAACCACCCTTTTTTTTATGGGGGGGAGGGGTAGAAGGATTACTGTTATACTATTCCAGGTATTCCTTAAAGAGGTAGGGTTTCAAGTGTCTCCGGAAGGTGGTCAGTGACTCCGCTGTCCTGTCGTGGTGGGGGAGCTTGTTCCACCATTGGGGTGCCAGAGCAGCGAATAGCTTTGACTGGGCTGAGCGGGAACTGTGCTTCCGTAGAGGTAGGGGGGCTAGCAGGCCAGAGGTGGATGAACGTAGTGCCCTCGTTTGGGTGTAGGGTCTGATCAGAGCCTGAAGGTAAGGAGGTGCCGTTCCCCTCACAGCTCCGTAGGCAAGCACCATGGTTTTGTAGTAGATGCGAGCTTCAACTGGAAGCCAGTGGAGTGTGCGGAGGAGCGGGGTGACATGAGAGAACTTGGGAAGGTTGAACACCAGACGGGCTGCAGCGTTCTGGATAAGTTGTAGGGGTTTAATGGCACAGGCAGGGAGCCCAGCCAACAGCGAGTTGCAGTAATCCAGACGGGAGATGACAAGTGCCTGGATTAGGACCTGTGCCGCTTTCTGTGTAAGGTAGGGTTGTACCTGCGAATGTTGTAGAGCATGAACCTGCAGGATCGGGTCACTGCCTTGATGTTAGCGGAGAACGACAGGGTGTTGTCCAGGGTCACGCCAAGGTTCTTTACACTCTAGGAGGAGGACACAATGGAGTTGTCAACCGTGATGGCGAGATCATGGAGCGGGCAGTCCTTCCCCGGGAGGAAGAGCAGCTCCGTCTTGCCGAGGTTCAGCTTGAGGTAGTGATCCGACATCCACACTGAAATGTCTGCCAGACATGCAGAGATGCGATTCGCCACCTGGTTATCAGAAGGGGGGGAAAGGAGAAAATTAATTGTGTGTCGTCTGCATAGCAATGATAGGAGAGACCATGTGAGGATATGACAGAGCCAAGTGACTTTGTGTATAGAGAGAATAGGATAGGGCCTAGAACTGAGCCCTGGCGGACACCAGTGATGAGAGCACGTGGTGCGGAGACAGATTCTCGCCACGCCACCTGGTAGGAGTGACCTGTCAGGTAGGACGCAATCCAAGAGTGAGCAGCGCCGGAGATGCCCAACTCGGAGAGGGTGGAGAGGAGGATCTGATGGTTCACAGTATCAAAGGCAGCAGATAGGTCTAGAAGGATAAGGGCAGAGGAGAGAGAGTTAGCTTTAGCAGTGCGGAGAGCCTCCATGACACAGAGAAGAGCACGTTGTGGGAGAGGTTGTTATCCTGGCACCACACTGCCTGGTCTCTGACTTCCTCCCTATAGGCTGTCTCATCATCGACGGTGATCAGGCCTACCACTGTTGTTTCGTCGGCAAACTTAATGATGGTGTTGGAGTTGAGCGTGGCCACGCGGTCTTGAGTGAACAGGGAGTACAGGAGGGGATGAAGCACGCATCCCTGTGGGGCCCCCGTGTTGAGGGTCAGCCTGGCGGATGTGTTGTTGCCTACCCTCACCGGTCAACTGTAAGTGCTGTTATTGTGTAGTGGAAACGTCTAGGAGCAACAACGGCGCAGTCGCAAAGGGATAGGCCACACAAGCTCCCAGAACGGGAACATCGAGTGCTGAAGCGCGTAGCCCTTAAAAATCGTCTGTCCTCGGTTGCAACACTGATTACCGAGTCTCTGGAAGCAACATCAGCTCAATAACTGTTCGTCAGGAGCTTCGTAAAATGGGTTTCCATGGCCGAGCAGCCGCACACAAGCGTAAGATCACCATGTGCAATGCCAAGTGTCGGCTGGAGTGGTGTAAAGCTCCGCCGCCATTGGACTCTGGAGCATTGGAAACACGTTCTCTGGAGTGATGAATCACGCTTCACCATCTGGCAGTCCAACGGACAAATCTGGGGTTGGCGGTTGCCAGGAGAACGCTACCTGCCCCAATGCATAGTGCCAACTGTAAAGTTTGGTGGAGGAGGAATAATGATCTGGGGTTGTTTTTCATGGTTCGGGCTAGGCCCCTTAGTTGCAGTGATGGGAAACCTTAACGCTACAGCATACAATGACATTCTAGATGATTTTGTGCTTCCAACTTTGTGGCAACAGTTTGGGGAAGGCCCTTTCCTGTTTCAGCATGACAATGCCCCCGTGCACAAAGCGAGGTCCATACATAAATGGTTTGTCGAGATCAGTGTGGAAGAACTTGACTGGCCTGCACAGAGCCCTGACCTCAATCCCATCGAACACCTTTGGGATGAATTGGAACACTGACTGCGAGCCAGGCCTAGTTACCCAACACCAGTGCCCGACTTCACTAATGCTCTTGTGGCTGAATGGAAGCAAGTCCCTGCAGCAATGTTCTAACATCTAGTGGAAAGCATTCCCAGAAGAGTGGAGGTTGTTATAGCAGCAAAGGGGGGGACCAACTCAATATTAATGCCCATGATTTTGGAATGAGATGCTGGACGAGCAGGTATCCACATACTTTTGGTCATGTAGTGTATCGCCGAACTTTTGCCACACACGGAGGCTCTATGACTGTATGATTGGCCAACAACAAGCTACACGCACCACCTGTGAAAAGCAAGAGTAGCAGCATAAATGATACAATTTCTCTCTCTACTGAAGCAGTCGCATTCGGATCTGTACGGGTCCTTCCGGACAAGTCAGTTCAAATTACACACACCTGAGACCTGTGACTATCCTATCAGATCAGTTCCAGACCCCTGACATGATTTAGAATTCTGGATCCGGATCGGGTCTCGGGTATTCGGGTACAGGTGGGTTGTGAAGACCTAATCAGAACCCAAAACATAAGCTTGCTTTACTCCAATGTTTGTAAACATCATAAATGTAAACAAAAACCCTGTATAGTTTAAACCATGTTTTGAGGCTATCATTTTCAGTTAGACCTTGTATCCATAGCTCTGTCTATATGAATTTGAGTGGTTACATTTCCCAGCTTTTTATCTAAACAGTGGTGGGGTGAACGTTTTGTTATTGTTTCAACTGCGTATTGGCCCTTTCAGATGTACCTTTTGGTTGAAAAGGTGAAAGGTCAGTAGTGAAACATCACAACTTGGGTAACAACATTTTCCACTTTTCCAGCCGGGAACGCTGAACTTCCAAGAACTCCCGACATACGCCCCATTAATGTACAACACACTTTTGTGAAACAACAGCTACTTGTATACATACAAGCAGTGGATAATTAACACATTTGAGTCTGTGGCCTTTTGGGTTCATTATTGTCCCTAGCTCGCAGTCGGCTGTGATTGTATGCTTGTTGTCCCTTGCAGTGCCCAGGCGAAGGAAAAGTAGAATCAGAGAGGCCTATGGCGAGCACTTCTCAGAGAGTGCGGTAAGTGACTGTACAAAGTACTTTTGGCGTATGTATTGTCTTCACTTCAGTGTTATTAGGCCTTAGACCATCCTTGAGGGAATTATCAAAGAGATGTACAATTTATCTAGGTTATTTCTTGCGTAGCAGTTTATACCATATACCAGGGTATTTCGAAATACAGACGGTATGATTTTCAATACCATTTAAAATATACATATTTTCTTTCTTTCTGGGGGTTGGGGGCACCCCCACCTTGATGTTGCTGCGGGTTACGTGCTACGCCACTGCTTATATCTATAAGTGAAAAATAACTATAAGAAATCTGTGTCAAATAAGTTATATCCAACTCAGGGCTCCAACTATGCATTTGGTTTGCTAGCTAAGTGGCTAGATGTCAAGATCAAGCTTATTGGTTACAGCAGATATTCAATCGCCTCCTGGATTGTTGAGATGGCACCCCTTGTGTGCACATTCTGGTAATACCGTATACCCTGGTATGGTACAGAAACGGTATGAAAATCTGGATACCGTCCTGCACTCTTGTTTTTTATTTATTGAACTAATCATTGTCGTAATGCTTATTTTTTAGGTAACATACCCAAGAGTTATGAATGCTGTTGAGAGGAGGACTGCTGTGACAAGACCGGCGCAAGACTATGACAGAGAATTTGAATATGAAACCAATCAGTATAGCGGCATTCGAAGTTACCATGATGATGACCACAGAGGATACCGTAGCGACAGCATTCACACAGGAAGTGTTCGAGGATACCATGGTGACAGTAGACCCATAGGAAGCATCCGAGTGAGGAATTCCCCACCACCCCGACAGGTGGGTGAAGCTTTATTGTGGCCAATCTAAGATTTAGGCCCAAATACTTGTCATTTTCTAATTTTGGTGTCATAAGAAAACGGATTAGTGATGCGAAAGGTTTTAGCTGAATACCACTGTGTATTTTACCAAGTCAATACCTGCTCTACTCTTTTCTATCTCTAATATAGCTATTGGTATTTTTCTGTGCAGGAGGATTACAGAGGTCCATACTACAGGGGATCCAGAGATGATTCTCTGATGGGGCGTCAAGGAGAGATGAGGTAAACCAGGGGTCCCCTCCTGTTACTAATTAGGCCAACGCCTATATGAAGTGATAGTAAGGTGGCAAGCCTGCTGTGTTTTTATGAAAATGTGTGATGGAGACCGGTGCCTTGTATTGCTCCTTACCATATTTATAACGATTCGGTGACAAGTGTAGTGTACTGATGCTGTATATGAGCTTGTATAAAACAGGGTTGTGGTGTTATGCACCCGTTACTGTAAGTCTCTTTGGATAAAAGCTTCTGCTAAATGGCATTTATTGTTATTATTAAATTATTATACTATGAACCACCAGGTGGCAGCAGAGTCTTGTCTTTCTCAAGCCCCTTTCTGAATGGTTTGAGGTTTTGTGTTGATTTGAGGGATCTGAGGAGAATTTTTCAAATCATGTATGTATCTTTGTGTAATCCATAACTTTGGTTATATAACATATGGCATTAATCAAAACCTTGAATTCTGGACTTTTAATTATTACGTCTCAGTAGGAATTAGTACCCCTCTCAGGAAAAACTTAGACTGAAATCCCCACTCGAGATATACCACACTTGACTTATATCACACAATCGCAATGAAGAGGGACTGAAGTGAATTTGCCAACTTATCTCTGTGAGCTATTGTGAGGGAACGACTGAGAGGAGGCTGGTGGCTCTCGTTTCATAACGTATTCCACTTATCAGCCACTAATACTCCTCGCCTTGAGGGGCTTGGAGCGCGACCCCACACAGAGCACAGCTAAAGCCAGTGGCTCTGCTCTGCCACAGTGCTGCCAAGACAGCCGTGTAGCACTGGCCCAAAACAGAGTGGCAACAGTTCACAGGCCAAGACCAACCCCTCCCTTTCACTCCGCCTAAAGTGGAGTCACACCAGGCTCCAGACAAGGACAAAGGGCTCTACTGACTGAGCCAGCCAGCAAGGCTAAACCCCCCCCTAGCTAAACAACCACCACCATGCTCTTGGCTCTCCACAGAATCTATGCACAGTGTACATGTGCTGTCTGCTGTGCTGGGGGGGATGGGGGGAGGGAGAGCAAGCTCTATTAGTGGGCCAGATTCCAATTCCGTTAGCACCAATTATATGACCCACCCTACCGGTGTATAGGGCACCGACGAGAAGTTCCAGGAAGTTCATTCTCAATGCAATCACCCGTTGTGATAATAAATATTAGCGATATTACTGCGCAACGTAGACATTCTATTTTCTCCCAAGATTGCAAGACAATTCGTATGTTGATGTAGTACCCATCGGTTAGGAATGTTTTAACCTCTGTGTTGAGAAGTAGTTTTTACCGTCAGTTTCTGGTGCAAAGAGCACCCCCAAAAAAACGACACTAACCATGAGCCTTGAGGTCTGTATCGTCCAATCACAGAGCAGATACAAGTCACGTGATCCGCGAGTGAACACATGCATGTTCGCCAACAGAGCAGGTCACTTGCATCTCCCCCGTGATTGGACGATACAGCAGCTGTGGAGCGGCATCATGTGCTTGCCAACAGATCATGTGACTTTTCTAATTGTATTATTATGTTAAAACATTTTTTATTGAATATTTAAAACGTACAATATACTTGCAGTGGAGCCGCTCAACAACTACATCATATTAGTCTACTAACAGACTCCCATCCAGAGAGACACACAGAAGCAACCAGGGTCAACGCCCTGCTCAAGGGCACGTCGACAGATCTCCCACAAGGTCAAAAACGGGGACCCGAACCAGCGATCCATCAGCCACCGGCCCAAGATCACGTGACTTGCATCTGCTCTGTGACTGGACGACACAGACCGCAATGCTGTATGGGATGAGTAGTTTGTTTGCCTCTTAACTCCAGTATGTACACAGTCTACCATTGACATTTTTTTTCCCCATATATCAGTTTTTGTAAGGCGAGGTGGTTCCAAACGTAATCTTTTGAATTAATGGTTCACCCCAGAGGTGTTTGCATCTATTCAACGTTTGGAACCACGAAAATCAGCATGTTATTGAAATGCATGCTAAAAATGAGTGGCCGTGTCAGTCCCGGAGCCACAACCACGAAAAGAGCGGCACGGCCCGTCGGTGCCCTATTGCAGAAATGCACAAAATAATTGGCTAAAAATAGTATTTAGAGATTGTAAATGCAAAATGTTTAGTTGACAATTCGAATCTCCAAGTTCGGTCTTTTTGGTTTAGAATGATGATAATAATCATAACTGCTTCCTTGGCTTGTAGGCAATGCTTGTAGGAGACTTGTAGGCAGTGGAGGCTATAGAAGACTCCTGGTGTGGTGTTGACACGGCGGCAGGCAGGCATCTGGGTCTGGTTTTCCACTATTAGTGTGGTCAGTAGGTTGGCGGGAGGAGTCACCCCTGCAGTGCAGCCCACAGGAAGCAGCGGCCAGGAAGTCTTTGGAGGGGCTCTCTCCTGGCCGGAGGTGTCTCATCAACCGGCCATGTGGAGACTGAGGTGGCCAGACTGAAGATGAACAGCAAGGCCACACCACCACCCCACTACCTCTCCCTAACACAATTAAAGACAGGGTACTGGGTCTAGGGGCTGCTTCATGGTCCTCAGTCACAGGGTCCCCCACTAACATGCAGAGAGTGTGTGTGTGTGTGTGGGGTGAACACTGCAGGGGGGGCCTTGGCAACTGAGGCAGGCGGTGGATTAATCAATCTGCTCCTTTGTGGAGCTCTTGACCTCGTGATGAATAGCAGATAATGAGGGAAAATGGGGAGCCTTGTTAAGTGCCAGAAGTGCAACTGGTTAGGAGTCAACTACTCTCCCTTTGAACTTTCAAAGTCACCTCAGACAAACCTTGCTGCACGCTGCTCTAATGGTTTTTTGTAAACCTGTCTTTGTAATTAGACCTCAACCCATAATTGCAGTCATGTTATATTTGTGCATGTGGCTGATTGCATTCAGTAAGATGATGAAAGCGATGGGAGGGATCGGTTGCCGTTTGACTAAAGAAGCCAATTACATTGGTATTGGGTTTATATATTATTAGTTTTCAAAATGAGGTCATTTAAATTTTTTATTTGTTTGTCTAATGATTTCGGTGTAATGGATTGGGGCTTTACCAGCATGACCTTTTTAATAGAGAGAGGCTGAGTCCCAGATGGCAACCTATATAGTGCAATACTTTTGGTCAAAAGTAGTGCACTATATGGGGAATAGGGTGCCATTTGGAACGCAGAAAGCTCTCTCAGATCTCCTTCTGCTTCCTAGCTCAGTCAGCCAGGGCCTCCTTTTCCCACCCTGGTATTGTGCAGTTCTCTCTTTTTGGACCTGAAAGCGATATTGGAGCTCTTATTGCAGGTGGGGCTGTGCCTTGCTTTCAGATCAGCATGTTTTCTTCTCCCTGGTCCGCAAGGATGTAACATGCGTTTAGAGAACATCTTCCTAAGTTGGAAGAACTGCTTTGAAGATATAGATATAGTATAACAAATATTTTAAAAAATTACTTTTTCCTTCTAAAGCTGACATTTTTTTCCAAGTATAGTGTCCATAGAATTACTTTTTCATAGCTTTGTTATGGAAAGAGAGGTGAGGTTAGGGGGATCGCTCACTGCAACGGTGGTAATTAACTTTATTTGGCAAATGGCAGGTTGAGCCTTGGCTACTTCAAACGGGCCTGGGGGTCGTAAAAGCTGGAGGACATTTTGTTTGTGACGTGGCCCTCTAAGTTCAGGCAGGGGTCATGAAAACCAGGTGCCGTTGGATGGTTAATTTATATATACCTCTAGAGTTGGGGCGGTATCCAGATTTTCATACCGTTTCTGTGCCATACCTGGGGTATATGGTATTACCGGAAGTGAACACAAGAGGCGCTGTTTACCTCCAAAATATAACTTATTTTCCAAATAGAACTTTGGGTTATGCACAAAACAATTTAGGCAACATGAATCTTGATCCATTAGGGGATTGAATGTCTGCTGTAACCAAGAAGCTTGATCTTGACATCTAGCCACTTAGCTAGCAAGTTAGCAAACCAAATGCATAGCTGGAGCCCTGAGCTGGATATAATTTATTTGACATCTTATATTTCGTATAGTTACACTTCACTTATCGTTATAAGCAGTAGCGTAGCACACACCCCCCGCGAGGGTGCCCCCTATAAGGCTCTGCCTGTGTGGCTGCTTTATACCTGTATCTGCCCTGTACCCTCAGCCAGGCGAGGCGTGCGCTCATTGTGCCCATACGTCGATGCGTTCACTGAGGAGACGAGTGGCGTTCTTCAGGCTTGGCCTGGAATCCCCTCGCCCTCAGCCTGTATCTGCATCAGCACCCTCTCCCAGGTTTGGTGAGAACCATCAGGGTTCTATAGTATGCACACGGAGAAGGAAGAGGCACACTCGCACCACGACTTCTCAAGTCCCTGGTCCCTGTATGGTCACGGAGTGTCTGCTGAACCTAGTGTGTACACGGAGAAAGAAGAAACACACTTGCACCACAAATGATCAGCCACCATGGCCTCTATTTGGTCCCTGTGCCAAGAGAGTGAATGTATCTGATCCCAGTCTGACCCTTGATACGCCTGTACTGCACTCTACAGTCGCACAGGGACAGTCTGAAGAAGAAGCACCGCAGATCCTGACTAAGAAGTTCCAGCCGGCTGTAAAGGAGGAAGAGGATCAGTTCTCCATCGTAATGTCCATGGAGAGGGAGAAAAGCTAGACATCACTCCAGCCAACGCAATATCCCAAATGTTCTGAAATCCACTGTGAGCTGCAAGATGTGGTTGGCAAAGCTGCAGCTAAATTTGACTTGCCCTGGCCAGACCTCCCTCCGACTGTCCCAACCAGAAAGGACGGTGTTGACCTTGAAGCGTCACAGCAAAAGCAACTACGGCGTCCTCTCCCCTTCTTCATTGACGTCCATGAAACAAGTCCTCGGATCGCCCAGGTACCAGTCCCACACAAGTGAAGGGTTTTTGCAAAGGCAAACAATGCCTATTTGGCCATGGACCGGGAGGCAGAGAAGGGATACACTGCCTTTTCCCCGTGTGGTGTCATCCCTTTCCCCCTCCTGGGCGGAGGTCCACACCTACACTCCCCAACTTGGATGACAAGATCACTGAACAGCTTCTGGAGAAGGCTTATCTTGCTTGTGGCCAGGCTAGCTGCGCACTCAACACGGCAAACCTGCTGCAAGCCTACAACGCCAAGGTCTTGGCAGAGCATGCCACCAAACCGATTGACAAGGATACAGCTATTGAGATCATCAAGGCCACAGAGTTGGCAATCAATTGCTCCTGGGTGACCGAGGACCTGGGACGTGCTATGGGAGCACAGCGGAATCTTTGGCTCTCGCTGATCGAGCTGCCAAACTGGGAGAAGTTGGCCCTTCTGAATGCCCCGGTCAGCCCACAGGGATTGTTTGGAGAAGAAGCAGCCAAGTACCTGATAAACAAGTTCTAGCCTGCATTGGAAGAAGTCAAGGAGCAGGAGGAAGAGGTTGAGGAGGAGCCCATAGCCTGGAAGACAAAGGTCCCCCGCAGACGTTCTAGGAAGAAGACTGCTGCTGACCGCTCACGCACATGTTCAAGGGCACAGTTTGGAAGAAGTGGTTTTAGATGTTTGTCCTTGCGTGGATGCTATTAGATTGTTATTTAGGGCTAACAGGTCTTATGATGAGCTCTGCCTCAGAGTTAACATTCAGTCTTTACAAAGGGTTTTCAAAACTTCATAAGGCCTTTTTAGAGGGTAGTTATTAGGGATGGGTGGATCTGAATCTATTAGAGAAGGGCAATACATCGATTCATCTAGGCTAATCTTTGGACTTAACTAGTTGGTTTTAAAGGTAGGACAGTATTTTCTTCAAATATAGTGTATGTCAAAGTATTTACTTTGATAATATTTGATTGAGGTATTTTCTTCTGTCATTTTAGAATAAGCAGCAGAGCGGACTCCCACCTCAGCAGCGGAGTTCAAGGGATAGCTCCTCTCTCAAGGACCATGTCTCCGGCAGCTAACCCCGATAGAGTGGACTCCAATCTGATGCAGGCCCTCATGTACTTGGACCGAGGGTAGGCCTGTTCCTTCTAGTGCCAAAACTACTCAATAGAACTACTCAAATGTTGGCTTTCAGTTTTACTGTTTTTCAAGATACAAGCCACAACTTATTTTGTCCAGCAACTTTAGTGTTTCGTTCTTTCACTCTACACTTAGAGGGATTTAGAATCCAAGTGCTCATGTAGAGACATTGGCTTTAGTTCTATAGTTGAATGGATGGGCCCTTGAATCCCCTTCTCTCTCTCTCTCTGATTGTCTTATCAGAGAGGACCCTGAGGGTCTTAGGCGAAGGGGCCCGGGGCCCTACCCTGTAGGCCCAGCCGGGGACACTTACACAACCGTACGGGATCGCTCTCCCATCAGGATGGATATCCCACCAGGCCCTGTTCTCATGCGCTCCGGGTCCAACACCAACAGAAGGAGCTACTCCCCAGACAGGGACCAGAAGAGCTTCTCCTACCAGCAGAGCCAGCAGAAGAGTAAGTCTGCATCCCAAATGTCTCCCTATTATTCCCTGTAGTGCACTACGTTTGACCAGGGCCCATAGGGGATGGGAGTTTCCTTTTGGTTTAACTACAGAGCGGTTTAGTTCAGCCGTCAATGATCAACAATATCAGTTTTAAATCTATCACTTTAGTCTGGCTCTGTACCAGTGTCCATACTAGCATACCACTTGACATGAAGCAATGCATTGGATATTAGAACCTTTTGTGTTTGTAACTGCTGCCAGTCATTTTGGGGACCTTTTTTCTCTCTCGCCCCTCCAGGGTATAACGAAGAGCCTCACAGCCAGAACAGAGAACCTGGTAAGTCTACATTACACATTGAACAGCCTAGCCAATTCAATGATCCAACATATTCCTCAAATAGTGTTTTGCTACATGTAGGCCTATCCATAAAGGAACACTTTACATTTACATTACATTTTAATCACTTAGCAGACGCTCTTATCCAGAGCGACTTACAACTTTGGCACCTTGGTTTGAAGTGATGTAAAAGCTGAAATGTAGCACCGCTCTCTGACAGGAGCATCTGTTTTCAGTGGAGGTGTCTATTAAAGAGAGGTGCTGGAACATGTTAACGATTTTAATTACACATACACATTTTTCTCGAAGGCTTTTGATTCAAGGACTGAACTTTGGCTGGTGTGAGAGTAGCATCAACACTGAGCTAGCAGATGTCTTCAAGATCAAGCCAGCACTCACTCACATTACCTTCCCTTGTGAGTGGAGTGGGGCATGCATACCAATATATAGTAACTCTCTTTTGTGCTACAAAATAATTCCATCACTGAATCTAATAAAAAGACTAGGACACATTTTTTTCGGTGGATACAGTGCCTTGCAAAAGTATTCATCCCCCTTGGCGTTTTTCCTATTTTGTTGCATTACAACCTGTAATTTCAATAGATTTTTATTTGGATTTCATGTAATGGACATACAGAAAATAGTCCAAATTGGTGAAGTGAAATGAAAAAAATAACCTGTTTTTCAAAAGATTCTAAAAAATAAATAACGGAAAAGTGGTGCGTGCATATGTATTCACCCCCTTTGCTATGAAGCCCCTAAATAAGATCTGGTGCAACCAATTACCTTCAGAAGTGGCATAATTAGTTAAATAATGTCCACCTGTGTGCAGCGTAAGTGTCACATTACATTTAACATTTTAGTCATTTAGCAGACGCTCTTATCCAGAGCGACTTACAGTTACTGAGTGCATACATTTTTCACTTTCACATGATCTCAGTGTGTATATATACACACATGTTCTGAAAGGCCCCATATTCTGAAACACCACTAAGCAAGGGGCACCACCAAGCTAGCAGCACCATGAAGACCAAGGAGCTCTCCAAACAGGTCAGGGACAAAGTTCTGGAGAAGTACAGATCAGGGTTGGGTTATAAAAAAATATCCAAACTTTGAACATCCCACAGAGCACCGTTAAATCCATTATTAAAAAATGGAAAGAATATGGCACCACAACAAACCTGCCAAGAGAGGGCAGCCCACCAAAACTCAAGGACCAGGCAAGGAGGGCATTAATCAGAGAGGTAACAAAGAGACTAAAGATAATCCTGAAGGAGCTGCAAAGCTCCACAGCGGAGATTGGAGTATCTATCCATAGGACCACTTTAAGCTGTACACTCCACAGAGCTGGGCTTTATGGAAGAGTGGCCAGAAAAAAGCCATTGCTTAAAGAAAAAAATAAGCAAACACGTTTGGTGTTCGCCAAAAGCCATGTGGGAGACTCCCCAAACAGATGGAAGAAGGTACTCTGGTCAGATGAGACTAAAATTGAGCTTTTTAGCCATCAAGTAAAACGCTATGTCTGGCACAAACCCAACACCTCTCATCACCCCGAGAACACCATCTCCACAGTGAAGCATGGTGGTGGCAGCATCATGCAGTGGGGATGTTTTTCATCGGCAGGGACTGGGAAACTGGTCAGAATTGAATGGATGGCGCTAAATACAGGGAAATTCTTGAGGGGAAACCTGTTTCAGTCTTCCAGAGGTTTGAGACTGGGACGGAGGTTCACCTTCCAGCAGGACAATGACCCTAAGCATACTGCTAAAGCAACACTTTGCTTCTTAATATAAATCCACTAGCGTTCTGTATAATTACACGATTCGTTTGTGTTTCTTACATCTGTAAATAGCTAGTTTGTCTTCTCTTAGCAAGTTGGGCCTAAATCTTGTTAGCCGCTAATCGCTAGTTATCTGGCTAGCCAACTAATAAATGTACGGAGTCAGAGCAAATGTAATTAGCTATATTGCCTGAAAATACCAGTGATGGTGTAGATCTAAATCAGCATGTTGTTTGTGCAACAGTAACTTCTAAATCAAATAGGAATAAGGGGAAGCATAAATATTTTAGCAACATGAAGTAGCTAAGAGAAAACATTCAATGTAGCCAAAGATTATAGGGTCCCCTAGGAAACACTTGTCAACACTTTGTATCCTACCCTGTCACAATAACTCCTCCCTGGCATTTCCATTCGTTGTCATGGCAAACAACAATATTCAAAGTGCCCACTATTATATTCTAACTATAGAATTAGAATAATCATTCTATTCCCATGATTCCAACAGTTCACCCAAGTGTTCTGCTCTAAATCGCAAGGCAAATCGCAATTGCAACATTTGGATGAAAAATAAGGCCTAGGTTGTTTGGCCATATCGTGCAGCCCTTCGTGGCAGTGTGGAAATGATCTGAAATTAGTGCAGGAAATGCAGAAATCGATCCATTATTTTTGGTTGAATTGAACAGTATAAAACAATCAGAATGGAGAAAGACCCATTGAAATCACTTGGAATGTATGTGTTGCCATCGTATGGTCACGCACTACCCATAAAGGGAATGGAGAACTTGTATTACTCCAAAACATAAAATATCGTCAAACTCCATCATACCGTCCAATTTTTAAAAAAAATACCATGATATTATATTTTGCCATATCGCCCAGCCCTAAACATGACTAATGCCATACTCAGCCTACTGCCATAGTCAATTTAATATCTAATTATTAGTGTGCATGTAAACAAACTCATTCATTCCACATTAGTGGTTTGATGTTCAATCTGCATAGGTCCCTTTTGCTGCTGCTTGACTGATTTCATTAAATGTCTCTTTGTTGGATTACAGACAACACACCACACACCACACCACACCACACACACACACCACACACCACACCACACCACACCACACCACACCACACCACACCACACCACACCACACCACACACACACACAACATAACCACTCCTGGATGCTCCTCTTCTGGATTTGCCGTTTGTGGTTATCTGCTGATCTATGTGTCACTAATAATAAGCCTCTTCTCCTAATTCAGTGTGTCTGGTCAGTGACTGTCATACCAGATTACCAGGTTCTCTTCACAGTGCACACAAATCGTCTGTCCTAGAGAGAGAGTTCTATGTCTGTGGTCGGTGCTACTCTACTAACACAGCTAATAGCCTAAATAAAAATAAAATAAAGTCTAGTTTGGCTGCAGTTTTGAACTAAGGAACCACTATTTCATGGGTTACTTGGTGTCTCAGTCAGTCTCACAACCTGAGATCTCTGCAGTTTAGCTGGGGGAAAAAGGAATAAAACGTCCTGGAAGGAAGTGTTTTTAATCTCACATTGGCTCAGTCTCATCGCCGTGGGAGATTCCTTAAATAAAAACAAAGCCGTCCGTGTTTGTTTATAGACTTATTGTAGCCGGCAGAGCACAATATTTGAATTTAGTCACAGCTGAACTTGTCAACCGCTATTGTGCGAGCTATTCCAATGAGAGAACGTAAAATAAACAGCGACTTGTCCGTGCTGTGCTTGTCCACAGTCCCGTAGCATCTTGTCCAATCCATTGTTAACTGTACTAGTGCAAGGATCGCCTGGTAGATGACTGTAGAGAATAAGTAGTGGTAGTTCCCCAATGTGTTTTAAATACTGAGAGGATTTCTATGGAATCGTACTGCGGTCGGTGGTCCTGATTTGATTTGGTTTACCGCCCTCCTGTTTTCTTTCACATTGCTTCTGTTTAAAATGCTTCTTTAGATTTACTGTACATGTGTGAGAGATGCAAGTGTGCTGGATTTCTAACTGCTTCCATCTTTCTCTTCGCTCTTTTTTTCTGTCCGTCTTCCTCTCCTCCACAGATAAGCCCAGGTTGCTGAGCCACACCAGAAGTGCCTCCCTAGATGGATCACCACACAGCTATGTGGCAATCAAGGTGGGGCTGCCTGACTGCATGACTATGTAACTACATGACTACTGTTGCTTTTAATTCAGTTTAACCCCTCACATCCAGTTGATAAGATCAGTGTTTGTATCACTGCGATACCTGTAGAAGAATACCGTTTAGCATAGTAGCGTTAAACTATTCCTGTAAGCTAGAACAATCTCCGTAGATCAGAACGTTTTGCCAGCACAGGATTGTATTATGGAATTCCATTAGCCTCAATATATAGTTACAGACTGTTACCTTACAGACAGTTTATTAGTTGTCTGTGTTTTCAACATGTTTTAGTCGTCACATTTTCCATTCTGTCCTTTGGAAACAGAGTTCATCAACACAATTCATTGCCTTGTCATGGAGGATGGAATATGTTTCAGATCCCTGTGTATGTTATTCTGAAAGTCACATCACAGAGGGACAGTTGATGTACGTTATATGGCCTGTCTCCTCCTTGTGGTCTGACGAGGTCACGATAGACAATAGACTTTTAAGGCTGCGTTCACCATGCATGACCCATTTCCTTGCCGTGGTTGAAAGCTTTCTGGATTCTGTAAACTGAAAGTAATGGGTGTTTCACAAGCTGTTGGTTTTCAATGCTAACACGGTAACAAAAGGCTTCCTCTCGCTTCAAATTGATCATGTTTTGTTTCTCTTTTCCCTTTTAACACTAAATGATGCAGTATGATGATTCGTTGACGTCTGTAGGCGTGGGCCTTCATCTTTGGCTGTCTGCAGTCCTTTGATCAAAGTTGTAGTGGTCAAAACATTCTAGATTACTGTTGAGATGCTGCATGCATAATAGTGTTTTGTTGCGCTGAACAACGAGAAAACAACAGCAAAAACCATGTTGACTCTGATCAGTGTTGCCTTCACACGCTTTGAATTTGAAAGCAGAATCTGTTAAGCCATTTGAACTGCTGTGTCCTGCCTGTTACTCTAACCCCTGACCTCTAACCCTTTAACCTTTGCCCTCCCAGGAGGAGCGTGTCCCCACCCCAGCCCTGCTAGCGGGGCCGAAGGAGACGGTGTCGGCGAAGGAGGAGAAGGAGCAGACGCAGGAGGACAACTTCAAGACACGGCGCTCTCAAGCCATCGCAGCTAAAGCGCTGGAAATCGAGAAGGTAAGAGGTCCCACTATCCAACGACCCCCCAACTGCTAGCTAATACTCTGCTACTCTGCTAGCTGTGTGGTAGCTTCACTTTCTCTAGTCCAAGTCCTAAACCTTTCCTCCATTTGGATTAATGGCTCTCTGAAACCCTATTGCCTGTATATGGTGTCTCAGGAACATGTCGTTTTGATTTGGGGTGTGGAGAGAGAGAGAGAGAAGGAGAGGAGGAGGAGGAGGATGAGTTGGCAGAAAGGAGCACTGTGGGTTGTGATGCTCTTTTGAGTCTGCCTGCCCGGGCCTCCCTCTATATATACACACACTGCGCTACACTACCACTTATCTGTTCCCGTTAAACCGGGGCAGGAATTGTCTTGCAGTGTTCAGGCAGGCCACCTATGGTGTGGGTTCTTCTTTTGGCATTACATTTACATTTACGTCATTTAGCAGACGCTCTTATCCAGAGCGACTTACAAGTTGGTGCATTCAACTTATGATAGCCAGTGGGACAACCACTTTTTTAAATTATTTTTTTGTGGGGGGTAGAATGATTACTTTTATACTATTCCACTTTTATACTGTACACACACGCACTCTTACGCACACATAACACACAAACGCTTACCCTGTCATTTCTTAACCAGGTCAAAGCAGCAGTGGTTAGAGGGACCGGCTTGTAACATCTGTATTGAGCTCAGCCAAATGCAGTGTGATCCCTAGTCCCTGTACAGTGAAACACCAAGCCAAAGTCACCAGACCTAACAGAAACAGGGATGGATGTGGCTGGGGATGTGGCTGGAGCTGAGGCTGGGGATATGATTGGGGCAGACGGGGGCTGGGGATAGGGTTTGGGATGGGGATATGGGCTGGGTGGCTGGTGCCTTTGACATAGGATGGGGCTGGAGCTGGCATGTGGTTCAGACCTACACTGATTTAGTGTGATGGCTCCAGTCCATAGCTGTTTATTTACCTCCACATGGAGGAAAGAGGTCACCTCTTACCTCCCACACCACCCCTGAGCCACGAGCACTCATTCCTGTATCCTGTCCTGAGTTTCAGGGGAGGCTGTTGAATGAGCACATTTGCAGTGAGAATGAGGGATGAGGACTGGAAGTAGACACAACTCCATATGATTTGGATACTCAGTGGGGTCGGTCGAGAAATGTTTGTCTGGTTGATGTTCTTATAATACCCTACTGTTGAGCTACCTTAGCCACGTAATATGTGGCCTATTTACAGGCAAGGAAAGCAAATGAGAAAACCGAGACATTTATTTATGCTAAGATCCAGTAACTTCCTCTTGAAATACTCCTGTGTTACGTTAGCGGAATTTAAAAAATACAATCAAATGAGTCAGATAACAAGCTAGTAGTTGACAACACTTGATCTTGTAACCCTGTATTTAATTGATGGTACTACACTTTTAAGCATTTGCCCACAGATTCTCCTCCGATTTTTCAAGCATGGATTTGCAACTACTATTTACATTTTGGTTAGAGAAACTAGATGAAGTATCAGAGAAACCACGTGAAGTTTCAGAGAAACTTTTCAACTGAATTTGAATATCGAGACCAAAGTGGCTGGCAGTTATTTTCTGAGTAGTCCCTCCAGTCATAATTTAAATCAGTGTAAATTAAAGATATCCATTTCTCCCCTATTAGTCCTTGAGATGGAGCTGCGTCCCAAATGGCACCCTATTCCTTTTATAGGGAATAGGGTGCATTTGGGATACGGCTGGTCCGGTCTGCAGTCAGCCCAGGCTGAGTGATTACGTGGCTGTTTTTAATAATATCCTCTGTGTACTAGGCCCTCCAGACATTACTCCACTTCCCTTATTAACTCAGGACCCCTGCCTCCCTCTCTGCCTGCCACAGTACCTGTTTCTGTGCCTCCCTCTCTGCCTGCCACAGTACCTGTTTCTGTGCCTCCCTCTCTGCCTGCCACAGTACCTGTTTCTGTGCCTCCCTCTCTGCCTGCCTCAGTACCTGTTTCTGTGCCTCCCTCTCTGCCTGCCACAGTACCTGTTTCTGTGCCTCTCTCTCTGCCTGCCTCAGTACCTGTTTCTGTGCCTCCCTCTCTGCCTGCCTCAGTACCTGTTTCTGTGCCTCCCTCTCTGCCTGCCTCTGTACCTGTTTCTGTGCCTCCCTCTCTGCCTGCCTCAGTACCTGTTTCTGTGCCTCCCTCTCTGCCTGCCTCAGTACCTGTTTCTGTGCCTCCCTCTCTGCCTGCCTCTGTACCTGTTTCTGTGCCTCTCTCTCTGCCTGCCTCAGTACCTGTTTCTGTGCCTCCCTCTCTGCCTGCCTCAGTACCTGTTTCTGTGCCTCCCTCTCTGCCTGCCTCAGTACCTGTTTCTGTGCCTCCCTCTCTGCCTGCCTCAGTACCTGTTTCTGTGCCTCCCTCTCTGCCTGCCTCAGTACCTGTTTCTGTGCCTCCCTCTCTGCCTGCCTCAGTACCTGTTTCTGTGCCTCCCTCTCTGCCTGCCTCAGTACCTGTTTCTGTGCCTCCCTCTCTGCCTGCCTCAGTACCTGTTTCTGTGCCTCCCTCTCTGCCTGCCTCAGTACCTCTTCCATTTCCTAATAATTGCTCCCACAGTTGATTTCTTCAAACCAAGCTGCTTACCTATTGCAGATTCAGTCTTCCCAGCCTGGTGCAGGTCTACAATTTTGTTTCTGGTGTCCTTTGACAGCTCTTTGGTCTTGGCCATAGTGGAGTTTGGAGTGTGACTGTTTGAGGTTGTGGACAGGTGTCTTTTATACTGATAACAAGTTCAAACAGGTGCCATTAATACAGGTAACAAGTGGAGGACAGAGGAGCCTCTTAAAGAAGAAGTTACAGGTCTGTGAGAGCCAGAAATCTTGCTTGTTTGTAGGTGACCAAATACTTATTTTCCACCATAATTTGCAAATAAATTCATTAAAAATCCTACAATGTGATTTTCTGGAAAAAAAATTCTCAATTTGTCTGTCATAGTTGACGTGTACCTATGATGAAAATTACAGGCCTCTCTCATATTTTTAAGTGGGAGAACTTGCACAATTGGTGGCTGACTAAATACTTTTTCCCCCCACTGTACATACACTACCAGTCAAAAGTTTGGACACACCTACTCATTCCAGGGTATTTCTTTATGTGTACTATTATTCTACATTGTAGAATAATAGTGAAGACATAAACTATGAAACAACACAAATGGAATCATGTAGTGACCAAAAAAGTGTTTAAACTAATCAAAATATGTTTTATATTTGAGATTCTTCAAAGTAGCCACCCTTTGCCTAGATGACAGCTTTGAACACTCTAGGCATTCTGTCAACCAGCTTCATGAAGTAGTCACCTGGAATGCATTTCAATTAACATGTGTGCCTTGTTAAAAGTTAATTTGTGGAATCTCTTTCCTTCTTAATGTGTGTGTTGTGACAAGGTAGAGGTGGTATACAGAATATAGCCCTATTTGGCAAGAACAGCTCAAATAAGCAAAGAGAAATGGCAGTCCATCATTACTCTAAGACATGAAGGTCAGTCAATGCGGAAAATTTCAAGAACTTTGAATGTTTCTTCAAGTGCAGTCGCAAAAACCATCAAGCGCTATGATGAAACTGGCTCTCATGAGGACCTCCACAGGAAAGGAAGACCCAGAGTTACCTCTGCTGCAGAGGATACGTTCATTAGAGTTAGCTGCCACTCAAATTGCAGCCCAAATAAATGCTTCACAGAGTTCAAGTCACAGACACATCTCAACAGCAACTGTTCAGAGGAGACTGTGTGAATCAGGCCTTCATGATCTAATTGCTGCAAGGAAACCACTACTAAAGGACACCAATAATAAGAAGAGACTTGCTTGGGCCAAGAAACACGAGCAATGGACATTAGGTGGAAATCTGTCCTTTGGTCTGATGAGTCCAAGTTTGCGAGTTTTGGTTCCAACCGCCGTGTCTTTGTGAGATGCAGAGTAGGTGAACAGATGATCTCTGCACGTGTGGTTCCCACCGTGAAGCATGGAGGTGGTGGTGTGGGGTTGCTTTGCTGGTGACACTGTCTGTGATTTATTTAGAATTCAAGGCACACTTAACCAGCATGGCTACCACAGCATTCTGCAGCGATACACCATCCCATCTGGTTTGCGCTTAGTGGAACTATCATTTTTTCAACAGGACAATGACCCAACACACCTCCAGGCTGTGTAAGGGCTATTTCACCAAGAAGGAGAGTGATGGAGTGCTGCATCAGATGACCTGGCCTCCACAATCACCCGACCTCAACCCAATTGAGATGGTTTGGGATGAGTTGGACCGCAGAGTGAAGGAAAAGCAGCCAACAAGTGCTCAGCATATGTGGGATCTCCTTTAAGGCTATTGGAAAAGCATTCCTCATGAAGCTGGTTGAGAGAATGCCAAGAGTGTGCAAAGCTGTCATCAAGGCAAAGGGTGGCTACTTTGAAGAATCCAAAATCTAAAATATATTTTGATTTGTTTAACACCTTTTTGGTTACTACATTATTCCATATGTGTTATTTCATAGTTTGGATGTCTTCACTGTTATTCTACAATGTAGAAAATTGTCAAAATAAAGAAAAACCCTTGAATGAGTAGGTGTGTCCAAACTCTTGACTGGTACTGTACATACAGACACACAAGCAAGCAAACACACATACTCCACTGTACCCCCATAATCCAGACCTCCACGTCTACCCCAACTGCCCCCCTTCACCACTTCACTTCCCCACGCTGAAACCCTCAGCCCTGGCTTCTCAACCCGTCCTGTGTGGCCCTACCTCCAGTATCCGGTCTGGAGATCGGCCCCTGGCTCCCACCTGGGAGGTAGGGGGGGAACCCAGGCATAACACATACACACACACACACACACACACACACACACACACACACAGGTGCAGGTTAAACCTTCCTGTTTTGTAAAGTAACAAGGGACTGGTTCTGTTCTGTCTGAGGGTTCAGAGTATAGTTTGAGGAAACGGTACTCCCTAAATACTCTGTATTGTTATTAATACGCCGTGACGCTCTTCCTCTCTCATACAATTCTCCCTCCAAGACTGTGTGTGTGTGTGTGCGCGCGCAGTAATGTCAAGGGAAATCATTCATTTTGAGTTAATTGTTCATCACAAGGCCTTTTTTAAAACTAATTCCCACGCCTTCCTTTTTGAAGCTTCAAAGCGTGTAGAAGTGTATATAGGAACCTAATGAAGTGAACATGTAATCAGTGTCAACACACACTGTAGTTTGGGAAAAAGCTTAGGGAAAGAGTTTTTGTTTTGAAAGATGGCAAACATAATCAGCCTGGTGGTAACTGTAGCTGGTGGGTACTCTGAGATGTGACCATTCCTTTTGTCTTGTTCATGTTACTTGTTTCTTAATGCATCTTCAAACCTGGAACCAATTTTTCTCTCCTTCACAAATATGCTTACCAAAATGAAAAAGTTACTCTCATAGCACAGTGTACTGATCAAACGTATCCTAAATTCATTATTAAGTGTATTTCCCTATTTGATCAAACTGTTTCAGAATAAAGTAGAAACTGAATAAAGTAGCAAGTTATCCTTCTGACTAGGAGGAGAAAGTTGTTTAAAGAGGAAGTTGACCCTGGAGTTACTTGGCCACACATGTAGTTTTGTCTCGCTCTTCCCTGTGGTTGGTGTCAGTCCAACACTATCATTATGTGACCTGGTGGCTACGGTTGACATGATGGGCTACACAGCCTACAGACATTAAAGGCTGATGCTGAGATCACATACGTCATTTTATGTGTGGGAGTGAGCCTGTGCAGTCAGATTTGTGTTTTTTAAGCAGCACGCAACTTTTGGTCACATGATACCTCGCCATACCATGCGTTGCTAGACTCCCAAATAGCAACGTTCACAAAGGGACGATAGCAGAGTTTTTTTTGTTGTCTTTCCATTTGTGGTGAAAGCAAAGAAGAATCACGTTCTGGTTCTCTTCCCTTGCTAGAAAGCTGGCTAAACAGCCTGCAAGCTAGCTAACCTTTTAGCTTCCCACATCTCCATGTGAAATAATCAGATTTATAATTAAATAATATGCCCTGGCAAATAATCTTATACTTGCCAGTGTAACCTATCAAATTATCCAAGTTTGATATGCTGCTTGAACATATTTGCTTCCATATCAGCTAACAATAGAATGTAGTAATTTTTCTGTTTTTACCTTTTCAAAATAACCTAGAATCACCTAGTTATTACTTCTAAACAAGATACAATTTTGGGGGGGAATTCTAAGCCTACGATGTTTGGTTTATTGTTTGAACAGTCACAGATTATATTTGGTTATCAATGCAAAATAGTCTGCTTATTTGATACAGGAGTCTAATGCCAAGCTTAACCAAGCTGGAGCGTTCTTGAAGTTGTGATTTTGAAGTTGATTGGGAACCACGACACAATTTGATATGTCCAGTTAATTATTTTGTGAAACAACTTTGTGCCAGAAGAGAATAAGGAGAGAAATCTATTTTCCTGGTTCCATTTGAACCAAGCGAGTTTGGTGGTAAAATACAGAGCTTCATTGTCTACACAACACTGCCCCCACCGCTGGGCATTATTTGAGCGGAACAAAACTCTGTCGAAAGCAACAGGCAGGACTACGTACTACAAGGAGCCGCCCATTTTGTGACAAAACGCTATTCACATACTGCGAGTGCTCTGAATCATCCGTTTGTATAAAGTGTGCCGAGCCTCTAAAGAATTAGTCTCTAAGGCTAATATCTCCCACATTCAGGATATATCTGTCAGGGTTTGACATTTTCACAAAAATGTTTTGGTTGTTGTACTTTGTCTTGAGTATGTGTTTTGATTAGTATTACAAATGGGACTACATACAGTGAGCTCCAAAAGTATTGGGACCGTGACAATGTTGTTGGCTCTGTACTCGAGCACTTTGGGTAATGGCTTTCTTGGGTAAACGTTTTCAGTTTGAGCGCCGATTTACTCTAGAATCTTATAGAATTGACTCTCTAGAATCTAACCTTATGTGTTCTAGAATCTTGTCTACATCAGCAACACACCTCTGCAGGTCATTGCAGTTCTGCTCCAGTTCTGAGAGCAGCCTACAGGCTGCAGAATGTGGGTTAGGGATGCGGGAATGTGCAGATAACTGGCTGTGTTAACTGCCTCGACATGCTGCAGCTAGCTGAGCTGAGAGGGTATTTTCAGGGCAATGGAAAGACTCCGACAGAGTGAGAGAGCGAAAAAGATGGGATAGACCGAGAGATGGGGAGAGAGAGAGAGAATATCGGAGACCTTGAGACGTTTGGAGGCTGGAGGCACAAACTGCACTTATTTTAATTTACTCTTAATTAGCAGGTAGCTACAGCAGAGAAGAGACCCCTCGTTTAGTCTCTTTCAGGAGAGTATGGTGGAGTGTGTATAATTTCACTTAACCGTCCTTACCTTGCTTGCCCCAGTTGACCCTTAAAATACCTCAGGTGGTAGCAGGTGTGACATGTCTTATATAGGAATTCCCAGTTGAACATGGCATTTTGTATTTTTTGGTATTTTATTAGGATCCACATTAGCTGTTGCAAAAGCAGCAGTTACTCTTCCTGGGGTCCACACAAAACATGAAGCATGACATAATACAGAACATTAATAGACAAGAACAGCTCAAGGACTGATAGGGCGGCAGGTAGCTTAGTGGGTAAGAGCGTTGTGCCAGTAACCGAAAGGTCGCTGGTTCTAATCCCAGAGCCGACTAGGTGTAAAATCTGTCGATGTGCCCTTGAGCAAGGCACTTAACCCTAATTGCTCCTGTAAGTCGCTCTGGATAAGAGCGTCTGCTAAATGACAAAAAAACAAAAACAAAAAAAAAGACAGAACTACATGCATCACTGAAACCATGTAGGTCCTAGTCTAAAAGATCAGTTTAGACTACTCAGTTAATGAGCAAAACCTTAAATGTCCTTTAGTATACGCCCTGTGTATCTGAAATGTGCTTGGTGTGCTCGGCTATTTGTTTTAGTTTATGTAACAGGGTGAACTTTCCCATGCGTCTTGGCCTGTTTTAAACCTCATTGTTTCAGGTTAGACTTTCTATTATTACCCTGACCTTTGAAAGTACTGTGGTTCTCCGTGACTTGACTTGGCCCACCTAACTGTCTCTACTAAGAGCCCTCAGTACCAGTCAAAAGTTTGGACACACCTACTCATTCAAGGGTTTTGCTTTATTAAAAAAAAAAAAAATTACATTTTAGAATAATAGTGAAGACATCAAAACTATGAAATAACACACATGGAATCATGTAGTAACCAAAAAAGTGTTAAACAAATCAAAATATATTTTAGATTTTAGATTCTTCAAATAGCCAACCTTTGCCTTGATGACAGCTTTGCACACGCTTGGCATTCTCTCAACCAGCTTCATGAGGTAGTCACCTGGAATGCATTTCAATTAACAGATGTGCCTTCTTAAAACTTTAATTTGTGGAATTTCTTTCCTTCTTAATGCTTTTGAGCAAATCACTTGTTGTGACAAGGTGGGGGGTATACAGAAGATAGCCCTATTTGGTAAAAGACCAAGTCCATATTATGGCAAGAACAGCTCAAAATAGCAAGAGAAATGACTGTCCATCATTACTTGAAGACATGAAGGTCAGTCAATACGGAAAATTTTCAAGAACACGTACACATGCCCTTTGCACGTAGCGGACGGCCGGCCTCGTAGCGGGCGGACGGACGGTCTCAGGAAGGCCTCGTAGCGGACGGCGTCGTAGCGGACGGCGTCGTAGCGGACGGCGTCCTGGAACAAGGCCTGATTTTATGCTAGGGTCAAACCAACTTCCTTCTCAACGCAGATTATCTGACCGGCAGCTGTCCTTAGACCACTCTAAAACTCTTCTTTATGTCTTTCAACTCACTGATATACATTTACGTCATTTAGCAGACGCTCTTATCCAGAGCGACTTACAAATTGGTACATTCACCTTATAGCCAGTGGGATAACCACTTTACAATATTTTTTTATATATTTTTTTTCTTTCTTTGGGGTGGGGTAAGGGGGGGTAGAAGGATTACTTTATCCTATCCCAGGTATTCCTTAAAGAGGTGGGGTTTCAAGTGTCTCCGGAAGGTGGTGAGTGACTCCGCTGTCCTGGCATCGTGAGGGAGCTTGTTCCACCATTGGGGTGCCAGAGCAGCGAACAGTTTTGACTGGGCTGAGCGGGAACTGTGCTTCCGCAAAGGTAGGGGGGCCAGCAGGCCAGAGATGGATGAACGCAATGCTCTCGTTTGGGTGTAGGGTCTGATCAGAGCCTGAAGGTAAGGAGGTGCCGTTCCCCTCACAGCTCCGTAGGCAAGCACCATGGTCTTGTAGCAGATGCAAGCTTCAACTGGAAGCCAGTGGAGTGTGCGGAGGAGGGGGGTGACGTGAGAGAACTTGGGAAGGTTGAACACCAGACGGGCTGCGGCATTCTTGATGAGTTGTAGGGGTTTAATGGCACAGGCAGGGAGCCCAGCCAACAGCGAGTTGCAGTAATCCAGACGGGAGACGACAAGTGCCTGGATTAGGACCTGTGCCGCTTCCTGTGTAAGGCAGGGTCGTACTCTCCGAATGTTGTAGAGCATGAACCTACAGGATCGGGTCACCGCCTTGATGTTAGCGGAGAACGACAGGGTGTTGTCCAGGGTCACGCCAAGGCTCTTCGCACTCTGGGAGGAGGACACAACGGAGTTGTCAACCGTGATGGCGAGATCATGGAACGGGCAGTCCTTCCCCGGGAGGAAGAGCAGCTCCGTCTTGCCGAGGTTCAGCTTGAGGTGGTGATCCGTCATCCACACTGATATGTCTGCCAGACATGCAGAGATGCGATTCGCCACCTGGTTATCAGAAGGGGGAAAGGAGAATTATAGTTGTGTGACGTCTGCGTAGCAATTATAGGAGAGGCCATGTGAGGATATGACAGAGCCAAGTGACTTGGTGTATAGCGAGAATAGGAGTGGGCTTAGAACTGAGCCCTGGGGGACACCAGTGGTGAGAGCACGTGGTGCGGAGACAGATTCTCGCCACGCCACTTGGTAGGAGCGACCGGTCAGGTAGGACGCAATCCAAGAGTGAGCCGCGCCGGAGAGGGTGGAGAGGAGGATCTGATGGTTCACAGTATCAAAGGCAGCAGACAGGTCTAGAAGGACAAGAGCAGAGGAGAGAGAGTTACCTTTAGCAGTGCGGAGAGTCTCCTGGACACAGAGAAGAGCAGTCTCAGTTGAATGACCAGTCTTGAAACCTGACTGGTTTGAATCAAGAAGGTCATTCTGAGAGAAATAGCAAGAGAGTTGGCTAAAGACGGCACACTCAAGAGTTTTGGAGAGAAAAGAAAGAAGGGATACTGGTCTGTAGATATATTTTGTCCCGCACAGTCAGAAGATAACAAATCTGAAATATTACGTATTTTCTTTGCTTAAGCTATTCTAAAGTAGAAAAGACTACTACAGCCTAGATTTCCAAAATGGCTACAGGGTCTTTACATGACACAGTCCTTCCTCTTAACAAAGCTTCCTGGGACTTCTTTAGATCACTACTGAAGTCGGAAGTTTACATACACCTTAGCCAAATACATTTAAACTCAGTTTTTCACAATTCCTGTCATTTAATCCTAGTAAAAATGTCCTGTCTTAGGTCAGTTAGGATCACCACATTATTTTAAGAATGTGAAATGTCAGAATAATAGTAGAGAGATTGATTTATTTCAGCTTTTATTTATTTCATCACATATGACGTTTACATACACTCAATTAGTATTTGGTAGCATTGCCTTTAAATTGTTTAACTTGGGTCAAACGTTTTGGGTAGCCTTCCACAAGCTTCCCACAATAGGTTGGGTGAATTTTGGCCCATTCCTCCTGACAGAGCTGGTGTAACTGAGTCAGGTTTGTAGGCCTCCTTGCTCGCACACGCTTTTTCAGTTCTGCCCACACATTTTCTATAGGATTGACGTCAGGGCTTTGTGATGGCCACTCCAATACCTTGACTTTGTTGTCCTTAAGCCATTTTGCCACAACTTTGGAAGTATGCTTGGGGTCATTGTCCATTTGGAAGACCAATTTGCGACCAAGCTTTAACTTCCTGACTGATGTCTTGAGATGTTGCTTCAATATATCCACATAATTTTCCTTCCTCATGATGCCATCTATTTTGTGAAGTGCACCAGTCCCTCCTGCAGCAAAGCACCCCACAGCATAATGCTGCCACCACCGTGCTTCACGGTTGGGTTGGTGTTCTTTGGCTTGCAAGCCACCGCCTTTTTCCTCCAAACATAACGATGGTCATTATGGCCAAACAATTATATTTTTGTTTCATCAGACCAGAGGACATTTCTCCAAAAAGTACGATCTTTGTCCCCATGTGCAGTTGCAAACCGTTGTCTGTCTTTTTCATGGCGGTTTTGGAGCAGTGGCTTCTTCCTTGCTGAGCGGCCTTTCAGGTTATGTCGATATAGGACTCGTTTTACTGTGGATATAGATACTTTTGTACCTGTTTCCTCCAGCATCTTCACAAGGTCATTTTCTGTTGTTCTGGGATTGATTTGCACTTTTCGCACCAAAGTACGTTCATCTCTAGGAGACAGAACACGTCTCCTTCCTGAGCGGTATGACGGCTGCGTGTTCCCATGGTGTGTATTCGTGCGTACTATTGTTTGTACAGATAAACGTGGTACCTTTCAGGCAGTTGGAAATTGCTCCCAAGGATGAACCGGACTTGTGGAGGTCTACAATTTTTTTTCTGAGGTCTTGGCTGATTTCTTTTGATTTTCCCATGATGTCAAGCAAAGAGGCACTGAGTTTGAAGGTAGGCCTTGAAATGCATCCACAGGTACACCTCCAATTGACTCAGAAGCTTCTAAAGCCATGACGACATTTTCTGGAATTTTCCAAGCTTTTTAAAGGCACAGTCAACTTAGTGTATGTAAACTTCTGACTCACTGGAATTGTGATACAGTGAATTATAAGTGAAATAATCTGTATGTAAACAATTGTTGGAAAAATTACTTGTGTCATGCACAAAGTAGAAATCCTAACCGACTTGCCAGAACTATAGTTTGTTAACAAGAAATTTGTGGAGTGGTTGAAAAAATTGTTTTTGTAAACTTCCGACTTCAAATGTAGGTACAGGATTCTCTTGCTGTTTTGTGAAATTGACGCAGAGAATGAGACTGTCTGACAAAGCCATTATAGTCTATTATTCCTATAAAATAACAGCTTTTACCACTGGAAAGAATGTTTGCCACTACAAATTGTTTGGGGGGAGACTACCGCACATCCATTAACTTCTTTAGTGACTTAAAAATACTTCTAACTCCATAATGTTAAATGAAGCCAGTGTTTAGTTATTGTAATTTTTTCAGTGAGTCAATCGCCAACGATGACGTCGTTCAAAGCTTACACAGTGTGGGCTAAAGGTTTCATTGGTGTTAAAAGCAACAGTAAAGCTTAGCCTGCCACCAGCAAGCTCCAGTGAACTTTCATTGAGGGTTTTTGCTTCGCTCTGAAGTCACACTAGAGTGGGGAGAGCAGAGGGGGCTTGGCAGGATTAGATTAGCTGAACCCTTGTCCCAGACTGCTCTCTGTGCTCTTGTGCCCTCCTTCATAGGACACTTTATAGGGAACTTCATATGGCGCTTATTAGGGGACTTCAGAGGAGGCTGTCCTCCAGGAGGGGATCAAACACACATACACACACTGTTCACTTAAACCCCCCCCCCCCAGGTGATAAAGACCTAGTGCCCAGTGGGCTAGCACCTGCTTGGGACCCTAGCCCTGGTTTAATAGAGGTTACCAGCCCTTTCTAGTGTGGCAGGCTGTAAAACCAGAGCTGCCTGCTGGACCTGAGAGAGAGTCTGTTTAGTTACCATGTGGTGTGAAGGAACTGAACAGCTAACGCTAACAGACTCCTAATATAACTCCTTCGCTCCATTTTGTTCCAATGGAAGGTTGGACACACAGGCTTGCACACACCTGTTTCGTTGAATACACATACTTGCCAGAAATTGTGGGTTCATTAAGTTCACAGTAAAGTGTTGGAACGAGGACTAGGCCTGAACCTGAAAAAACCTATAAAAATGGTGTTCGCTACTTGTGTTACAGCTATTAAAGACACTTTGAAGCAAAGGTGTCACTGCACATTGTACAACTTCATTCTTCAGTTATATTTATGACGCTAGCTTCTCCTGCTTCTGATGGTGCATGTGTTTTATTCATGGTTCATGTGGTGGTACTTTGTTATTCAATCAATGGCTGTCTTTTTACTTTATTGATTCTGTGGTAATTAATCAATTTCCCTAATAGGATAAAGTTTTTCTACTACTTTGTTTCAGAACAGTGCACACTGGATGGTTTGTATACATTGCTAATGTAGGACTGTGAGGCGTTTTTAGAGCAGGAGACTATGGTTTGTATAGGCTACATTTCTAATTTAGGGATTTGTGTGTGCAGCGGTACAAGCAGGACTGCGAGACGTTTGGCACGGTGGTGAAGATGCTGGTGATCAAGGAGCCAGTCTGGAGAAGATGCTCCAGAACCCTCTGAAGGACAACCTGATTGAGATCAGGGAGCGTTGCCTTGACGACCTCCGACACTTCATCTTAGAGCTGGACCAGGTCATAAAGCCTCAACCGTCAACATGAGGGGAACCACAAAGCCCTTATTACATGCCAGGACTGATGGACCAGAGGTGGCGTTTGGGCGGTGGTATAGACGTTGTGAGAGGAGGCAACCTAGTGTGATATTCTCTCAATACTGTGCCAATAAGAGGGAAACATTCAAGAAGTACAATTTTTACCAAAAGAGAATTGGTCACAAAAAAGGTCACTTCCTTGTATTAAAAACATGCTTAATTGAGAATAAGTGTTTTATTTTCACCAACATTTTCTGAGTTGAGATTACTTTCTGAGTCGAAATGCAACAGATTTTTTAAAAAACATTTCTTAGAAAACGTAAGCCTATGCAACATAACCTATTAAAAACAGTACTGTAGCAATGAGGTTTGTGCAGTAAGCTATATGCCCAATACATTATCGCCGAATATTGGCTTCGCTTGGATTGCCCTGCCAATGCATTGTTGTTCGGACCATTAAAAAAATAGATATATTTCAAAATTTGAGGTAAGCTATATGATCACACGGTAATAGATCAATTGTTGTATTACTTGTGAGGCACAGCTGAGTGAGCATACATTTAAATAATTTTATTTTAATTTTACTGGGCTGATGGTGCCTGTATCTGCTGGTCAGTCTCAGCGGAGGGAGAGAGCAGCAGACTGAGGGTCCGCCTCTCAACATCCCTCTACTCTCCCTTTCCTCCACTGACTCTGACCCCTCTGCTCTCCCGTTCCTCCACTGACTCTGACCCCTCTGCTCTCCCGTTCCTCCACTGACTCTGACCCCTCCGCTCTCCCGTTCCTCCACTGACTCTGACCCCTCCGCTCTCCCGTTCCTCCACTGACTCTGACCCCTCCGCTCTCCCGTTCCTCCACTGACTCTGACCCCTCTGCTCTCCCGTTCCTCCACTGACTCTGACCCCTCTGCTCTCCCTTTCCTCCACTGACTCTGACCCCTCTGCTCTCCCGTTCCTCCACTGACTCTGACCCCTCTACTCTCCCGTTCCTCCACTGACTCTGACCCCTCTACTCTCCCGTTCCTCCACTGACTCTGACCCCTCTGCTCTCCCGTTCCTCCACTGACTCTGACCCCTCTACTCTCCCGTTCCTCCACTGACTCTGACCCCTCTACTCTCCCGTTCCTCCACTGACTCTGACCAAAAAGGACACTGTCATCCAGCTGATGGCGGAACTCGACTCCCACCACATTATTTCTGCCTCATGCACAAATTCATGTTACTCCTGTGAACAGAGAAAGTTAAATATTCCTCGATATTAAAATAGACCCAAGCCTCTAATAATAACAACGCAAGCCTGTCGATACACCTTCCTACTCATTCATTACAGCTGCAGTGCTGGTTGTAGTGTGAGTGGAAGTAGGGAGAACAGGCATTTTATGGCTTATAAAAGTGTTGAACAAAGAGTTGACAGTGCTGAGTAAGAACTTAAACATGAACTCACTCATAAAAACAGCAGCTCTTTGCAGTATTCATTGACAGTCTCTCTCTAGTAATGGTTTGACAAGTTTTGAAATCTCACAGTATCAAGTTTGCTGTAGCTTTCTTTTACGCCTGCTAAATTACTGCAGACACGGTAATCTGAGCCATCCGATTGGCCAGCGGTAGACCTATAGTGCACTTAATTTGCAGGGCAGCTGAATCAAGTGCACCTACCGGTAACAGCCCAAGACAAAAACATTTATAGAAACGCAAGGCTTTATCTATCGTTGGGTTTTTTACAGAAATGTTTGGGATCCACAAGAAATGCCTTGGAGATCGACCAGTTGGTCACCACTGCTTTGTGGAGTTCATATTTTCTTCTATGTTAAAAAACGAAGCATTCTGATTTGATTGGCTTGTTTCCATGCTGTTGTAGATTTCAGACTCTAAATGTCCAGCTGTCATTTCTATACTCTGTCATCTTTACTCCTTAATCCACTACTACTGGCTTTCTGACCAAGTGGTAAACAACCGTATCATACATATTTGGCATATTTTTGTGTATTTACTGTCATGTGTTCTTAAATTCTTTACATGTTTTATTTTCTATTTGGTAATAAAAGTTATTTAACAACTGGTCCTCTACACAATAATCATTATTTATACTGTACTAGTTCTGTACCAGCTTTTTGGGACTTTGCTCAACAGTCGGAATAAACGACAATTCTCATCACGTTATAATATATTTTTTATTACAATTATTATTATCAACCTTAGCCTTATTCCAGTTTTTACATTTATACAGATGACTGTGATCTGTTTACAATACAATATGACCCATAAATAAAATGGTAAACCCAACCAGGCCCTATATACTGTGAAAGTGCTGTGAAAAAGTATTTGCCCCCTTTCTAATTTTCTCTACTTTTGCATATTTGTGATACTGAATGTTATCAGATCTTCAACCAAAACCTAATATTAGATAAAGGGAACATAAGTGAACAAATAACACAACAATTACATATTTATTTCATTTATGTCATAAACAAAGTTATGCAACACCCAATACCCCTGTGTGAAAAAGTAATTGCCCCCTTACACTCAATAACTGGTTGTGTTTTATCTGCAACCAAATGCTTCCTGTAGTTGTTGATCAGTCTCTCACGTCGCTGTGGAGGAAATTTGGCCCACTCTTCCATGCAGAACTGCTTTAACTCATGCTTGACCTTTGGTATTATGTTCTAACTGTGGAATGCAGAGTTTGGTTTTCGCAAGACATTACTGGAACCATGTCGTCCAAAAAGTTATGCTTTTGAATCATCTGTCCATAGAACGTTCTTCCAAGAGTCTTGATGATCATCCAGGTGCTTTTTGGCAAACTTGAGTCAACTTTTTGGACGAGATGGGTCCCATTTATGTCTTGCGAAAACCAAACTCTGCATTCCACAGTAAGAACATGAAACCAAAGGTCAAGCATGGTGGTGGTGGTGTGATGGTTTGGGGATGCTTTGCTGCCTCAGGACCTGGACGACTTGCCTTAATAGAAGGAACCATGAATTCTGCTCTTTATCAGAGAATTCTACAGGAGAATGTCAGACCATCCGTCTGTGAGCTGAAGCTGAAGCGCAGCTGGGTCATGCAGCAAGACAATGATCCAAAACACACAATCAAGTCTACATGAAAATTGCTAAAAAGCAACAAATTGGAAGTTTTGTCCTAATCCCAATTGAGATGTTGTGGCAGGACTTGAAACGAGCAGTTCGTGCTTGAAAACCCACACGTCACTGAGTTAAAGCAGTTCTGCATGGAAGAGTGGGCCAAATTTCCTCCACAGCGACGTGAGAGACTGATCAACAACTACAGGAAGCATTTGGTTGGAGTCATTGCAGCTAAAGGTGGCACAACCAGTTATTGAATGTAAGGGGGCAATTACTTTTTCACACAGGGGAATTGGGTGTTGCATAACTTTGTTTATGAAATAAATATGTAATTGTTGTGTTATTTGTTCACTTACAGTGAGGGAAAAAAGTATTTGATCCCCTGCTGATTTTGTACGTTTGCCCACTGACAAAGAAATGATCAGTCTATAATTTTAATGTTAGGTTTATTTGAACCATGAGAGACAGAATAACAACAAAAAAATCCAGAAAAACGCATGTCAAATAAATTGATTTGCATTTTAATGAGGGAAATAAGTATTTGACCCCTCCGCAAAACATGACTTAGTACTTGGTGGCAAAACCCTTGTTGGCAATCACAGAGGTCAGACGTTTCTTGTAGTTGGCCACCAGGTTTGCACACATCTCAGGAGGGATTTTGTCTCATACCTCTTTGCAGATCTTCTCCAAGTCATTAAGATTTTGAGGCTGACGTTTGGCAACTCGAACCTTCAGCTCCCTCCACAGATTTTCTATGGGATTAAGGTCTGGAGCCTGGCTAGGCCACTCCAGGACCTTAATGTGCTTCTTCTTGAGCCACTCCTTTGTTGCCTTGGCCGTGTGTTTTGGGTCATTGTCATGCTGGAATAGCCATCCACGACCCATTTCCAATGCCCTGGCTGAGGGAAGGAGGTTCTCACCCAAGATTTGACGGTACAAGGCCCCGTCCATCGTCCCTTTTTGATACGGTGAAGTTGTCCTGTCCCCTTAGCAGAAAAACACCCCCAAAACATAATGTTTCCTCCTCCATGTTTGACGGTGGGGATGGTGTTCTTGGGGTCATAGGCAGCATTCCTCCTCCTCCAAACACGGCGAGTTGAGTTGATGCCAAAGAGCTCGATTTTGGTCTCATCACAACACTTTCACCCAGTTCTCCTCTGAATCATTCAGATGTTCATTGGCAAACTTCAGACGGGCCTGTATATGGGCTTTCTTGAGCAGGGGGACCTTGCGGGCGCTGCAGGATTTCAGTCCTTCACGGCATAGTGTGTTACCAATTGTTTTCTTGGTGACTATGGTCCCAGCTGCCTTGATCATTGACAAGATCCTCCCGTGTAGTTCTGGGCTGATTCCTCACCGTTCTCATGATCATTGCAACTCCACGAGGTGAGATCTTACATGGAGCCCCAGGCCGAGGGAGATTGACAGTTCTTTTGTGTTTCTTCCATTTGCGAATAATCGCACCAACTGTTGTCACCTTCTCACCAAGCTGCTTGGCGATGGTCTTGTAGCCCATTCCAGCCTTGTGTAGGTCTACAATCTTGTCCCTGACATCCTTGGAGAGCTCTTTGGTCTTGGCCATGGTGGAGAGTTTGGAATCTGATTGATTGATTGCTTCTGTGGACAGGTGTCTTTTATACAGGTAACAAACTGAGATTAGGAGCACTCCCTTTAAGGGTGTGCTCCTAATCTCAGCTCGTTACCTGTATAAAAGACACATGGGAGCTAGAAATCTTTCTGAATGAGAGGGGGTCAAATACTTATTTCCCTCATTAAAATGCAAATCAATTTATAACATTTTTGACATGCGTTTTTCTGGATTTTGTTGTTGTTATTCTGTCTCTCACTGTTCAAATAAACCTACCATTAAAATTATAGACTGATAATTTCTTTGTCAGTGGGCAAACGTACAACATCAGCAGGGGATCAAATACTTTCTTCCTTCACTGTATGTTCCCTTTATCTAATATTAGGTTTTGGTTGAAGATCTGATAACATTCAGTATCACAAATATG
Source organism: Coregonus clupeaformis (assembly GCF_020615455.1). Classification (NCBI taxonomy): domain Eukaryota; kingdom Metazoa; phylum Chordata; class Actinopteri; order Salmoniformes; family Salmonidae; genus Coregonus; species Coregonus clupeaformis. Next base: position 10,951,409 of record NC_059210.1, read on the forward strand.
CAAAAGTAGAGAAAATTAGAAAGAGGGCAAATACTTTTTCACAGCACTGTAGTACATGTGATATCCCCACTTGTCAGGGCTGCAACTGCATAAGCCTAAATGCAAAAGAAGCACATACATAGAAATAACCTGGGCCCGGTTTCCCGAAAGCGATGGAACTTAGGTTTACGAGTGTTTTAACGATGCATCTTTCCCACAACGGCCGAAGATGTAACATGCGTTTCCCAAACCGCCACGCAGAGAGAACGGTCGCTTAGTGCATCCTTGGAGTATGTGTCGATACTGATGGGATCGAAAGAAAGGAAACGCTGCTCTCGGATCAGCTTTCTCCATTCAAATCTTACTTTAACATTATAATTATTTCACAATACTGACGACGGATCAGCTCCCAGAGCGAGACTACCACCTACGGCTGCAAATGTTGAGGCGGCTTATTCTAATGCTTACCCAATAAAAATGCATTAAATCACCGATTTGCCACATCATTGTGCACGTAAGGCTACACATCATGAAATATATTGAGACAAATTAGACCGTAGCCTACAAGTAGGAAACTGGAACTCAATTGATTGAACATGAGATATATTTCAATATAATTGAAATAGGCCTATAGCCTACTGTTTAACTTTTAATGCAGTCATCTCGGGTTTTTATTTGAAGAATGTTTTTATACGTTGATTGTATCAATTGCAAAGACATTGGCAACGTATTTGTAGTCAGCTTTAATCTGATATCGGCGGTCACAGAGAGACTGATAAACCATTTGATTCTATGTTTATCTTCAGTGTATGAAGCGACGTGGAAGGGGTAAAGCATCTGACGCACTTAGCTGTTCTGTTCTGAAGTAGTAGTAGCGTTTTCAAGTGCAACAATGGTTTTGAGAAACAGCTCAGAGATTTAACGATGCTCCTACGACGGTTCTAACGATAAACTTGGCCTTAAAGCTGCAATATGTAACTTTTTGGGCGACCTGACCAAATTCACAGAAATGTGAGTTATAGATATGTCATTCTCATTGAATTCAAGTCTAAGAAGCGATAGATATGTTCTGTGAGCTATTTCTATGCTTCCCGTTCTTAAGTTTAGTTTTTGCGTCTTACTTTGTTTATTACACCAGCTTCAAACAGCTGAAAATACAATATTTTGTGTTATGGAAAATATATTTCACAGCGGTTTACATGGTACAATGATTCTCTACACTATACTTGCTTGTTTTGTCACTTAAACTGAAATTAGGGGAACTATTCGAATTTTAGCAACAAGGAAATGGCAGAGCGTTTTCTGCATATTTCACCTTTTTAAGATGCTCTTGGAAAACCAGGCCCAGGGTCAAACTCTTCTACTCTGAATGCCTTTGCTGGCAGAACATCATATCATATTTAATTTTTCAAACCCTGGTTAAGAAAAGAGAAGGTTCTTTGATAACTGCAATCAGTTTTGTCTTTCAATGCCATTCCACTACAAAAACACTTGGAACTCAGGGTTATAAAAAAATATCAGTTTTGTATCTGAACTTTACAATATATACATTAACATCTGCACTGTTAAATAGTCATTTCCGTTAGTCTGTAAATGCTGTTTTATAAATACATTTGTTCAAAGTTGTTATTTGCATAAAATGTTTTCTAATACAATTATGATGACAGCTTTGAAATGTGTTTATGAAACTGTCTGTTTTTTTGTAATGCATTTCAATGATAGGATCAGAGCCGTATTAACATGTACTACATCCAGTTGGCAAGACAATTTAACAAGCTGGACATTTCTGTATTCACAATAGTGGAAACAACAAGAGATTCAGAAGGGGGTTGCAGACATCATTTTAAAAGTGGACCAACAGGGGACCATAAAAAGTCCAGTCTTATGAAATGATACAGTTCTTCCCCTTGTGCCCCTTCTTCTTTTTGGACTTAGTCCGTGGGACTGCTCCGTAAGGCGGGGAGGGCAGGCCTGCCACATGGCTGGGCAGGCCATCATAGTAGTGTCTGTGTGTCTGGGGGATGGGCTGGCCCAGGAAGAAGCCTTCCTCCTCAGACTCGGAGGAGGAAGAGGAGCAGGTGGAGCACCAGTCATCCTCGTCCCTGTCCCCACACAACCCCATGAACCTCTCCATGGCTGGGCCCTGCTGGAGTCGGTAGTCTGAGGTGGCTTGGTGGGGATGGTGGTGGGGATGCTGGGCCTGGCCATACCCCTGCTGGTTGGGCAGGAAGGCCTGCTGCTGGGGCCCCTTGGAGCTGAAGCTGTGGCCCCCATGGCCTCTGTGGTCATCTCTGAAGTACATGCGGTTGGCCCTCTCCTTGGGCACCAGGTGGAGAGCGTTGTCGGAGCGTGACTTGCGGCGCCTCCTGTGGTGAGGGTGGTTGTGATGGCGGCCGGAGCCTGAGTCACCAAGCTCCTGGTCCTGCTCCTCGAAGTGGTATGCTCGCCGCCGCGTCCGCTCGCTCATCGGGGGCTGGCGCACCTGCAGGTCACCATAGAGACTGTTGTCCACGACGTCTGGGGAGAACTTCACCTGTTGGGGTCGGGACTGGGATCGAGTCCGTCTCAACGCCGGGACGTGAGGAGGCTTGGTGGGAGAGGGAAGAGGGGCCTTCTCCTCTTCCTCTGGTACGTTCTCCTCCGGCTCCAGCTCAGACGTAAGGCTCTTCAGGGAAGTGGCACTGCGGTGTAACATGGAGGAGTTGAGAGTTCCCATGTTGCTTGTGTTCTCACAGTCTCTCTCAGCCTCGAGGTCCTGGAAGCTCTGTAAGGAGTAGACCAGAGGTCTCTCTTTACTATCGCCATCTACAGAGGCACCTGGAAGAAGAGCGGGAGAGAGAGATAATGAAATGTATTTGTACAAGTTGTCTTGTCACCGTGCTGTTTCAAAGAATATTCTGCCATCACAGAACATTGAACATTAGGATGCGAATCAGATCAAGTTCTCAGAGCCGGTTTCCGGGACAGATTAAGTCTAGTACTGGACTAAAAGGCTATTTCAATGGAGAGGCAACATGTCTTACCGGTGATGTTGGACAGTGCCAGTGAGTCCATGGAGTCCCTGACGCTCTGATCCTTCTGTTTCAGCTCATCTGTGATACACTCCAGAGAGTTGTCATACCACTGCTTCTCCTCCCCCTGGAAGCCGGTACCCCCGTTGCTCCCAGCCGCGTGCTCCAGCTCCTGGAGCTTCCTATTGCTGGCCGGGCCAGGGTGGCTCCCGTAGGCCGAATCCCCCAGCCCGTCCTGGGACTGGGCCCAGTACATATCTGCCTGGTACTTCTTACTGGCCAGGCTCTGACTGCCTGACCCTCCTCCACGTCCTCCTCCAATGCCTCCACTCTCAGCCCTAGAGCCCTGAGGCTCACACTGTTTCATCTTGACCGCCTCGGTCATCCACAGATCAGTTGGAGGTCTGGAGTTGACCAGCTCACCCTGCTGGAAGATACCGTGCTCCCCGAACTTGAGCAGCAGCTGGGTCATGTAGTCTTCATGCTCGGCCCACTCCTCCTCGTCCCGGTCCTCAGGGGCCTCAGTGTCCTCCCTCCCTCTCCAGAAGCACTCCTCGTTGGTTAAACCCAGGTGGGCCAGTTTGTTGGTGAGCGTATCGGTGTCTGGGTTACCGGTAAACCCGGGGAACTTGTAGTTGACGGAGGGTGAGAAGAGGAGCGACTGGCGGCACTGGTCAGCCGAGCGGCTGCTCTTGCCCATGCGTACGCTGCGGCGGGACTCACGGGAGCGCGCCGACTGGAAGGCGGAGTCGGAGGAGTCTGAGGCATGGACGTCCTCTCCCAGACTGCAGGCCTTGGAGCAGTAGATCCGGCCCTGCTTGGGCAGGAAGGGACAGCCCAGCAGACAGCTCTTACACTGGGCACAGCAGAAACAACCCTTGGTGGCGTGCCAGTGGAGACCGTCGTACGTCATCTGGGCATGGTCCACACCTAGGAGAAAGGCTTCGGTTAGCACAGATGTGAGGGAAGATTTGTTTGTGTATTTTGTGAAACACTTGGTGTGGTGTGATTCCCTGAATCATTGTCAACTTCCTCATAGGCATGTGTCATATAACATGTTCATACTGGCTGAAAATATTGACATGGTACATTGTTTGGATATTTTGCATTGGATTACTAACCACGGCTACGCTGACCTTTTTTACAAGGAGCACGTGTGCCTAAGTTGAGAGAGATGTAGGCAAAGACATTTAGAAGCAGGACAAAAAAGACAAGCTCACTGGTGCTCCTAAATTAAAAACTCCAGATCGCACAGCAAAATATTTACTCACTGCCTAAAAAACATTGAGAGGCTATGTCTAAAAGTTTACTATGTCCGTTTATTTTAGTTTCTGTCAATCATTTCACAATGGCAGAAGCAGTGGTCTGTATGCATATCGTCAGGGCTTACCAATGTGTTCCCCGCAGGCCTTGCAGTACTCGGCGTAGAGAGACTCGAAGCAGCCGCAGCAATATGGCCGACCATCCTTCATGATATAACGTTGCCCCCCCAGCACAGTCTCACACTCAAAACAGGAGAAGTGCTTCATGTGCCAGTGACGCCCCTCCGCCTCCGTACACTCGTCAGAAAAGATAACCTGAAGATAGACACATTAAGACAGAGTTTGATGAGAAGTGTGTGGCTTGGATTGGTCTAAGCGGTTATTGCTGTTGCCTCCAGAGAACATATGCCTGTGTTGGTGTGCGTTTTTGAATCTGACCCAGCGTGGTTTTAGGAGCAATGCATGGTGTCGGCCAGAGTATGTGAGCGGAGCGAGGAGCGGAGCGTGGAGCGGAGCGTGCCCATTTTGACTGGACTGTGGAGCGCCTTCTCACCCTCTCCAATTTCGCTCCAGTAGCTCTCACTCGAGCTCAGGGCATGCCCTCCCCAGCATGCACTTATAGTCTACTTGTGTGCTGCTATAGCCCCTTGCTTTAGCTACTGTCATGAAGTTCGCTAAATATTTTCATAAAGAAACTGATCAAACACACAGGTGCTAAATCAAGGTGACTTACAAAGATGAGGAGGACCAAGAGCAAGAGAGGGAGTGTGGTGATGTAGTGTCCACAACTAAAGAATCATTGTGGAATCTGAAAATACACCTATCCCGAAAGCATGATGGTGGAACGAGGTGGGTAGAAAGCTAAGGGTGTCAACACCCTGTTGTTCTCCGCTAACATCAAGGCGGTGACCCGATCCTGTAGGTTCATGCTCTACAACATTCGGAGAGTACGACCCTGCCTTACACAGGAAGCGGCACAGGTCCTAATCCAGGCACTTGTCATCTCCCGTCTGGATTACTGCAACTCGCTGTCGGCTGGGCTCCCTGCCTGTGCCATTAAACCCCTACAACTCATCCAGAATGCCTCAGCCCGTCTGGTGTTCAACGTTCCCAAGTTCTCTCACGTCACCCCGTTCCTCCGCACACTCCACTGGCTTCCAGTTGAAGCTCGCATCTGCTACAAGACCATGGTGCTTGCCTACGGAGCTGTGAGGGGAACGGCACCTCCGTACCTTCAGGCTCTGATCAGTCCCTACACCCAAACGAGGGCACTGCGTTCATCCACCTCTGGCCTGCTGGCTCCCCTACCTCTGCGGAAGCATAGTTCCCGCTCAGCCCAGTCAAAACTGTTCGCTGCTCTGGCACCCCAATGGTGGAACAAGCTCCCTCACGACGCCAGGACAGCGGAGTCACTCACCACCTTCCGGAGACATTTGAAACCCCACCTCTTTAAGGAATACCTGGGATAGGATAAAGGAAGATATTCTCTGCTACTGGCCTGCTCTCCTGGCGCCATTGCATGAACCTGAAGCCACAGACTTTGGCCAAACTCGTGTTTCTAAATATGAATTCAAAGGCACTGTAGACTGAGCCTAATAAGTCATAAAAAAAAAAAAAGATCACAGCCAGATAGTATAATTTGTATTTAATTGTAAGTAAGTCATAGCCTATATGTGTAATTTATAGACAATAATGATTTAATACAAGGAAATGATGTTTAAATGCTGAGCCCTTTATGTCCCTACCAGTCTATTGTCTCACTCTCAAATGCTTCACAATGTATTTCTTTGGAGGCTAAAGCCTTGAAATAATACAGCCTAAATAATTAGGCTCCCTGTCTGGCCCCTGACCTATTTACAGTGTTTATGATGTTTAATAAGACATGTAGCCTATTTCAAATGATGTGTGCTTCTTACATTCACCTTTTCATGTTTATTCTATTCCATATGGTTTGGTTTCAATACTTAAAAACCAAATGGTAGGCCCAGGTAGTCACAAAAATAGATGGGTGTTGGTAAAATTGTGAATTTTATGAATGGAGCGAATATGTAGCGGCATTCTTTTTTTGTGTGAGCGCGGAACGGTTTTGAAAGGACGTGGAGCACAGGAGCGGGATTTCCAACCGCTCGACTCCGCTCACGTGCTCTGGTGTCGGCCACAGTGCATCTTCACACACACTCTCACTCACCTCGTCGCAGGCTGAGCAGCGTGGCTTGAGCAGCTCTGCGTGGTGTCGGCCACAGTGGATCTTCCCATCCTGGTAGAAATAGATGAGGTCCACCAGCAGCTCACTACACGTGGAGCACGTAAAGCATGCTGGGTGCCAGACCAGCCCAGGAACCGCTCTGGACGCCAACACCGCCATCTCCCCTCCGTTGATGCTCTCCCCACACTGTGACAACACAGACATCCATAAGGAACAGAGTTTCACTCTCAAACTAGAGATTGTATACTGTATTATTTTACTCAGCTCATTAGGCAAGTTATTTTTCTTCAAGAATCAGTGGGTGTATACATTTAATTGAAATGACCAGTAAAAATGCCATATTGTATTTCTTAAATGTCAAAGCGCTGACATTTTAAAAACATGAATTCCATTTCTAAATAAATGTGAGGTTGGCTGCACAGTGACATGTCCACAATTATAGCCAAATGCCCTAGTTATGTAACCTCCAGTCTGGAGTGTGTGGCTGTGTCCTGTCCTATCTATCTAATCCTACAGCATGGCCTCGGCCCTGGATACTAACTAGGGTATCATATGGCCACTAGGTCCCCTTGTCCCCATTCCCTACTGGAGAGAGGAGGAGGGTTGAGATATGTGGCCAACTCCCTTCCATCTGTGAGGGAGCACATCAGTACAGTTCTGAACATGGCATCTGGTGTTATTATGGGAATTATGTGGTCGACTATGTTCCCTCTGCGGTTGGGTTGTTAGGCTCTTGTTTGCTGGTCTCGGTTTCTCTCCGTGTGCCATGTGGGGACACAGGCCTTGCTTTTAACACTGGGACTAGAAACAAAATTATTCACATTTTATTTGTGACATACACAGTTTACAGCAGGGAGAGCCACGACCGAGGAGAGGGAGAGCCACTACAGAGCAGAGCAGAGAGGGAGAGCCACTACAGAGCAGAGCAGAGAGGGAGAGCCACTACAGAGCAGAGAGGGAGAGCCACTACAGAGCAGAGGGAGAGCCACTACAGAGCAGAGGGAGAGCCACTACAGAACAGAGAGGGAGAGCCACTACAGAGCAGAGAGGGAGAGCCACTACAGAGCAGAGGGAGAGCCACTACAGAGCAGAGGGAGAGCCACTACAGAACAGAGCAGAGAGGGAGAGCCACTACAGAGCAGAGCAGAGAGGGAGAGCCACTACAGAACAGAGCAGAGAGGGAGAGCCACTACAGATCAGAGCAGAGAGGGAGAGCCACTACAGATCAGAGCAGAGAGGGAGAGCCACTACAGAGCAGAGCAGAGAGGGAGAGCCACTACAGATCAGAGGGAGAGCCACTACAGAGCAGAGCAGAGGGGGAGAGCCACTACAGAGCAGAGAGGGAGAGCCACTACAGAGCAGAGGGAGAGCCACTACAGAGCAGAGAGGGAGAGCCACTACAGAGCAGAGCAGAGAGGGAGCCACTACAGAGCAGAGTGAGAGCCACTACAGAGCAGAGAGGGAGAGCCACTACAGAGCAGAGCAGAGAGGGAGAGCCACTACAGAGCAGAGGGAGAGCCACTACAGAGCAGAGGGAGAGCCACTACAGAGCAGAGGGAGAGCCACTACAGAGCAGAGCAGAGAGGGAGAGCCACTACAGAGCAGAGGGAGAGCCACTACAGAACAGAGCAGAGAGGGAGAGCCACTACAGAGCAGAGCAGAGAGGGAGAGCCACTACAGATCAGAGGGAGAGCCACTACAGAGCAGAGCAGAGGGGGAGAGCCACTACAGAGCAGAGCAGAGGGGGAGAGCCACTACAGAGCAGAGCAGAGAGGGAGAGCCACTACAGAGCAGAGCAGAGAGGGAGAGCCACTGCAGAGCAGAGCAGAGCAGAGAGGGAGAGCCACTACAGAGCAGAGCAGAGAGGGAGAGCCACTGCAGAGCAGAGGGAGAGCCACTACAGAGCAGAGCAGAGAGGGAGAGCCACTACAGAGCAGAGCAGAGAGGGAGAGCCACTACAGAGCAGAGCAGAGAGGGAGAGCCACTACAGAGCAGAGCAGAGAGGGAGAGCCACTACAGAGCAGAGCAGAGAGGGAGAGCCACTACAGAGCAGAGCAGAGCAGAGGGGGAGAGCCACTACAGAGCAGAGCAGAGAGGGAGAGCCACTACAGAGCAGAGCAGAGAGGGAGAGCCACTACAGAGCAGAGCAGAGAGGGAGAGCCACTACAGAGCAGAGCAGAGAGGGAGAGCCACTACAGAGCAGAGCAGAGGGAGAGCCACTACAGAGCAGAGCAGAGGGAGAGCCACTACAGAGCAGAGCAGAGAGGGAGAGCCACTACAGAGCAGAGCAGAGAGGGAGAGCCACTACAGAGCAGAGCAGAGCAGAGGGGGAGAGCCACTACAGAGCAGAGCAGAGAGGGAGAGCCACTACAGAGCAGAGCAGAGCATAGCTGTGTTTTGACCAAGTTTAATGGTCACCCCCGGGCTGCTCAGGACCCATTTGTAAGTACACTGAATAAAACACTGAGCATCAAGTGAGCAGAGCACAGAGTCAGCCAACCCACTGGAGCTACTCCAAACAACACCAAGAGGCTTTTTAGATTTTAGACTGTCTGCACGGCTGCAAATCCACCATATGTTTAGGGATCTCTTACATAGCCTGGTTGACATACAACACAGAGGAAGAGGAGGTTCTAAGAGAAACAGACTCCTCTAGAGAAGCGTCATATTCACAGAAGGATAAACAAGAGCACAGGCTACAGGTAGTTCTGCTTTTCCCTTCTCAATAGTCGTTTACTTGGGTTATATGGATTACAACAGTTTCCTATAACTTCCCAAACCGTTACATATCTGTTACCTTAAAAATACCCCATCTACCCATTGGTTTATGTGTCTGATGTGACAGTGTTCCTGTTAGGAACTGAGGTGAGTGGCGGTGTAAGAGAGGGCGAGAAGGGACATACATGTTCACAGAAGCTGTGTAGCAGGGCCCGGGGCAGGAGTTTGAGAGACCCCCTCCCCAGCGCCTCCTTCTTCCTCTGGACACTGAACATGTGGAGCTCCTTCTCCTCCTCCTCACTGAGAGACTGGCAGTAGCGCCCCTGGATGGAGAGAAAGGAGAGAGAGAGAGAGAGGCCTTAGTTAAATATAGTCGAAAGTGTAAAACACAAAGCAAAGCGTGACAACCATTTTTGATGTCTCCCTCCCAAACTGTTAACAAGGGAAAGCAGACGTTTACTGTTTACACAAACAAGGGTTGTGTTTAGAGTGGAATCACGAGGGGAAGGGTAACAGAGAGACACGCAGGGTTGGCAGCTCTGGCTGTGATGGCACATTATAAAGGATGTCTTTCAGCAGCGTCCCCTTTCCCACTGGTCTGTCCCCAGAAAGACCACTGCTATGACAGGAATCCTGCTAGCGGGGGCTTCCAGCAAGCATCATCAAATCATAGTCAAAAGGCTTATTGTGCCCACGACATTACAGACTGTTGACCCAGTGTGGGACCAAGGGACTAACAACTGGGATGTTGGTAACGTGAATGCCAAGTCCTCCCTCACATGAGCAGAATGGCATGAGGTTTACTACAAAGCAGGGAAGGACAAGGGTCGGACACAGATCTTCAAACAACATTGAGTCAGAGAAAGTGGATGGGAAGGAAGGATGGTGGGAAAAATGGGTGCTGTCCTCCTGTGAGACCTGCCCTGTTACGACGCCTTTAATGAGAGGGCCTGCTGGGATGCATTTAATGACACACACACACAGCGTATACACAAACATACACACACACACAGTTTAAATGAACTACACACACCCATGCACGTACAACCACACTCTTTTGGGGTCTTTTCCATACCTCATTGTCATGTGGAGGCAGTTGATAGAGGAGTTGTTTGATTCTGAACTTCTCTCCAGGACTGTTAACGTAAGGAACCTTGTCCTCAGGCAGACAGGAGAAATATAGCTGAACCTGGAGCACACAGAACAGAAGACACACACACACACATTTTCTTTTAGAATGTGAGTTTGATCCTTTGGTAGCGCCATGCTTACACCTACCACATGCAAAATGAACCTGGAGGGTTGTTTATCCTGTGAAGTAACATGAAAGTCAAATGTTCTTAATCAAGAACATAAAAACAGCCCTGACCTGATTCTAGGTCCCTGTTGAAAGGAAGAGCACCTTCCCAGATTTCTCTTAACCTATTTCACTGGCCCAGATAAATGTTATTCAGCACATTAGGAATGATAATACCAACTAAGCCTGTCCCTGAATAATGGGCTGCGTGCATGCATGTGTTTGTCCCTACCCGAAAAGTGAGCATAGCGGAGCTCCTTTGTGTGAGACAGGCAGACTTGTCAAGCACCACCCCAAAGACACTCCGAGACAGGATGTGTATATTTTTATTTACAAACTCTGGCATGGAAAAGTCTGCTAGTGATTAGTAGAGATCTGGCAGATCAGATGCAGGAGGAGGCCTTTAGAAGTGGATGTGGATCAATTCCCCCCCTCCCGCTGGTTGCTGGCAACACCAGGTTTGGCTTGGAGGGGGCCTCGCCACAGCTGCCTTTTACAGGCTTGTTCACAAACAGAGTCCACTTGTGTTATGTGGCACTCTCCCAACTACCCCTCTTCTCTCTCCTTCCCTTACTCCTCTCTCTCTCTCTCCTTCCCTTACTCCTCTCTCTCTCTCCTTCCCTTACTCCTCTCTCTCTCTCTCCTTTCCTTACTCATCTCACTCTCTATCCCCCTCTCCCTCCCTTTAAACAGCACACATGGAAGCAATGAGGGGGGAGAAGGGGCTGAAGCAACAGGAGACCCAGGCTCTAAAGCCTCCAAATAAACAGCCCCCTTTTGTGTGTAAATGCCTGGGTCAACTGTAATGCCTTTACAGCCACTATTCTGTGGAACAGCCCTGTAGTGCACATTACAGTGGAGAAACACACAGCCCTGGAGGTAGGGGGTCAGTCAGCGTACTGTTCTTTAGCCCTGACCTAGGGAGGTGGATATAGGGGGTAATGGCAGCATGAAATTTGCATTATTTACAACGGCCCAACGCTGAGGATTGTGGGGGTCAATTGCCATCCCCAGAGATGGGCTGAGCAGCAGGAAGCCCCCTCTAAACAGGAGACAAGAACATCCCACCTTTTTATCTGGTGGCAGTAATGACCCTCCCTCCTAAAGTAGTCTTCAGTTGCGGTCAACTGCCCCAAGGGGCAAAGTAGTAGCCAGGCCAGTGGCCCTAAGGGTCAAAGTGCCACGGCGACAGTTAAACAGTTAGAGACAAGCAGCTTTGTCGTGCTTCAGGGTGACAAGCATATGACAAACCCTGCCTCTGCACTGCTCACCACCCAAATAACCTGAGGAGGCCTGGCAACATTCCTAATGGAGTTATGACGAGGAAAATAATGACAGAGAAAGCTACTGTGGTGTTTCTCAGCTCCTATCTAAACGAGCCAAATGTGTTTATGGGTCCTTCTATGGTCTAATGTGGCTCAGTTGGTAAGAGCATAACAATAGACCCGGCAAGGTCGTGGGTTATATTGCATATACATGTACGTGACATATACTGAATAAAAATATAAACGCAACATGCAACAATTTCAACAATTTTACTGAGTTACAGTTCATATAACGAAATCAGTCACTTAAAATAAATGAGGCCCGAATCTATGGATTTCACATGAAATGGCAGGGGTGCAGCCATGGGTGGGCCTGGGAGGGCATAGACCCACCCACTTGGGGGCCAGGTCCACCCACTGGGGAACCAGGCCCAGCTAGTCAGAATGAGTTGTTCTCCACAAAAGGGATTTATTACAGACAGAAATGCTCCTCAGTTTCACCAGCTGTCCGGGTGGCTGGTCTCAGACGATCCCGCAGGTGAAGAAGCCGGATGTGAAGGTCCTGAGCTGGCGTGGTTACACGTGGTCTGCGGTTGTGAGGCCGGTTGGACGTACTGCCAAATTCTCTAAAACGACGTTGGAGGCGGCTTATGGTAGAGAAATTAACATTAAATTATCTGGCAACAGCTCTGGTGGACATTCCTGCAGTCAGCATGCCAGTTGCACGGGCATTGTGTTGTGTGACAAAACTGCACATTTTAGTGGCCTTTTATTGTCCCCAGCACAAGGTGCACCTCTGTAATGATCATGTTGTTTAATCAGCTTCTTCTTAATATGCCACACCTGTCAGATGTATGGATTATCTTGGCAAAAGAGAAATGTTCACTAACATGGATGTAAACAAATTTGTGCTCAAAATTAGAAATAAGCTTTTTGTGCGTATGTAACATTTCTGGGATCTTTTATTTCAGCTCATGAAACCAACACTTTACATGTTGCGTTTATATTTTAGTTCAGTTTAAGTGGCATATAGTGTTGAATATAAGGAGCATATTGTATATTAGTTTTTACATTTTTACTGTCTTGTCATTTAGCAGATGCTCTTATCCAGAGCGGCTTACAGTAATGAGTGGACACATTTTTGTACTTTTTCCCGTACTGGTCCCCCGTGGGAATCAAACCCACAACCCTGGCGTTGCAAGCGCCATGCTCTACCAACTGAGCCACACTGGACCCTGTTGTGTTGTATATTTTGGGGCGTCTCACCAGTTCTGGTCTGAGGCCGGGGGGTACCCAGGCGTACTCCTCCAGCGCACAGCCGGAGTCGTCGTCTGACGTGGAGCTCCTCTGGAAGCCAAAGTTCAGCTGACCTTGGACCTTCTGCTCCATCACTTCCCGTGGACCCCGCGCCCCGACCCCGGCCTGGTAACCACACGCACTCTCTAGGTTCATCACACACTACGCCTTCTACTGCAGAGGGTGGGAGAGAGAGGGAGGGAGGGAGAGAGATACGTGTTACTCAAGGCACAGTGATAGATACATCATCAACATGGTCCAGGGTTCATTGGGGAAAACCTTGTTTCAGTCGGTTTTTCTTCAGTTTGGTTCCAAACGAACACGACCCAAGCATCATTCACCCAGTCAGTCTCAGACATGTTGCACAGCTTAGCACTGACTGAGTCACCACCACCACTACGTTCATGTGGGTTATCTTCCCCGAAAGGCGCTGAGGGGATCTCTGCAACACTTTGGTTCCTCTGGTGATGCTTTCCCCATACAGCTATTTATAATAGGGGGACTTTCTCTCTCTCTCTGTCATAGTGGCAATGTGTCATGTAGATATGTCCCCTCATGTGGCTTGGGTCAAAGCCATTATTAAACTCCACCACTTTTATGAGGTGATGCCTGGACCCAGAACCAACAAGAGCCTACATTAAGGGTTACAATGGACGGCACGATGCACGTTCCATCTCCATATTGTAATTCCTGTTCCCTTCAACAGGAGACATGAGAGCAAGACCAGAAGCAGCAGACTCACACTTCAAGGTCTCACCTTATCACCTTATCTGTACAGCACATGTTTCGGAGACAGATGAGTTATACCTCATCATGGCACTATGTCTCTATACATGAGGCTAACATATGGAATGTAAGATCTCAAGATAAAGGGTTGGGTACTGTAGCTGGAGGTCTGTATAACAACAGTAACCCTGGCCTTTAGATACACTACTCCCTTACTGTAGCTGGTGGTCTGTATAACAACAGTAACCCTGGCCTTTAGATACACTACTCCCTTACTGTAGCTGGAGGTCTGTATAACAACAGTAACCCTGGCCTTTAGATACACTACTCCCTTACTGTAGCTGGAGGTCTGTATAACAACAGTAACCCTGGCCTTTAGATACACTACTCCCTTACTGTAGCTGGAGGTCTGTATAACAACAGTAACCCCTGGCCTTTAGATACACTACTCCCTTACTGTAGCTGGAGGTCTGTATAACAACAGTAACCCTGGCCTTTAGATACACTACTCCCTTACTGTAGCTGGTGGTCTGTATAACAACAGTAACCCTGGCCTTTAGATACACTACTCCCTTACTGTAGCTGTATAACAACAGTAACCCTGGCCTTTAGATACACTACTCCCTTACTGTAGCTGGAGATCCCTTACTATAGCTGTATAACAACAGTAACCCTGGCCTTTAGATACACTACTCCCTTACTGTAGCTGGAGGTCTGTATAACAACAGTAACCCTGGCCTTTAGATACACTACTCCCTTACTATAGCTGGAGGTCTGTATAACAACAGTAACCCTGGCCTTTAGATACACTACTCCCTTACTGTAGCTGGAGGTCTGTATAACAACAGTAACCCTGGCCTTTAGATACACTACTCCCTTACTGTAGCTGGAGGTCTGTATAACAACAGTAACCCTGGCCTTTAGATACACTACTCCCTTACTATAGCTGGAGGTCTGTATAACAACAGTAACCCTGGCCTTTAGATACACTACTCCCTTACTATAGCTGGAGGTCTGTATAACAACAGTAACCCTGGCCTTTACATACACTACTCCCTTACTGTAGCTGGAGGTCTGTATAACAACAGTAACCCTGGCCTTTAGATACACTACTCCCTTACTATAGCTGGAGGTCTGTATAACAACAGTAACCCTGGCCTTTAGATACACTACTCCCTTACTGTAGCTGGAGGTCTGTATAACAACAGTAACCCTGGCCTTTAGATACACTACTCCCTTACTGTAGCTGGAGGTCTGTATAACAACAGACTCGTGCAGTGGAGGAGATCTTGGTGGGCTATACTCAGCCTTGTCTCAGGGTAGTAGGTTGGTGGTCTGTTGATATCCCTCTGGTGGTGTGGGGGCTGTGCTTTGGCAAAGTGGGTGGGGTTATATCCTGCCTGGTTGGCCCTGTCCAGGGGTATCGTCGGACGGGGCCACAGTGTCTCCGTCCCCCCGTCCCCCATCTCAGTCTCCAGTATCTATGCTGCAATAGTCTATGTGCCAGGAGGCTAGGGTCAGTCTGTTATATCTGGTGTTATTCTCCTGTCTTATCCGGTGTCCTGTGTGAATTTAAGTATGCTCCCTCTAATTCTTTATTTAAGTATGCTCCCTCTAATTTAAGTATGCTCCCTCCCATCCCGGAGGACCTGAGCCCTAGGACCATGCCTCAGGACTACTTGGCCTGATCGTGCTGCTGCTCCAGTTTCCCTCTTCTGCCTGCGGCTATGGAACCATGACCTGTTCACCGGACGTGCTACCTTGTCCCAGACCTGCTGTTTTCAACTCTCTCTCTACCGCACCTGCTATTTCAACCTCTAAATGCCCGGATATGAAAAGCCAAGTGACATTTACTCCTGATGTACTGACCTGTTGCAACCTCTACAACCACTGTGATTATTATTTGACCCTGCTGGTCATCTATGAACATTTGAACATCTTGGAGTTCTGGCCTTAATGGCCATGTACTGTTATAATCTTCACCCGGCACAGCCAGAAGGGAACTGGCCACCCCTCAGAGCCTGGTTCCTCTCTAGGTTTCTTCCTAGGTTTCTGCCTTTCTAGGGAGCTTTTCCTAGCCACCGTGCTTCTACATCTGAATTGCTTGTTGTTTGGGGTTTTAGGCTCCGTTTCTGTATAGCACTTTGTGACATCTGCTGATGTGAGAAAGGGCTTTATAAATAACATTTGATTTATTGATTGAACAGTAACCCTGGCCTTTAGATACACAATTCCCTGTGGATCACAGTGCCATGTGGGGAATGTCCAAAGCCCCTGCTCTTTACTCCTCTCTCTCTTCTTCTCTTCCTTCCCTCTCTTCTTCTCCTCCTCCTTTGTTTTTCAACCTGCCACAATGAGGGAGGGAAGGGCGGCGCATGTCTGTCTCTCTCATCATCCTTTCATCTTTGGAATGGATAGAGGTGAATCAGGGGAGGTCAGGGCGCTGTCTGTCAGACAGGTGAGGGAGAGAGAGAGGGATGGAGGGATGAGAGATGGAGGGACGGGGACCATCGAGTGGACCCTGACATGGACGGATAGAAATAGGACAGCTAAATCAAAGACTGAGTCACCCCGATGCTGACTCACACACACACACCCATACATACACACACACACACACACACACACACACACATACAGTGGGGAGAACAAGTATTTGATACACTGCCGATTTTGCAGGTTTTCCTACTTACAAAGCATGTAGAGGTCTGTAATTTTTATCATAGGTAAACTTCAACTGTGAGAGACGGAATCTAAAACAAAAATCCAGAAAATCACATTGTATGATTTTTAAGTAATTAATTTGCATTTTATTGCATGACATAAGTATTTGATACATCAGAAAAGCAGAACTTAATATTTCGTACAGAAACCTTTGTTTGCAATTACAGAGATCATACGTTTCCTGTAGGTCTTGACCAGGTTTGCACACACTGCAGCAGGGATTTTGGCCCACTCCTCCATACAGACCTTCTCCAGATCCTTCAGGTTTCGGGGCTGTCGCTGGGCAATACGGACTTTCAGCTCCCTCCAAAGATGTTCTATTGGGTTCAGGTCTGGAGACTGGCTAGGCCACTCCAGGACCTTGAGATGCTTCTTACGGAGCCAATCCTTAGTTGCCCTGGCTGTGAGTTTCGGGTCATTGTCATGCTGGAAGACCCAGCCACGACCCATCTTCAATGCTCTTACTGAGGGAAGGAGGTTGTTGGCCCCATCCATCCTCCCCTCAATACAGTGCAGTCGTCCTGTCCCCTTTGCAGAAAAGCATCCCCAAAGAATGATGTTTCCACCTCCATGCTTCACGGTTGGGATGGTGTTCTTGGGGTTGTACTCATCCTTCTTCTTCCTACAAACACGGCGAGTGGAGTTTAGACCAAAAAGCTATATTTTTGTCTCATCAGACCACTTGACTTTCTCCCATTCCTCCTCTGGATCATGCAGATGGTCATTGGCAAACTTCAGACGGGCCTGGACATGCGCTGGCTTGAGCAGGGGGACCTTGCGTGCGCTGCAGGATTTTAATCCATGACGGCGTAGTGTGTTACTAATTGTTTTCTTTGAGACTGTGGTCCCAGCTCTCTTCAGGTCATTGACCAGGTCCTGCCGTGTAGTTCTGGGCTGATTCCTCACCTTCCTCATGATCATTGATGCCCCACGAGGTGAGATCTTGCATGGAGCCCCAGACCGAGGGTGATTGACCGTCATCTTGAACTTCTTCCATTTTCTAATAATTGCACCAACAGTTGTTGCCTTCTCACCAAGCTGCTTGCCTATTGTCCTGTAGCCCATCCCAGCCTTGTGCAGGTCTACAATTTTATCCCTGATGTCCTTACACAGCTCTCTGGTCTTGGCCATTGTGGAGAGGTTGGAGTCTGTTTGATTGAGTGTGTGGACAGGTGTCTTTTATACAGGTAACGAGTTCAAACAGGTGCAGTTAATACAGGTAATGAGTGGAGAACAGGAGGGCTTCTTAAAGAAAAACTAACAGGTCTGTGAGAGCCGGAATTCTTACTGGTTGGTAGGTGATCAAATACTTATGTCATGCAATAAAATGCAAATGATTTACTTAAAAATCATACAATGTGATTTTCTGGATTTTTGTTTTAGATTCCGTCTCTCACAGTTGAAGTGTACCTATGATAAAAATTACAGACCTCTACATGCTTTGTAAGTAGGAAAACCTGCAAAATTGGCAGTGTATCAAATACTTGTTCTCCCCACTGTACATATACACATACATGTACACACACACACACACACACACACTCACACACACACACACACACACACACACACACACACACACACACACACACACACACAGAAGAGATAAAGAGTTTAACTGCAAGGTGACTGCTATGTCATGTCATTGAAATCACTGCACCGAAGCGGCAGAAGGTTTGGAGACCTCCTCAGTTCTTTGATGGTGCATTTCCAATGAGGATTTACACTGTTTCTTTACCCAAAAGGCTCAGACTTTTCTGTTTCCATTACCATAGAGGGGCGCTGGTGTCTTACTGGGCCATGGGCTCAGCGGACCTGCTCTAACTGAGAATAGCCTACATTTCAACAGAAGAATGACAAAACTGCTTTGACATACAGGACAGATTTGCTCTCTAAGGATGGAAGGTATTGAGCATCCTGCTGACTTTCCAGTGTATTCATGGCAATTATCTCAAAGAACTGCTCTCCCTCCATAACCCGACCCGCACCCTCAGGTCAAGCGATAGCCTGCTCCTACACGCCCCCAGGACCAAGCTCCGCTCCTTTGGGGATCGGGCTTTCAGCTCGATCTCCCCAGCCTCTGGAATTCCCTCCCAGACCACCTGAAGGCACCACAGACTCGGGGCTCCTTTAAAACGGGCTTAAGGACCTTTCTCTTTAGGAAGGCTTTCTGTTGTAGCATCAGCTGGGTTCTGGGTCCCCTGTCTAGTTGTGTCCATTCTTTTTCTATTTGGTTTTAATTTTTAATTTTATGCACTTTGAGATTATTCTGTTTAATGAAAGTGCTTTACAAATTGAATGTATTATTATTTGTTGTTATTATCACAAAATTAAAGTAGTATAAACTACTACTACTACTGGTGTTACTACTGGTGCTACTACTGGTGTTACTACTGGGGCTACTACTGGTGTTACTATTGGGGCTACTACTGGTGTTACTACTGGTGTTACTACTGGTGTTACTACTGGGGCTACTACTGGTGTTACTACTGGGGCTACTACTGGTGTTACTACTGGTGTTACTACTGGTGTTACTACTGGTGTTACTACTGGTGCTACTACTGGTGTTACTACTGGGGCTACTACTGGTGTTACTACTGGTGCTACTACTGGTGCTACTACTGGTGTTACTATTGGGGCTACTACTGGGGCTACTACTGGGGCTACTACTGGTGTTACTACTGGTGTTACTACTGGTGCTACTACTGATGTTACTACTGGTGTTACTACTGGTGTTACTACTGGGGCTACTACTGGTGTTACTACTGGTGTTACTACTGGTGTTACTACTGGTGCTACTACTGGTGTTACTACTGGGTCTACTACTGGGGCTACTACTGGTGTTACTACTGGTGTTACTACTGGTGTTACTACTGGGGCTACTACTGCTGCTACTACTGGTGTTACTACTGGTGTTACTACTGGGGCTACTACTGGTGTTACTACTGGTGTTACTACTGGGTCTACTACTGGTGTTACTACTGGTGTTACTACTGGTGCTACTACTGGTGTTACTACTGCTGCTACTACTGGTGCTACTACTGGTGTTACTACTGGTGTTACTACTGGGGCTACTACTGGTGTTACTACTGCTGCTACTACTGGGGCTACTATTGGTGTTACTACTGGTGTTACTACTGGTGTTACTACTGTGGTTACTACTGGTGTTACTACTAGTGCTACTACTGGTGTTACTACTGCTGCTACTACTGGTGCTACTACTGGTGTTACTACTGGTGTTACTACTGGTGTTACTACTGGTTCTACTACTGGTGTTACTACTGGTGCTACTACTGGTGCTACTACTGGTGTTACTACTGGTGTTACTACTGCTGCTACTACTGGTGCTACTACTGGTGCTACTACTGGTGTTACTATTGGTGTTACTACTGGGGCTACTACTGGTGTTACTACTGGGGCTACTACTGGTGTTACTACTGGTGCTACTACTGGTGCTACTACTGGTGTTACTGCTGGGGCTACTACTGGTGTTACTACTGGTGCTACTACTGGGGCTACTACTGGTAATACTACTGGTGTTACTACTGGGGATACTACTGGTGTTACTACTTGGGCTACTACTGGTGTTACTGCTGGGGCTACTACTGGTGTTACTACTGGTGTTACTACTGGTGTTACTACTGGTGTTAATACTGGGGCTACTACTGGTGTTACTACTGCTGCTACTATTGGGGCTACTACTGGTGTTACTACTGGTGTTACTACTGGTGTTACTACTGGTGTTACTACTGGGGCTACTACTGGTGTTACTACTGGTGTTACTACTGGTGTTACTACTGGGGCTACTACTGGTGTTACTACTGGTGTTACTACTGGGGCTACTACTGGTGTTACTACTGGTGTTACTACTGGTGTTACTACTGGTGTTACTACTGGGGCTACTACTGGTGTTACTACTGGGCTACTACTGGTGTTACTACTGGGGCTACTACTGGGGCTACTACTGGTGTTACTACTGGGGCTACTACTGGTGTTACTACTGGTGTTACTACTGGTGTTACTACTGGTGTTACTACTGGTGTTACTACTGGGTCTACTACTGGGGCTACTACTGGTGTTACTACTGGTGCTACTACTGGTGTTACTACTGGTGTTACTACTGGGGCTACTACTGGGGCTACTACTGGTGTTACTACTGGGGCTACTACTGGTGTTACTACTGGTGTTACTACTGGTGTTACTACTGGTGTTACTACTGGGGCTACTACTGGTGTTACTACTGGGCTACTACTGGTGTTACTACTGGGGCTACTACTGGGGCTACTACTGGTGTTACTACTGGTTTTACTACTGGTGTTACTACTGGTGTTACTACTGGTGTTACTACTGGTGTTACTACTGGGGCTACTACTGGTGTTACTACTGGTGTTACTACTGGGGCTACTACTGGTGTTACTACTGGGGCTACTACTGGTGTTACTACTGGTGCTACTACTGGTGTTACTACTGGTTTTACTACTGGGGCTACTACTGGTGTTACTACTGGTTTTACTACTGGTGTTACTACTGGGGCTACTACTGGTGTTACTACTGGTGTTACTACTGGGGCTACTACTGGTGTTACTACTGGTGTTACTACTGGTGTTACTACTGGTGTTACTACTGGGTCTACTACTGGTGTTACTACTGGTGTTACTACTGGGCTACTACTGGTGTTACTACTGGTGTTACTACTGGTGTTACTACTGGTGTTACTACTGGTGTTACTACTGGGGCTACTACTGGGTCTACTACTGGTGTTACTACTGGTTTTACTACTGGTGTTACTACTGGGTCTACTACTGGGCTACTACTGGTGTTACTACTGGGGCTACTACTGGTAATACTACTGGTGTTACTACTGGTGTTACTACTGGTGTTACTACTGGGTCTACTACTGGTGTTACTACTGGTGTTACTACTGGGCTACTACTGGTGTTACTACTGGTGTTACTACTGGTGTTACTACTGGTGTTACTACTGGTGTTACTACTGGGGCTACTACTGGGTCTACTACTGGTGTTACTACTGGTTTTACTACTGGTGTTACTACTGGTGTTACTACTGCTGCTACTACTGGTGTTACTACTGGTGTTACTACTGGGGCTACTACTGGTGTTACTACTGGTGTTACTACTGGGTCTACTACTGGTGTTACTACTGGTGTTACTACTGGTGCTACTACTGGTGTTACTACTGCTGCTACTACTGGTGCTACTACTGGTGTTACTACTGGTGTTACTACTGGGGCTACTACTGGTGTTACTACTGCTGCTACTACTGGGGCTACTATTGGTGTTACTACTGGTGTTACTACTGGTGTTACTACTGTGGTTACTACTGGTGTTACTACTAGTGCTACTACTGGTGTTACTACTGCTGCTACTACTGGTGCTACTACTGGTGTTACTACTGGTGTTACTACTGGTGTTACTACTGGTTCTACTACTGGTGTTACTACTGGTGCTACTACTGGTGTTACTACTGGTGTTACTACTGGTGTTACTACTGCTGCTACTACTGGTGCTACTACTGGTGCTACTACTGGTGTTACTACTGGTGTTACTACTGGGGCTACTACTGGTGTTACTACTGGGGCTACTACTGGTGTTACTACTGGTGCTACTACTGGTGCTACTACTGGTGTTACTGCTGGGGCTACTACTGGTGTTACTACTGGTGCTACTACTGGGGCTACTACTGGTAATACTACTGGTGTTACTACTGGGGATACTACTGGTGTTACTACTTGGGCTACTACTGGTGTTACTGCTGGGGCTACTACTGGTGTTACTACTGGTGTTACTACTGGTGTTACTACTGGTGTTACTACTGGTGCTACTACTGGTGTTACTACTGGGGCTACTACTGGTGTTAATACTGGGGCTACTACTGGTGCTACTACTGGTGTTACTACTGCTGCTACTACTGGGGCTACTACTGGTGTTACTACTGGTGTTACTACTGGTGTTACTACTGGTGTTACTACTGGGGCTACTACTGGTGTTACTACTGGTGTTACTACTGGTTTTACTACTGGTGTTACTACTGGGGCTACTACTGGTGTTACTACTGGGGCTACTACTGGTGTTACTACTGGTGTTACTACTGGTGTTACTACTGGTGTTACTACTGGGGCTACTACTGGTGTTACTACTGGGCTACTACTGGTGTTACTACTGGGGCTACTACTGGGGCTACTACTGGTGTTACTACTGGGGCTACTACTGGTGTTACTACTGGTGTTACTACTGGTGTTACTACTGGTGTTACTACTGGTGCTACTACTGGTGTTACTACTGGGTCTACTACTGGGGCTACTACTGGTGTTACTACTGGTGCTACTACTGGTGTTACTACTGGTGTTACTACTGGGGCTACTACTGGGGCTACTACTGGTGTTACTACTGGGGCTACTACTGGTGTTACTACTGGTGTTACTACTGGTGTTACTACTGGGGCTACTACTGGTGTTACTACTGGGCTACTACTGGTGTTACTACTGGGGGCTACTACTGGGGCTACTACTGGTGTTACTACTGGTGTTACTACTGGTGTTACTACTGGTGTTACTACTGGTGTTACTACTGGGGCTACTACTGGTGTTACTACTGGTGTTACTACTGGGGCTACTACTGGTGTTACTACTGGGGCTACTACTGGTGTTACTACTGGTGCTACTACTGGTGTTACTACTGGTTTTACTACTGGGGCTACTACTGGTGTTACTACTGGTTTTACTACTGGTGTTACTACTGGGGCTACTACTGGTGTTACTACTGGTGTTACTACTGGGGCTACTACTGGTGTTACTACTGGTGTTACTACTGGTGTTGCTACTGGGTCTACTACTGGTGTTACTACTGGGCTACTACTGGTGTTACTACTGGTGTTACTACTGGTGTTACTACTGGTGTTACTACTGGTGCTACTACTGGTGTTACTGCTGGGGCTACTACTGGTGTTACTACTGGTGCTACTACTGGGGCTACTACTGGTAATACTACTGGTGTTACTACTGGGGATACTACTGGTGTTACTACTTGGGCTACTACTGGTGTTACTACTGGTTTTACTACTGGGGCTACTACTGGTGTTACTACTGGTTTTACTACTGGTGTTACTACTGGGGCTACTACTGGTGTTACTACTGGTGTTACTACTGGTGTTACTACTGCTGCTACTACTGGTGCTACTACTGGTGCTACTACTGGTGTTACTACTGGTGTTACTACTGGGGCTACTACTGGTGTTACTACTGGGGCTACTACTGGTGTTACTACTGGTGCTACTACTGGTGCTACTACTGGTGTTACTGCTGGGGCTACTACTGGTGTTACTACTGGTGCTACTACTGGGGCTACTACTGGTAATACTACTGGTGTTACTACTGGGGATACTACTGGTGTTACTACTTGGGCTACTACTGGTGTTACTGCTGGGGCTACTACTGGTGTTACTACTGGTGTTACTACTGGTGTTACTACTGGTGTTACTACTGGTGCTACTACTGGTGTTACTACTGGGGCTACTACTGGTGTTAATACTGGGGCTACTACTGGTGCTACTACTGGTGTTACTACTGCTGCTACTACTGGGGCTACTACTGGTGTTACTACTGGTGTTACTACTGGTGTTACTACTGGTGTTACTACTGGGGCTACTACTGGTGTTACTACTGGTGTTACTACTGGTTTTACTACTGGTGTTACTACTGGGGCTACTACTGGTGTTACTACTGGGGCTACTACTGGTGTTACTACTGGTGTTACTACTGGTGTTACTACTGGTGTTACTACTGGGGCTACTACTGGTGTTACTACTGGGCTACTACTGGTGTTACTACTGGGGCTACTACTGGGGCTACTACTGGTGTTACTACTGGGGCTACTACTGGTGTTACTACTGGTGTTACTACTGGTGTTACTACTGGTGTTACTACTGGTGCTACTACTGGTGTTACTACTGGGTCTACTACTGGGGCTACTACTGGTGTTACTACTGGTGCTACTACTGGTGTTACTACTGGTGTTACTACTGGGGCTACTACTGGGGCTACTACTGGTGTTACTACTGGGGCTACTACTGGTGTTACTACTGGTGTTACTACTGGTGTTACTACTGGTGTTACTACTGGGGCTACTACTGGTGTTACTACTGGGCTACTACTGGTGTTACTACTGGGGCTACTACTGGGGCTACTACTGGTGTTACTACTGGTTTTACTACTGGTGTTACTACTGGTGTTACTACTGGTGTTACTACTGGTGTTACTACTGGGGTTACTACTGGTGTTACTACTGGTGTTACTACTGGGGCTACTACTGGTGTTACTACTGGGGCTACTACTGGTGTTACTACTGGTGCTACTACTGGTGTTACTACTGGTTTTACTACTGGGGCTACTACTGGTGTTACTACTGGTTTTACTACTGGTGTTACTACTGGGGCTACTACTGGTGTTACTACTGGTGTTACTACTGGGGCTACTACTGGTGTTACTACTGGTGTTACTACTGGTGTTGCTACTGGGTCTACTACTGGTGTTACTACTGGGCTACTACTGGTGTTACTACTGGTGTTACTACTGGTGTTACTACTGGTGTTACTACTGTGGTTACTACTGGTGTTACTACTAGTGCTACTACTGGTGTTACTACTGCTGCTACTACTGGTGCTACTACTGGTGTTACTACTGGTGTTACTACTGGTGTTACTACTGGTACTACTACTGGTGTTACTACTGGTGCTACTACTGGTGTTACTACTGGTGTTACTACTGGTGTTACTACTGCTGCTACTACTGGTACTACTACTGGTGCTACTACTGGTGTTACTATTGGTGTTACTACTGGGGCTACTACTGGTGTTACTACTGGGGCTACTACTGGTGTTACTACTGGTGCTACTACTGGTGCTACTACTGGTGTTACTGCTGGGGCTACTACTGGTGTTACTACTGGTGCTACTACTGGGGCTACTACTGGTAATACTACTGGTGTTACTACTGGGGATACTACTGGTGTTACTACTTGGGCTACTACTGGTGTTACTGCTGGGGCTACTACTGGTGTTACTACTGGTGTTACTACTGGTGTTACTACTGGTGTTAATACTGGGGCTACTACTGGTGCTACTACTGGTGTTACTACTGCTGCTACTACTGGGGCTACTACTGGTGTTACTACTGGTGTTACTACTGGTGTTACTACTGGTGTTACTACTGGGGCTACTACTGGTGTTACTACTGGTGTTACTACTGGTTTTACTACTGGTGTTACTACTGGGGCTACTACTGGTGTTACTACTGGTGTTACTACTGGGGCTACTACTGGTGTTACTACTGGTGTTACTACTGGTGTTACTACTGGTGTTACTACTGGGGCTACTACTGGTGTTACTACTGGGCTACTACTGGTGTTACTACTGGGGCTACTACTGGGGCTACTACTGGTGTTACTACTGGTGTTACTACTGGTGTTACTACTGGTGTTACTACTGGGGCTACTACTGGTGTTACTACTGGTGTTACTACTGGTTTTACTACTGGTGTTACTACTGGGGCTACTACTGGTGTTACTACTGGTGTTACTACTGGGGCTACTACTGGTGTTACTACTGGGGCTACTACTGGTGTTACTACTGGTGTTACTACTGGTGTTACTACTGGTGTTACTACTGGGGCTACTACTGGTGTTACTACTGGGCTACTACTGGTGTTACTACTGGGGCTACTACTGGGGCTACTACTGGTGTTACTACTGGTTTTACTACTGGTGTTACTACTGGTGTTACTACTGGTGTTACTACTGGTGTTACTACTGGGGCTACTACTGGTGTTACTACTGGGGCTACTACTGGTGTTACTACTGGGGCTACTACTGGTGTTACTACTGGTGCTACTACTGGTGTTACTACTGGTTTTACTACTGGGGCTACTACTGGTGTTACTACTGGTTTTACTACTGGTGTTACTACTGGGGCTACTACTGGTGTTACTACTGGTGTTACTACTGGGGCTACTACTGGTGTTACTACTGGTGTTACTACTGGTGTTACTACTGGTGTTACTACTGGGTCTACTACTGGTGTTACTACTGGTGTTACTACTGGGCTACTACTGGTGTTACTACTGGTGTTACTACTGGTGTTACTACTGGTGTTACTACTGGGGCTACTACTGGGTCTACTACTGGTGTTACTACTGGTTTTACTACTGGTGTTACTACTGGGTCTACTACTGGGCTACTACTGGTGTTACTACTGGGGCTACTACTGGTAATACTACTGGTGTTACTACTGGTGTTACTACTGGTGTTACTACTGGGTCTACTACTGGTGTTACTACTGGTGTTACTACTGGGCTACTACTGGTGTTACTACTGGTGTTACTACTGGTGTTACTACTGGTGTTACTACTGGGGCTACTACTGGGTCTACTACTGGTGTTACTACTGGTGTTACTACTGGTGTTACTACTGGTGTTACTACTGGTGTTACTACTGCTTCTACTACTGGTGTTACTACTGGTGTTACTACTGGGGCTACTACTGGTGTTACTACTGGTGTTACTACTGGGTCTACTACTGGTGTTACTACTGGTGTTACTACTGGTGCTACTACTGGTGCTACTACTGGTGTTACTACTGCTGCTACTACTGGTGCTACTACTGGTGTTACTACTGGTGTTACTACTGGGGCTACTACTGGTGTTACTACTGCTGCTACTACTGGGGCTACTATTGGTGTTACTACTGGTGTTACTACTGGTGTTACTACTGTGGTTACTACTGGTGTTACTACTAGTGCTACTACTGGTGTTACTACTGCTGCTACTACTGGTGCTACTACTGGTGTTACTACTGGTGTTACTACTGGTGTTACTACTGGTTCTACTACTGGTGTTACTACTGGTGCTACTACTGGTGTTACTACTGGTGTTACTACTGGTGTTACTACTGCTGCTACTACTGGTGCTACTACTGGTGCTACTACTGGTGTTACTACTGGTGTTACTACTGGGGCTACTACTGGTGTTACTACTGGGGCTACTACTGGTGTTACTACTGGTGCTACTACTGGTGCTACTACTGGTGTTACTGCTGGGGCTACTACTGGTGTTACTACTGGTGCTACTACTGGGGCTACTACTGGTAATACTACTGGTGTTACTACTGGGGATACTACTGGTGTTACTACTTGGGCTACTACTGGTGTTACTGCTGGGGCTACTACTGGTGTTACTACTGGTGTTACTACTGGTGTTACTACTGGTGCTACTACTGGTGTTACTACTGGGGCTACTACTGGTGTTAATACTGGGGCTACTACTGGTGCTACTACTGGTGTTACTACTGCTGCTACTACTGGGGCTACTACTGGTGTTACTACTGGTGTTACTACTGGTGTTACTACTGGGGCTACTACTGGTGTTACTACTGGTGTTACTACTGGTTTTACTACTGGTGTTACTACTGGGGCTACTACTGGTGTTACTACTGGTGTTACTACTGGGGCTACTACTGGTGTTACTACTGGTGTTACTACTGGTGTTACTACTGGGGCTACTACTGGTGTTACTACTGGGCTACTACTGGTGTTACTACTGGGGCTACTACTGGGGCTACTACTGGTGTTACTACTGGGGCTACTACTGGTGTTACTACTGGTGTTACTACTGGTGTTACTACTGGTGCTACTACTGGTGTTACTACTGGGTCTACTACTGGGGCTACTACTGGTGTTACTACTGGTGCTACTACTGGTGTTACTACTGGTGTTACTACTGGGGCTACTACTGGGGCTACTACTGGTGTTACTACTGGGGGCTACTACTGGTGTTACTACTGGTGTTACTACTGGTGTTACTACTGGTGTTACTACTGGGGCTACTACTGGTGTTACTACTGGGCTACTACTGGTGTTACTACTGGGGCTACTACTGGGGCTACTACTGGTGTTACTACTGGTTTTACTACTGGTGTTACTACTGGTGTTACTACTGGTGTTACTACTGGTGTTACTACTGGGGCTACTACTGGTGTTACTACTGGTGTTACTACTGGGGCTACTACTGGTGTTACTACTGGGGCTACTACTGGTGTTACTACTGGTGCTACTACTGGTGTTACTACTGGTTTTACTACTGGGGCTACTACTGGTGTTACTACTGGTTTTACTACTGGTGTTACTACTGGGGCTACTACTGGTGTTACTACTGGTGTTACTACTGGGGCTACTACTGGTGTTACTACTGGTGTTACTACTGGGTCTACTACTGGTGTTACTACTGGTGTTACTACTGGGCTACTACTGGTGTTACTACTGGTGTTACTACTGGTGTTACTACTGGTGTTACTACTGGGGCTACTACTGGGTCTACTACTGGTGTTACTACTGGTTTTACTACTGGTGTTACTACTGGGTCTACTACTGGGCTACTACTGGTGTTACTACTGGGGCTACTACTGGGGCTACTACTGGTGTTACTACTGGTGTTACTACTGGGCTACTACTGGTGTTACTACTGGTGTTACTACTGGTGTTACTACTGGTGTTACTACTGGGGCTACTACTGGGTCTACTACTGGTGTTACTACTGGTTTTACTACTGGTGTTACTACTGGGTCTACTACTGGGCTACTACTGGTGTTACTACTGGGGCTACTACTGGTTTTACTACTGGTGTTACTACTGGTGTTACTACTGGGCTACTACTGGTGTTACTACTGATGTTACTACTGGTGTTACTACTGGTGTTACTACTGGTGTTACTACTGGTGTTACTACTGGGCTACTACTGGTGTTACTACTGGTGTTACTACTGGTGTTACTACTGGTGTTACTACTGGGCTACTACTGGTGTTACTACTGGTGTTACTACTGGTGTTACTACTGGTGTTACTACTGGTGTTACTACTGGGCTACTACTGGTGTTACTACTGGTGTTACTACTGGTGTTACTACTGGGCTACTACTGGTGTTACTACTGGTGTTACTACTGGTGTTACTACTGGGCTACTACTGTACTTCTACTACAGTATTACTACTATTTTGTAAGCCCGATAAATGTGATTTCCTACTACCACTATTACTACTTGAATAGTTCCAAACTATCTGAAGTATTATGTAACATACCATGCGAATGCTACTCTGAGCTGTACTAGCCACGCTGAAAGGCCTTGTAGGACAAACAGGCATGGGGGGAAATAATGGGCAGTTGTGGTAATTTCTCAAAGGAAAGGCCACAGCTATACAGCTCTGACTTTGAGACTTCAATGGAGCCCAGCCAGTGGTCAGCGCACCCCATCCACCCCCCGCGTACCCCAGCTTCCACCCCCCATGGCTGGGCAGGGCACCTGGGGCTAGGGGGCTGGGGGGGAGACAGCTGAGAAAAGCAGCTACACTTGACTGGTGCCTTTGAAGAAGTCAGGCGTGACAGTAGAGGACCAGAAAGAACACTGTGACAGTAGTGGACCAGAACACTGTGATGGTAGTGGACTAGAACACTGTGACAGTAGTGGACCAGAACACTGTGATGGTAGTGGACTAGAACACTGTGACAGTAGTGGACCAGAACACTGTGACAGTAGTGGACTAGAACACTGTGATGGTAGTGGACTAGAACACTGTGACAGTAGTGGACCAGAACACTGTGACGGTAGTGGACTAGAACACTGTGATGGTAGTGGACTAGAACACTGTGACAGTAGTGGACCAGAACACTGTGACAGTAGTGGACCAGAACACTGTGACAGTAGTGGACCAGAACACTGTGACAGTAGTGGACCAGAACACTGTGACAGTAGTGGACTAGAACACTGTGACTGTCACGGTTTACTAAGCCAGAACCCAGAAGCAGACCAGGACAAGGTACTTTGAGACAAAGGTGAGTGTTTATTGAATAGACTCCCGAGTGAGGCTGAATAATCCAGGGAACAGAGCGGGTGGCGTGGATGGGTTGTTGAGGGTGCAGTGGTAGGTCCAGAAATGGCTCGGCAGCCGCCGACCATCAGGCAGAGGTTGGGTGAAGGTTCCGGGTGAGAGACTGCAGACAGAACAAAACGGAGGTCAGTACACAGCAATTCAACAAGGTGCAAAACAACAAAACTAACGCTAGATGTTTCCAGGCTGATACACGGACAAACATACTGTTCATGGCTAACGATCCGGCAGGAACTGGATGTTAGGCCAGAGCCTAAGAAGGGTGATGATCAGGACCAGGTGTGCGGATTGCTGATGGGATGCAGGTGCGGAAAACAAGAGCGCTCCCCGGAGCGTTCCCGAACCCTCGGGAAACTGGAGATTACGAACCGGAACACTAGTAACCAGACAGGACCCGACTCAGACAGCCGGGATCGTTACAGTACCCCCCTCCGACGAACGCCACCGGGCGGACTCCCGGAGCGCCAGGATGGAGGCGGTAGAAGTCACTGATGAGGTCCGCATCTAGGACCTGTCGCCGCGGAATCCAACTCCTCTCTTCAGGGCCATACCCCTCCCAGTCCACGAGATACTGGAAACCCCGGCCCCGCCGTCTGGAATCCATGATGCGACGCACCGTGTAGGCAGGACCACCTCTGATCATCCGAGGAGGAGGAGGAGGAGGCGGAGGAGGCAACAGAGGACTGAGGAAGACAGGCTTGAGGCAGGAGACATGAAAGGTGGGATGGACTCTGAGCGTCCTCGGTAGTTTGAGTCGAACTGCCACTGGATTGATCACCTTCTCCACCACAAACGGACCAATGAACTTCGGTAACAACTTCCTAGACTCAGTCCGTAACGGAAGATCCCGTGTGGCCAACCAAACCCTATCTCCGATGGTATAGGTGGGAGCGGGGATCCGGCGACGATTCGCCTGGAGCTGATACCGGTCCGAAACTCTAAGGAGTGCCTTTCTGGCCCGATGCCAGGTCCGGTGGCAACGACGAATATGGGCCTGAACAGAAGGCACTGAGAGCTCCTTCTCCTGAGAAGGGAACAGGGGAGGTTGGTAGCCATACAGGCACTGGAAGGGAGACATCCCAGTGGCAGATGTAGGAAGAGTATTGTGGGCATACTCAACCCAAGGCAACTGAGTGACCCAGGAGGTGGGGTTGGAAGAGACCAGACAGCGTAGCGTGGATTCCATCTTCTGGTTGGCTCTCTCCGCCTGACCATTGGATTGGGGGTGAAAACCAGATGTGAGACTGACTGTAGCTCCAATGGCCAAACAGAAGGACTTCCAGACAGCAGAGGTAAACTGAGGGCCACGGTCGGAAACGATATCACTGGGCAAACCGTGGACCCTGAAAACCTCCCTAACCAGGATCTCGGACGTCTCCGAGGCAGAGGGAAGCTTGGCAATTGGCACAAAGTGGGCGAACTTGCTGAATCTGTCCACGATAGTCAGAACGACCGTGTTCCCCTCAGAAGCGGGCAACCCAGTGACGAAGTCCAGGGCCAGATGCGACCATGGTCGCCGGGGAATAGGAAGGGGGTGAAGTAGTCCAGAGCTGGGCCGATTGGTACTCTTATTCTGCGCACACACTGGACAGGCAGCAACAAAACCCCGAGTATCCTCGGCCATGGCAGGCCACCAAAAACGTCTGCGAAGAAACGCCATTGTCCGAGCCACGCCAGGGTGACAAGCCATCTTGCTGGCGTGGGACCATTTGAGGACAGCAGGACGAACCGACTCAGGCACAAACAACCGACCGGGTGGACCGTTACCGGGACCGGGCTGAGTCCGAAGGGCCGCCAGCACCTCCTCCTCAATCTTCCACATAACTGCTCCCACGACGCAGTTCTGGGGGAGAATTGTCTCGGTCTTGGACCCACTCTCCTCCGTCTTGGAGAACATCCGGGACAAGGCGTCCGCCTTGCCGTTCTTAGATCCAGGTCGGAACGTCAGGAAAAACTTGAATCGTCCGAAAAACAACGCCCACCTGGCCTGACGGGAGTTGAGACGTTTAGCCGATTGCACGTAAGCAAGATTCTTGTGGTCAGTCCAGACAATAAACGGTTGCTCCGCCCCCTCCAACCAGTGGCGCCACTCCTCCAAGGCAAGTTTCACCGCGAGAAGCTCCCGGTTACCCACATCGTAATTCCTCTCCGCAGGCGAAAGGCGACGAGAGTAGTAGGCGCAGGGATGGAGTTTACTGTCCGTGGAGCATCGCTGCGACAGGATGGCGCCAACTCCCACATCAGACGCGTCCACTTCAACGACGAACTGACGGGCCGTGTCCGGTTGAGAGAGAATCGGTGCGTTGGTGAATCGCCTCTTCAAATCCAGAAACGCTCGATCCGCCTCCGGATTCCACTTGAAGGTCCTGATACTGGAAGTCAAGGCAGTTAACGGAGCGGCCACACGGCTGTAATCCCGGATGAATCTGCGGTAGAAATTCGCAAACCCCAAAAATCTCTGGAGCTGCAATCTCGTACCGGGCTGGGCCCATTCCAGAACCGCTCTAACCTTCTCCTGGTCCATCCTAATCTCTCCCCCTGGAGATGATGTACCCGAGAAAGGATGTCGTGTGGGCGTGAAACTCGCACTTCTCGGCCTTCACGAACAGGCGATTCTCCAACAATCGCTGCAGAACCTGCCGGACATGCTGGACGTGGTCGGAAGGTTCCTTCGAGAAGATCAGAATGTCATCCAGGTAAACAAACACAAAGAGACCGATCATATCTCTCAGGACGTCGTTTCACCATACTCTGGAATACCGCTGGAGCATTGGTCAGTCCAAACGGCATCACCTGATACTCGAGTGACCCATCGGTGTATTGAAACCCGTCAACCACTCGTCCCCCTCTCTGATCCGGACCATGTGATACGCATTGCGTAGGTCTAGCTTGGTGAATACCGTAGCACCCTGTAAGGAGTCGAAGGCAGAACTCATCAAGGGCAGGGGATACTTGTTCTTGACCGTGATGTCATTCAACCCCCGATAATCAATACACGGTCGAAGAGAGCCATCCTTCTTACCCACAAAGAAGAATCCTGCCCCCAGGGGTGATGACGAGGGACGAACGAGACCAGCCGCTAGGGACTCCTTGATGTAGGTCTCCAACGCCTCACGTTCAGGTCGGGAGATACTGTATAACCTTCCCTTGGGGTAGACAGCTCCCGGGAACAGGTTGATGGCACAATCATATGGTCGGTGGGGGAGGGAGTGACAGAGCCTTCTGCTTACTGAAAACCTCCCCCAAATCGTGATATGTCTCGGGAACCAGGGACAAATCTGGGGGTTTAGCCTCAATCACCTGACTGGGAACCGAATGGGGGCAGGCAGTCTTGAGACAGCATGACAATCAAGGCTCCAACTCGTTACCTTGCCCGTCACCCAATCGAACGTGGGATTGTGTTCCTTCAGCCAGGGGTATCCAAGGACCAGAGGAACATGGGAAGACGGCAGAATGAAGAATGAAATCATCTCCGAATGATTCCCCGACAACCGCATCTTAACCGGTTCAGTCCTCATCGTGATACGTGCCAGACTACTGCCGTTCAGAGTGGTCGCTTCAATGGCTTCCGGCAATTGCTCCTTGGAAAGCCCCAGCTGTTCCACCAACTCGGCATCAAGAAAGCTTCCATCGGCACCTGAATCGATAAAAGCGTTAATCGCTAAGCTTTGATTCCTGTTCACAAGGGTAGCCGGGAAACGGGGTCTGACAGAGGTACTGAGAGGTTGAAACTGGCTCGCTAAAAGTCCTCCCAACTTTAGCGAGCCGGGCAGTTTGACGACCGCCGGGAACAAGTGGAGATGTAATGTCCCGAGCGACCACAGTAGAGACAGCAGTTGGTCTTACGTCTCTGTTGACGCTCCTCCTTGGTTAACCCGTGCCGCCCCACTTGCATGGGTTCAGAATCGGGAGAGAGGTCCTCTCCACTAATCCTTGGTGGTGGAGAATGATCGACGTGTTCTGGTCCACCCCCCGACCCGACTGGGAACTGAGAAGCTGATCGATTGGACGGACCCCATTGCTTCTCCCTCCTTCGCTCTCGGACTCGATTATCCACCCGAATAGACAAGGCTACCAAGCTGTCCAGGTCACTAGGCTCCGGATAGGAGATCAACTCATCCTTGAGCTGCTCCGACAGACCCTGGTAAAAGGCCGCTTGCAGAGACTCCTCGTTCCACCCACTCTCCACAGCCAACGTCTTGAACTCGATCACGAAGTCGGCCACGCTGCGAGTTCCTTGGTGAAGTGAAAACAGGCGCCTAGCTGCGTCCCTCCCTCGGACGGAATGGTCGAAGAGCTTCCTCATCTCGGCCGTGAACCCCTGGTATGAAGCCATGCAGGGATCCTGTCGTTCCCAAACGGCTGAAGCCCACTCCAGCGCACGACCACGCAGCAACTCAATCACAAAGGCTATCCTAGCCTTGTCTGTGGCATAAGAGTAGGGGCTGTAGATCGAACACTAATCCACACTGCATAAGGAAGGAACGGCATCTTCCCAGCTCCCCCTCATATTTATCCGGCGTCGGAACCTTGGGCTCACGGAGGGACACAACTTCAGAAGCGGCAGGCGAGATGGGTGAAACCGGTAGTGGATCCTCCACCGGACACTTGCGTTGGTTCTGGACCTCCGTCAGACCGGTAGAAAGGTTCCGAACTGACAACGCGATCTCCTGTAGTACCGTGCTATGATGGCCCAACATCTTCTCCTGCTGGGTAATGGCATGGCGAACAGAGTCCAGGTCCGCTGGGTTCATTACTGGCCGGATCGTTCTGTCACGGTTTACTAAGCCAGAACCCAGAAGCAGACCAGGACAAGGTACTTTGAGACAAAGGTGAGTGTTTATTGAATAGACTCCCGAGTGAGGCTGAATAATCCAGGGAACAGAGCGGGTGGCGTGGATGGGTTGTTGAGGGTGCAGTGGTAGGTCCAGAAATGGCTCGGCAGCCGCCGACCATCAGGCAGAGGTTGGGTGAAGGTTCCGGGGTGAGAGACTGCAGACAGAACAAAACGGAGGTCAGTACACAGCAATTCAACAAGGTGCAAAACAACAAAACTAACGCTAGATGTTTCCAGGCTGATACACGGACAAACATACTGTTCATGGCTAACGATCCGGCAGGAACTGGATGTTAGGCCAGAGCCTAAGAAGGGTGATGATCAGGACCAGGTGTGCGGATTGCTGATGGGATGCAGGTGCGGAAAACAAGAGCGCTCCCCGGAGCGTTCCCGAACCCTCGGGAAACTGGAGATTACGAACCGGAACACTAGTAACCAGACAGGACCCGACTCAGACAGCCGGGATCGTTACAGTGACAGTAGTGGACCAGAACACTGTGACAGTAGTGGACCAGAACACTGTGACAGTAGTGGACCAGAACACTGTGACAGTAGTGGACTAGAACACTGTGACAGTAGTGGACCAGAACACTGTGACAGTAGTGGACCAGAACACTGTGACAGTAGTGGACCAGAACACTGTGGTAGTGGTGGACTAGAACACTGTGATAGTAGTGGACCAGAACACTGTGATAGTAGTGGACCAGAACACTGTGACAGTAGTGGACCAGAACACTGTGACAGTAGTGGACCAGAACATTGCTTCTCTCGCTCTCCCCTGGAATGTCATATATGCATGGATGGCTGAGCGTGTGTGGTTCTCACACAGACACATATGTAAGCAAGCAGGCACACACAGCCTTCAACTGACAGAGGCCAAACTGTTTGTGTCAGCTGTATGCCCTGCGTCCTGTTTCTCAATTAGTAACGAGTCTCTGTGAGATAGCAGCAGCAGAAGCACGGTCTGCATGCCTGGCCTGGACCTAGATAGCAACACACACACACACAGTCCACAAGCCTAGTGCCTGGACCTCCTGAGGAATGAGTGATTCACTTCCCAACACAGGCCAGGCAGTCAGTCAGGCAGGCAGCTAGCACACAGCTATTCATACCCACAGAACAGCACTCCACTCAGCCTGCCTGACTTCCTGCACAGCCTCCCTCCTCATAACCCATATCTCATCCATGCCAACAACTGGCATACCTGCCTTCCCTCTTCGAGGATGTTTACACACACACACACACACCACACACACACACACACACACACACACACACACACACACACACACACACACACACACACACACACACACACACACACACACACACACACACACACACACACACACAGTATTGTACAGCTAACCTTGTGGGGACACACAATTCAGTCCCATTCAAAATCCTATTTTCCCTAACCCTAACCGTGCTCTTACCCTTACCCTAACCCTTAACCCAAAAACCTAACCTTAACTCTAAACCTAAACCTAACCCTAGCTCCTAACCCTAAAACTAATTCTAACCTTAACCCTAAACCCTCTAGAAATAGCATTTGACCTCGTGGGGACTAACAAAATGTCCCCAGTTGGTCAAATTTGTGTTTGTTTACTATTCTTTTGGGGACTTCTGGTCCACACAAGAATAGTTAAACATGTCCACAGACAAACACACACACACACACACACACACACACACACACACACACACACAGTGCACACACACCGACTTGTTTAACTAACCTTGTGGGGGGACACAATTGATTCCCATTCAAAATCCTATTTTCCCTGCCTCCCGAGTGGCGCAGCGGTCTAAACACTGCATCGCACTGCTAGAGGCGTCACTACAGCTCCGGGTTCGATCCCGCGACCGGGAGACCCATGAGGCGGCGCACAATTGGCCCAGTGTCGTCCGGGTTAGGGGAGGGTTTGGCCGGCCGGGATGTCCTTGTCCCAACACGCTCTAGCGACTCCTGTGGCGGCCAGGCGCAAGCACGCTGACACGGTCGTGTTTCGGACGCATGGCTCTCGACCTTCGCCTCTCCTGAGTCCGTACAGGAGTTGCAGCGATGGGACAAGACTGTAACTACCAATTTAATATCACGAAATTGGGGAGAAAAAGGGGTAAAAATACAAAATAAAATACAAAAATAACCTAACCCTAGTACTAAACCTAACCTTTATGCCCTAACCCTAATTCTAACCTTAACCCTAAACCCCCAAGAAATATCTATTTTCCTTGTGGGGACTAACAAAATGTCCCCAGTTGGTCACATTTTTGTTCATTTACTATTTTTGTGGGGACTTCTGGCTTTATTGGCATGGGAAACATATGTTTACATTACCAAAGCAAGTGAAATAGATCATAAATAAAAGTGAAATAAACAATCAGAAACTAACAGTAAACATTACATTCACAGAAGTTTCAAAATAATAGAGATTTCAAATGTTAAATTATGTCAATGTAGAGTGTTGTAACAATGTGCAAATAGTTAAAGTACAAAAAGGAAAATAAATCTACATAAATATGGGTTGTATTTACAGTGGTGTTTGTTCGTCACTGGTTGCCCTTTTCTTGTGGCAACAGGTCATAAATCTTGTTGCTGTGATTGCACACTGTGGTATTTCACCTAATAGATATGGGAGTTTATCAAAATTGGATTTGTTTTGGAATTATAATCTGACCCACAATGTCTCTGTCTCTGTCTCTGTCTCTGTCTCTCTCTGTCTCTCTCTCTCTCTCTCTCTCTCTCTCTCTCTCTCTCTCTCTCTCTCTCTCTCTCTCTCTCTCTCTCTCTCTCTCTCTCTCTCTCTCTCTCTCTCTCTCTCTCTCTCTCTCTCTCTCTCTCTCTCTCTCTCTCTCTCTCTCTCTCTCTCTCCTGAAGACGAGCTGTTATCTGCTGCATGATGGTTAGAGCCCCTCAAACCAAGATAACCTGTCTTCAATCAAAAGGGTGCAAAATAAGACACTTCTTGTTATATCCACGTCTACTGAAATAACCCAAAGAAATATGGCCTTGTTTAAGAGAGAGCGTAGTGGGTTGTACATCTCAGGTTGAGATGACGGCTATAGAGAAAGTTCAGCCAGACTAGAGTAGAGTAGAGAGAGAACATGACTTTAGCAGCATGGGCCATGCTTTATCACGGAGGGGTATACATATGACTTTCATTAGAGAGAAAGAGAGGGGGAGAGAGAGAAGATAGAGAGAGAGGGAGAAAGAGAGGGGGAGAGAGAGAGAAGATAGAGAGGGAGAGAGAGAAGATAGAGAGAGAGGGAGAGGGAGAGAGAGGGAGAAAGAGAGGGGGAGAGAGAGAGAGAAGATAGAGATGGAGAGGGAGAGAGGGAGAGAGAGGGAGAAAGAGAGAGGGAGAGAGAGAAGATGGAGAGAGAGAGGGAGAAGATAGAGAGAGAGATGTTTACTACCCATCAGAGACCATAGCTCATATATTTACTACCCATCAGAGACCATAGCTCATATATTTGTTACCCAATAGAGACCATAGCTCATATATTTACTACCCATCAGAGACCATAGCTCATATATTTACTACCCATCAGAGACCATAGCTCATATATTTACTACCCATCAGAGACCATAGCTCATATATTTACTACCCATCAGAGACCATAGCTCATATATTTACTACCCATCAGAGACCATAGCTCATATATTTACTACCCATCAGAGACCATAGCTCATATATTTACTACCCATCAGAGACCATAGCTCATATATTTACTACCCATCAGAGACCATAGCTCATATATTTACTACCCATCAGAGACCATAGCTCATATATTTACTACCCATCAGAAACCATAGCTCATATATTTACTACCCATCAGAGACCATAGCTCATATATTTACTACCCATCAGAGACCATAGCTCAATGCCTTTCCCTGAACATCATCTGCAAGTATGCTAATTCTCACCTCAGATGTCAGTGACTTAATTTCCTCAACCCACTGACTGACTACCAAACCATCTGAACCAGCACACACACAAACTCTCAAAGCTCAAGAGTTGAACAGTTAGCTCTTACAATGTTAGCTCACAGTAAGCTAGTTCCTGTGCTCCCCTCCCTCCGCCCACGCAGCCCAGACCCCTGCATTCTTGAATGTTTAACAGCCTTTTGTAAAGGTGCTTGTTAACATGGCTTTACCTTGGGAGCCTCAGATGCATATCTGATCTCCCCACAGAGACCTTGTACCCCCAGCTGGGAGGGGAGTGGGTGGTAGGGGGAGAACTGATCTCCCCACAGAGACCTTGTACCCCCAGCCGGGAGGGGAGTGGGTGGTAGGGGGAGAACTGATCTCCCCACAGAGACCTTGTACCCCCCAGCCGGGAGGGGAGTGGGTGGTAGGGGGGAGAACTGATCTCCCCACAGAGACCTTGTACCCCCAGCCGGGAGGGGAGTGGGTGGTAGGGGGAGAACTGATCTCCCCACAGAGACCTTGTACCCCCAGCCGGGAGGGGAGTGGGTGGTAGGGGGAGAACTGATCTCCCCACAGAGACCTTGTACCCCCAGCCGGGAGGGGGTAGGTGGTAGGGGGAGAACTGATCTCCCCACAGAGACCTTGTACCTCCAGCCGGGAGGGGAGTGGGTGGTAGGGGGAGAACTGATCTCCCCACAGAGACCTTGTACCCCCAGCCGGGAGGGGAGTGGGTGGTAGGGGGAGAACTGATCTTCCCACAGAGACCTTGTACCCCCAGCCGGGAGGGGAGTGGGTGGTAGGGGATCTCCCCACAGAGACCTTGTACCCCCAGCCGGGAGGGGAGTGGGATGTAGGGGGAGAACTGATCTTCCCACAGAGACCTTGTACCCCCAGCCGGGAGGGGAGTGGGTGGTAGGGGGAGAACTGATCTTCCCACAGAGACCTTGTACCCCCAGCCGGGAGGGGAGTGGGTGGTAGGGGGAGAACTGATCTCCCCACAGAGACCTTGTACCCCCAGCCGGGAGGGGAGTGGGTGGTAGGGGGAGAACTGATCTTCCCACAGAGACCTTGTACCCCCAGCCGGGAGGGGAGTGGGTGGTAGGGGGAGAACTGATCTCCCCACAGAGACCTTGTACCCCCAGCCGGGAGGGGAGCGGGTGGTAGGGGATCTCCCCACAGAGACCTTGTACCCCCAGCCGGGAGGGGAGTGGGTGGTAGGGGGAGCACTGATCTCCCCACAGAGACCTTGTACCCCCAGCCGGGAGGGGAGCGGGTGGTAGGGGATCTCCCCACAGAGACCTTGTACCCCCAGCCGGGAGGGGAACGGGTGGTAGGGGATCTCCCCACAGAGACCTTGTACCCCCAGCCGGGAGGGGAGCGGGTGGTAGGGGATCTCCCCACAGAGACCTTGTACCCCCAGCCGGGAGGGGAGCAGAGTGGGGGGTGAAGGGAACAGGGGGGGGTATAGATAGAGATAGACCATGCTGGGGTAACCAGTGACTCTTGACTCCCATGTAAATGCTAAATGCGCTATGAATTACAATGTAGAGGACACTTCAGTCATGGAATGAGGGAAACAACAGGATCATCCAGATGGGATACCACAAGTGTCCTGACATCTGCTTCATGTTCTCAGTAGATGTATTGAAGGATAATGACACAGTCCCACGAGATTAAATAAACCATGAGCCATACTTGGCAACCACTCAACCGTTCAATTACATTTTCGTATTGTATTTCCCATCTCAACTCATTGATTGAAAGGTGTCCTCCAAATATAGTGTAAATGTTGAGTAGATATACACAGTGAATTCATCTAGTACAGTAGATGGACAACCCTTGTAAGAAGAAGAGGGAAAAATAACCAGCTGCTGGTCTGAATTACTGTCTCACATCCTCAAGGAGATGAATGATGGACAAGCCCACAGCCCAACACACGGTTCTCTGTCAGCTTGTCTGGACAGTACATGTTGGATTTGGTACACTCTCACCCACAGACTCACTCTGGATAGGGTCGAGGGGATGCGTCCCAAATGACACCCTATTCCTTATTTAGTGCACTACTTTTGACCAGAGCCTGGTCAAAAGTAGTGCACTTTATAGGGAATGGGGTGTTATTTGGGATGTACACTAGGTCTACTTGGAGAGAAAACAAGATTTTTAGTTCAAAAGGCTCAGGTTCTCCAGTTCATATTGAGACAAGTCTGTTTTTCTCTACACGTCAAACATGTTTCTCGAGAATGTTTCTCTAGTCAAGATGTGCAGAACAGATTATTTAAAATTCAATAAACAAGCAAGTAAGCATTTGGACGAAGTATACCATGCGTATCCCGTACCACAAATAAAACTTGAATCTTGAAACAATCCAATAAACACATGTACTCAGATTACGACTTGTCACCTGCTGGAGCTTCATAAACCAGCCCCTTGTAAGATCACTGGCACTTAAATAAAGAAACACTGACCTACTCATAAATCATTCTCAAAATGGAGAAGTATTTAAGATTTGAAATAATTCAATCTTTGTGAATCAACTGTGTTAAATAGAAAATCGTTATCCAATACCTAAATTATCCAACTATTCAATGTACCGAAACCATGAGCTGAACTAGCAGTCCCAAAAAATGTCTAAAAGTAGTCTTGAAAATATTACGCAAATACCATTGACATCAACTTTTAAATAATAGTTTCTCACAGCCATGTCTATCCCATGTAAACTCAAAGTAGTGCTAGCTGACCCTTGTGTCTCCCGCCATCCCAGGGGGGTGTTATTTCAAGACCAAATGGGTATGAGAGAGGGGACTTCTAACCCTGCCTGCCCTGCGCTGTGAGAGGGACCACCTGCACGTGTCCACCTGGCCTGGCCTGCACAGTCCCCAACACACATGCTGCTGTCACACAGCTCACTGAACATCAAACACACTACTGGTCCTGTTCAGATAGCATTAGACCCAATGGCTCAGACACAGTTCCAATGACCAATGCCCATACTAGTATCCCAATGACAGTAGAATGCATGCATATTCAAGCATTCTTTTCCTAAAAAGAAGGGACTGAGAAAAAAAAAATGCAACCATCTTACATCTTAAAATCACTCTTTAAATCCAGTTTAAACCTAGAAATCAATGCTAAGTGTGAGACATATAAGGCAAAATATCCCATTTCAAATGTCAAATGTATTTTTTCTGCCATACAGATGCAACTAGGATAGCTACATTTTTTTATCCACTACTATCAAATTCCTTTGGCAGAGCCCTCAGTGGTCTTACCTCTGTGCAGAAAGCTCTCCTAAGCAGGCTCTTATCAAGACTCAGTCCTGTCTGTTATTCTCCACTGGCTCTGGACTACATGTCTCTCAGCTCAGCCCCTCCTCTTTCAATCTCCCTCTATTGTAGCTAAAAAAAAATCCAGGACAGCAACCTCTCCTCTTTCAGTTTCCCTCTCTGCGGGCTCAGCCTCCTATGGTCTCTCTCTACTGTAGCTCCAAATCCAGGACGGGAGCCTCCTTCTCTCTTTCTGTAGCTCTACTGAATCCAGGACAGTCACAGGCTCACAGCATCCTGGCTCCCCCTCCTCTGGTCTGGACACAGCCTTCCCTCCCAGAGCGGTCAGCATAGCCACAGCCCATATCAAAGCAAGCAAAGACAGTAGAACCAAAGATGTGTGTGTTCTGTGTGTGTGTGTGTGTGAACCGACTGTTTGAGGGTGTGTGACTGTGTGTGGAGGTGGGCAGTTCAACCAGATGGCACCCACTACTCAATTCAATTCAAGGGGCATTATTGGCATGGGAAACATATGTTTACATTGCCAAAGCAAGTTAAATGGATAAACAAAAGTGAAATAAACAGTAAATATTACACTCGCACAAGTTTCAAAAGAATAAAGACATTTCAAATGTCACTC
Source organism: Coregonus clupeaformis (assembly GCF_020615455.1). Lineage (NCBI taxonomy): Eukaryota > Metazoa > Chordata > Actinopteri > Salmoniformes > Salmonidae > Coregonus > Coregonus clupeaformis. The sequence continues at coordinate 10,994,511 of NC_059210.1, forward strand.
ACTCTCCCACCTCCCTAACCTCCCTCATCCCACCCTCTATCCCCTGCCAACTCCGAACCCAGACACTCAGGGGCAGGCCCAGGCCCAGGGTGTCTCCGCCCTTTGGTGAGCATTCTCTCGCACTTCAAACACACATAAAATGAGAACCACCAGTGAGCCTTCCCCACAATAACTCTTTCCCTGACGAGCGCATCACACCACATCACTTCAGCGACCGATGCCACAGCTTGGGTTATCATCACACTGATGGTGGTCAAACCAAACCCACAGGCCCAATGGCTCTCACATGACATTCCTCTCCTTTCACTATGAAACCATCACAGGAACTGAGAAAAGAGGTCAGTGTTTATCTTCTTTTATCTTAACCTCAAAGGTATTTTTGTGTCTGACGTGATATAATGTGATTTATGCTTATTTGTTACTGAGAGTAGTTTTGTAAATATGCAATTTAGATGTCAAATGCAGTCTCAGTTTTCCATCACATACCCATTGACCACTTCTCCCTGTCCCCTATGCTAGATACTGAACGACTACCTGCTGCTTCTCCCTTACTGTCCCAGTAAACAATGACGTCAGCAAGACCCCACCACACAGACAGAATAATGTAACACCGGGTTCAATCCACAGGGGCGTTTTACATACGAATAACCGAAGCAGTCTCTATGGTCTCTTTACACATACATTAACCACTTCCAGAAGGAAGCTCCATTTTCAGCTCCATTATCAATTAGTCTCAGGGGGAAGGGGTCAGACATTTTATACCTCGAGACGAGTATTAACTTTTATAACCTTACAATTTCAGCTCTGTCAATCAACATCATTGTTGTGTAGGGTTGAAAGGTCACATTGGCACCAGTTCAGTGTCAAAAGTGCTAGGACTGTTGAACTGTAGTACTGTTGAACTGTTGATCTGTTGTAACTTGAACTGTTGTAACTGTTGTAACTGTTATAACTGTTGTAACTGTTGAACTGTTGAACTGTTGTAACTGTTGAACTGTTGAACTGTTGAACTGTTGTAACTGTTGTAACTGTTGTAACTGTTGTAACTGTTGAACTGTTGTAACTGTTGTAACTGTTGTAACTGTTGAACTGTTGAACTGTTGAACTGTTGAACTGTTGAACTGTTGTAACTGTTGTAACTGTTGTAACTGTTGTAACTGTTGAACTGTTGTAACTGTTGTAACTGTTGTAACTGTTGAATTGTTGTAACTGTTGTAACGGTTGTAACTGTTGTAACTGTTGAACTGTTGTAACTGTTATACCTGTTGAACTGTTGTAACTGTTATACCTGTTGAACTGTTGTAACTGTTATAACTGTTGTAACTGTTGTAACTGTTGAACTGTTGTAATTGAGAAACTATTGAACTGTTGTAACTATTGAACTATTGAACTGTTGTAACTGTTGTAACTGTTGAACTGTTGTAACTGTTGTAACTGTTATAACTGTTATAACTGTTGAACTGTTGAACTGTTGTAACTGTTGTAACTGTTGTAACTGTTGTAACTGTTGTAACTGTTGTAACTGTTGTAACTGCTATAACTGTTGAACTGTTGTAACTGTTGTAACTGTTGAACTGTTGTAATTGAGAAACTATTGAACTGTTGTAACTATTGAACTATTGAACTGTTGTAACTGTTATAACTGTTGTAACTGTTGTAACTATTGAACTGTTGTAACCTTTGAACTGTTGTAACTTTTTAACTGTTGTAACTATTATAACTGTTGTAACTGTTGTACTGTTGTAATTGTTGAACTGTTGAACTGTTGTAACTGTTGTAACTGTTGTAACTGTTGTATTGTTGTAACTGTTGAACTGTTGAACTGTTGTACTGTTGAACTGTTGTACTGTTGTAACTGTTGAACTGTTGTAACTGTTGTAACTGTTGTAACTGTTGAACTGTTGTACTGTTGTAACTGTTGTACTGTTGTAATTGTTGAACTGTTGAACTGTTGTAACTGTTGTAACTGTTTTACTGTTGTAACTGTTGAACTGTTGTGCTGTTGTAACTGTTGAACTGTTGAAACTGTTGTACTGTTCTAACATTTGAACTGTTGTAACTGTTGAACTGTTGTAACTGTTGAACTGTTGTACTGTTGTAACTGTTGAACTGTTGTGCTGTTGTAACTGTTGAACTGTTGTAACTGTTGAACTGTTGTACTGTTGTAACATTTGAACTGTTGTAACATTTGAACTGTTGTAACTGTTGAACTGTTGTAACTGTTGTACTGTTGTAACTGTTGAACTGTTGTAACTGTTGTAACTGTTGTAACTGTTGAACTGTTGTACTGTTGTAACTGTTGTACTGTTGTAATTGTTGAACTGTTGAACTGTTGTAACTGTTGAACTGTTGTACTGTTGTAACTGTTGAACTGTTGTGCTGTTGTAACTGTTGAACTGTTGAAACTGTTGTACTGTTCTAACATTTGAACTGTTGTAACTGTTGAACTGTTGTAACTGTTGAACTGTTGTACTGTTGTAACTGTTGAACTGTTGTGCTGTTGTAACTGTTGAACTGTTGTAACTGTTGAACTGTTGTACTGTTGTAACATTTGAACTGTTGTAACATTTGAACTGTTGTAACTGTTGAACTGTTGTAACTGTTGTAACTGTTGTAACTGTTGAACTGTTGTACTGTTGTAACTGTTGAACTGTTGTATCTGTTGAACTGTTGTAACTGTTGTAACTATTAAACTGTTGTAACCTTTGAACTGTTGTAACTTTTTAACTGTTGTAACTATTATAACTGTTGTAACTATTGAACTGTTGTAATTGTTGAACTGTTGAACTGTTGTAACTGATGAACTGTTGTAACTGTTGTAACTGTTGTAACTGTTGTATTGTTGTAACTGTTGAACTGTTGTACTGTTGAACTGTTGTACTGTTGTAACTGTTTAACTGTTGTAACTGTTGAACTGTTGTACTGTTGTAACTGTTGTATTGTTGTAACTGTTGAACTGTTGTACTGTTGTAACTGTTGAACTGTTGAACTGTTGAACTGTTGTAACTGTTGTTACTGTTGTAACTGTTGAACTGTTGAACTGTTGTAACTGTTGAACTGTTGTAACTGTTGAACTGTTGTAACTGTTGAACTGTTGTAACTGTTGTAACTGTTGAACTGTTGTAACTGTTGTAACGTTTGAACTGTTGTAACTGTTAAACTGTTGTAACTGTTGAACTGTTGTAACTGTTGTACTGTTGTAACTGTTGAACTGTTGAACTGTTGAACTGTTGTACTGTTGTAACTGTTGAACTGTTGTGCTGTTGTAACTGTTGAAACTGTTGTACTGTTCTAACATTTGAACTGTTGTAACTGTTGAACTGTTGTAACTGTTGAACTGTTGAACTGTTGAACTGTTGTAACTGTTGTAACTGTTGAACTGTTGTGCTGTTGTACTGTTGTAACTGTTGTAACATTTGAACTGTTGTACTGTTGAACTGTTGTAACTGTTGTAACTGTTGTATTGTTGTAACTGTTGAACTGTTGTACTGTTGAACTGTTGAACTGTTGTAACTGTTGAACTGTTGTAACTGTTGAACTGTTGTAACCTTTGTACTGTTGTAACTGTTGAACTGTTGTAACCTTTGTACTGTTGTAACTGTTGAACTGTTGTAACTGTTGTAACTGTTGTATTGTTGTACTGTTGTAACTGTTGAACTGTTTTACTGTTGAACTGTTGTAACTGTTGTACTGTTCTAACTGTTGTACAGTTGTAACTGTTGTAACCTTTGAACTGTTGTAACTGTTGAACTGTTGTAACTGTTTTACTGTTGAACTGTTGTAACTATTGAATTGTTGTAACCTTTGAACTGTTGTAACTATTGAACTGTTGTAACTGTTGAACTGGTGTAACTGTTTTACTGTTGAACTGTTGTAACTATTGAACTGTTGTAACTGTTTACTGTTGAACTGTTGTACTGTTGTACTGTTGTAACTGATGAACTGTTGTACTGTTGTAACTGATGAACTGTTGTACTGTTGTAACTGTTGAACTGTTGAACTGTTGTAATTGTTGAACTGTTGTAACTGTTGAACTGTTGTATTGTTGAACTGTTGTACTGTTGAACTGTTGTAACTGTTGTAACTGTTGCACTGTTGTACTGTTGTAACTGTTGTAACTGTTGTATTGTTGTAACTGTTGAACTGTTGTACTGTTGAACTGTTGAACTGTTGTAACTGTTGAACTATTGTAACTGTTGTAACTGTTGTAAGTGTTGAACTGTTGCACTGTTGTACTGTTGTAACTGTAATAACTGTTGTAACTGTTGAACTGTTGAACTGTTGAACTATTGTAACTGTTGTAACTGTTGAACTGTTGTAACTATTGTAACTGTTTTACTGTTGAACTGTTGAACTGTTGTAACTGTTTTACTGTTGAACTGTTGTAACTATTGAACTGTTGTAACTGTTTTACTGTTGAACTGTTGTACTGTTGTAACTGTTGTAACTGTTGAACTGTTGTAACTGTTGTAACTGTTGAACTGTTGTAACTGTTTTACTGTTGAACTGTTGTAACTGTTGAACTGTTGTAACTGTTTTACTGTTGAACTGTTGTAACTGTTTTACTGTTGAACTGTTGTAAATATTGTAACTGTTGAACTGTTGAACTGTTTTAACTGTTTTACTGTTGAACTGTTGTAACTGTTTTACTGTTGAACTGTTGTAACTATTGTAACTGTTGTAACTGTTGAACTGTTTTAACTGTTTTACTGTTGAACTGTTGTAACTGTTTTACTGTTGAACTGTTGTAACTATTGAACTGTTGTAACTGTTTTACTGTTGAACTGTTGTACTGTTGTAACTGTTGTAACTGTTGAACTGTTGTAACTGTTGTAACTGTTGAACTGTTGTAACTGTTTTACTGTTGAACTGTTGTAACTGTTGAACTGTTGTAACTGTTGTAACTGTTGTAACTGTTTTACTGTTGAACTGTTGTAACTGTTGAACTGTAGTAACTGTTGAACTGTTGTAACTGTTGTAACTGTTGAACTGTTTTAACTGTTTTACTGTTGAACTGTTTTAACTGTTTTACTGTTGAACTGTTGTAACTGTTTTACTGTTTTACTGTTGTAACTGTTGCACTGTTGTACTGTTGTAACTATTGTAACTGTTGAACTGTTGTATTGTTGAAATGTTGTAACTGTTGAACTGTTGTAACTGTTGAACTGTTGTAACTGTTGTATTGTTGTAACTGTTGAACTGTTGTACTGTTGTACTGTTGTAACTGTTGAACTGTTTTACTGTTGAACTGTTGTAACTGTTGTACTGTTGTAACTGTTGTACTGTTGTAACTGTTGTAACCTTTGAACTGTTGTAACTGTTGAACTGTTGTAACTGTTGTAACTATTGAATTGTTGTAACCTTTGAACTGTTGTAACCTTTGAACTGTTGTAACTGTTGAACTGTTGTAACTGTTTTACTGTTGAACTGTTGTAACTATTGAACTGTTGTAACTGTTTTACTGTTGAACTGTTGTAACTATTGAACTGTTGTAACTGTTTTACTGTTGAACTGTTGTACTGTTGTAACTGATGAACTGTTGTACTGTTGTAACTGTTGAACTGTTGAACTGTTGTAATTGTTGAACTGTTGTAACTGTTGAACTGTTGTAACTGTTGAACTGTTGTAACTGTTGAACTGTTGTATTGTTTAACTGTTGTAACTGTTGAACTGTTGAACTGTTGAACTGTTGTAACTGTTGAACTGTTGTAACTGTTGAACTGTTGTAACTGTTGTATTGTTGTACTGTTGAACTGTTGTACTGTTGAACTGTTGAACTGTTGTAACTGTTGAACTGTTGTAACTGTTGAACTGTTGAACTGTTGAACTGTTGAACTGTTGTAACTGTTGAACTGTTGTAACTGTTGTAACTGTTGTATTGTTGTAACTGTTGAACTGTTGTACTGTTGTACTGTTGTAACTGTTGAACTGTTGAACTGTTTTACTGTTGAACTGTTGTAACTGTTGTACTGTTCTAACTGTTGTACAGTTGTAACTGTTGTAACCTTTGAACTGTTGTAACTGTTGAACTGTTGTAACTGTTTTACTGTTGAACTGTTGTAACTATTGAATTGTTGTAACCTTTGAACTGTTGTAACCTTTGAACTGTTGTAACTGTTGAACTGGTGTAACTGTTTTACTGTTGAACTGTTGTAACTATTGAACTGTTGTAACTGTTTACTGTTGAACTGTTGTAACTGATGAACTGTTGTACTGTTGTAACTGATGAACTGTTGTACTGTTGTAACTGTTGAACTGTTGTATTGTTGAACTGTTGTACTGTTGAACTGTTGTAACTTTTGTAACTTTTGCACTGTTGTACTGTTGTAACTGTTGTAACTGTTGTATTGTTGTAACTGTTGAACTGTTGTACTGTTGAACTGTTGAACTGTTGTAATTTTTGAACTGTTGTAACTGTTGTAACTGTTGAACTGTTGCACTGTTGTACTGTTGTAACTGTAATAACTGTTGAACTGTTGTACTGTTGAACTGTTGTAACTGTTCTTACTGTTGTAACTGTTGAACTGTTGAACTGTTGAACTATTGTAACTGTTGTAACCTTTGAACTGTTGTAACTGTTGAACTGTTGTAACTGTTTTACTGTTGAACTGTTGTAACTATTGAACTGTTGTAACTGTTTTACTGTTGAACTGTTGTACTGTTGTAACTGTTGTAACTGTTGTAACTGTTGTAACTGTTGAACTGTTGTAACTGTTGTAACTGTTGAACTGTTGTACTGTTGTAACTGTTGAACTGTTGTAACTGTTGTACTGTTCTAACTGTTGTACAGTTGTAACTGTTGTAACCTTTGAACTGTTGTAACCTTTGAACTGTTGTAACTGTTGAACTGTTGTAACTGTTTTACTGTTGAACTGTTGTAACTATTGAACTGTTGTAACTGTTTTACTGTTGAACTGTTGTACTGTTGTAACTGTTGTAACTGTTGAACTGTTGTAACTGTTGTAACTGTTGAACTGTTGTACTGTTGTAACTGTTGTAACTGTTGTAACTGTTGAACTGTTGTAACTGTTGAACTGTTGTAACTGTTTTACTGTTGAACTGTTGTAACTGTTGAACTGTTGTAACTGTTGTAACTGTTGAACTGTTTTAACTGTTTTACTGTTGTAACAGTTGTAACTGTTGAACTTTTGTATTGTTGAAATGTTGTAACTGTTGAACTGTTGTAACTGTTGAACTGTTGTAATTGTTGTATTGTTGTAACTGTTGAACTGTTGTACTGTTGTAACTGTTGAACTGTTGAACTGTTTTACTGTTGAACTGTTGTAACTGTTGTACTGTTGTAACTGTTGTACAGTTGTAACTGTTGTAACCTTTGAACTGTTGTAACTGTTGAACTGTTGTAACTGTTGTAACTATTGAATTGTTGTAACCTTTGAACTGTTGTAACCTTTGAACTGTTGTAACTGTTGAACTGTTGTAACTGTTTTACTGTTGAACTGTTGTAACTATTGAACTGTTGTAACTGTTTTACTGTTGAACTGTTGTAACTATTGAACTGTTGTAACTGTTTTACTGTTGAACTGTTGTACTGTTGTAACTGATGAACTGTTGTACTGTTGTAACTGTTGAACTGTTGAACTGTTGTAATTGTTGAACTGTTGTAACTGTTGAACTGTTGTAACTGTTGAACTGTTGTAACTGTTGAACTGTTGTATTGTTTAACTGTTGTAACTTTTCAACTGTTGAACTGTTGTAACTGTTGAACTGTTGTAACTGTTGAACTGTTGTATTGTTTAACTGTTGTAACTGTTGTAACTGTTGAACTGTTGTAACTGTTGAACTGTTGTACTGTTGAACTGTTGAACTGTTGTAACTGTTGTAACTGTTGAACTGTTGCACTGTTGTACTTTTGTAACTGTAATAACTGTTGAACTGTTGAACTGTTGTACTGTTGAACTGTTGTAACTGTTGTAACTGTTGAACTGTTGAACTATTGTAACTGTTGTAACTGTTGAACTGTTGTAACTGTTGTAACTGTTGTAACTATTGTAACTGTTTTACTGTTGAACTGTTGTAACTGTTGAACTGTTGAACTGTTGTAACTGTTTTACTGTTGAACTGTTGTAACTGTTGTAACCTTTGAACTGTTGTAACTGTTGAACTGTTGTAACTGTTTTACTGTTGAACTGTTGTAACTATTGAACTGTTGTAACTGTTGTAACTGTTGTAACTGTTGAACTGTTGTAACTGTTTTACTGTTGAACTGTTGTAACTGTTGTAACCTTTGAACTGTTGTAACTGTTGAACTGTTTTAACTGTTTTACTGTTGAACTGTTGTAACTGTTTTACTGTTGAACTGTTGTAACTGTTGCACTGTTGTACTGTTGTAACAGTTGTAACTGTTGAACTGTTGTATTGTTGAACTGTTGTAACTGTTGAACTGTTGAACTGTTTTACTGTTGAACTGTTGTAACTGTTGTACTGTTGTAACTGTTGTACAGTTGTAACTGTTGTAACCTTTGAACTGTTGTAACTGTTGAACTGTTGTAACTGTTGTAACTATTGAATTGTTGTAACCTTTGAACTGTTGTAACCTTTGAACTGTTGTAACTGTTGAACTGTTGTAACTGTTTTACTGTTGTAACTGTTGTACTGTTGTAACTGTTGTACAGTTGTAACTGTTGTAACCTTTGAACTGTTGTAACTGTTGAACTGTTGTAACTGTTGTAACTATTGAATTGTTGTAACCTTTGAACTGTTGTAACTATTGAACTGTTGTAACTGTTTTACTGTTGAACTGTTGTACTGTTGTAACTGTTGTAACTGTTGAACTGTTGTAACTGTTGTAACTGTTGAACTGTTGTACTGTTGTAACTGTTGTAACTGTTGTAACTGTTGAACTGTTGTAACTGTTGAACTGTTGTAACTGTTTTACTGTTGAACTGTTGTAACTGTTGAACTGTTGTAACTGTTGTAACTGTTGAACTGTTTTAACTGTTTTACTGTTGTAACAGTTGTAACTGTTGAACTTTTGTATTGTTGAAATGTTGTAACTGTTGAACTGTTGTAACTGTTGAACTGTTGTAATTGTTGTATTGTTGTAACTGTTGAACTGTTGTACTGTTGTAACTGTTGAACTGTTGAACTGTTTTACTGTTGAACTGTTGTAACTGTTGTACTGTTGTAACTGTTGTACAGTTGTAACTGTTGTAACCTTTGAACTGTTGTAACTGTTGAACTGTTGTAACTGTTGTAACTATTGAATTGTTGTAACCTTTGAACTGTTGTAACCTTTGAACTGTTGTAACTGTTGAACTGTTGTAACTGTTTTACTGTTGAACTGTTGTAACTATTGAACTGTTGTAACTGTTTTACTGTTGAACTGTTGTAACTATTGAACTGTTGTAACTGTTTTACTGTTGAACTGTTGTACTGTTGTAACTGATGAACTGTTGTACTGTTGTAACTGTTGAACTGTTGAACTGTTGTAATTGTTGAACTGTTGTAACTGTTGAACTGTTGTAACTGTTGAACTGTTGTAACTGTTGAACTGTTGTATTGTTTAACTGTTGTAACTTTTCAACTGTTGAACTGTTGTAACTGTTGAACTGTTGTAACTGTTGAACTGTTGTATTGTTTAACTGTTGTAACTGTTGTAACTGTTGAACTGTTGTAACTGTTGAACTGTTGTACTGTTGAACTGTTGAACTGTTGTAACTGTTGTAACTGTTGAACTGTTGCACTGTTGTACTTTTGTAACTGTAATAACTGTTGAACTGTTGAACTGTTGTACTGTTGAACTGTTGTAACTGTTGTAACTGTTGAACTGTTGAACTATTGTAACTGTTGTAACTGTTGAACTGTTGTAACTGTTGTAACTGTTGTAACTATTGTAACTGTTTTACTGTTGAACTGTTGTAACTGTTGAACTGTTGAACTGTTGTAACTGTTTTACTGTTGAACTGTTGTAACTGTTGTAACCTTTGAACTGTTGTAACTGTTGAACTGTTGTAACTGTTTTACTGTTGAACTGTTGTAACTATTGAACTGTTGTAACTGTTGTAACTGTTGTAACTGTTGAACTGTTGTAACTGTTTTACTGTTGAACTGTTGTAACTGTTGTAACCTTTGAACTGTTGTAACTGTTGAACTGTTTTAACTGTTTTACTGTTGAACTGTTGTAACTGTTTTACTGTTGAACTGTTGTAACTGTTGCACTGTTGTACTGTTGTAACAGTTGTAACTGTTGAACTGTTGTATTGTTGAACTGTTGTAACTGTTGAACTGTTGAACTGTTTTACTGTTGAACTGTTGTAACTGTTGTACTGTTGTAACTGTTGTACAGTTGTAACTGTTGTAACCTTTGAACTGTTGTAACTGTTGAACTGTTGTAACTGTTGTAACTATTGAATTGTTGTAACCTTTGAACTGTTGTAACCTTTGAACTGTTGTAACTGTTGAACTGTTGTAACTGTTTTACTGTTGTAACTGTTGTACTGTTGTAACTGTTGTACAGTTGTAACTGTTGTAACCTTTGAACTGTTGTAACTGTTGAACTGTTGTAACTGTTGTAACTATTGAATTGTTGTAACCTTTGAACTGTTGTAACTATTGAACTGTTGTAACTGTATTACTGTTGAACTGTTGTAGACTATTGAACAGTTGTAACTGTTTTACTGTTGAACTGTTGAACTGTTGAACTGTTGTAACTGTTGAACTGTTGTAACTGTTGAACTGTTGTAACTGTTGTAACTGTTGTATTGTTGTAACTGTTGAACTGTTGTACTGTTGTACTGTTGTAACTGTTGAACTGTTGAACTGTTGTAACTGTTGTACTGTTCTAACTGTTGTACAGTTGTAACTGTTGCAACCTTTGAACTGTTGTAACTGTTGAACTGTTGTAACTGTTTTACTGTTGAACTGTTGTAACTATTGAATTGTTGTAACCTTTGAACTGTTGTAACCTTTGAACTGTTGTAACTGTTGAACTGGTGTAACTGTTTTACTGTTGAACTGTTGTAACTATTGAACTGTTGTAACCTTTGAACTGTTGTAACCTTTGAACTGTTGTAACTGTTGAACTGTTGTAACTGTTTTACTGTTGTAACTGTTGTACTGTTGTAACTGTTGTACAGTTGTAACTGTTGTAACCTTTGAACTGTTGTAACTGTTGAACTGTTGTAACTATTGTAACTATTGAATTGTTGTAACCTTTGAACTGTTGTAACTATTGAACTGTTGTAACTGTATTACTGTTGAACTGTTGTAGACTATTGAACAGTTGTAACTGTTTTACTGTTGAACTGTTGAACTGTTGAACTGTTGTAACTGTTGAACTGTTGTAACTGTTGAACTGTTGTAACTGTTGTAACTGTTGTATTGTTGTAACTGTTGAACTGTTGTACTGTTGTACTGTTGTAACTGTTGAACTGTTGAACTGTTTTACTGTTGAACTGTTGTAACTGTTGTACTGTTCTAACTGTTGTACAGTTGTAACTGTTGCAACCTTTGAACTGTTGTAACTGTTTTACTGTTGAACTGTTGTAACTATTGAATTGTTGTAACCTTTGAACTGTTGTAACCTTTGAACTGTTGTAACTGTTGAACTGGTGTAACTGTTTTACTGTTGAACTGTTGTAACTATTGAACTGTTGTAACTGTTTACTGTTGAACTGTTGTAACTGATGAACTGTTGTACTGTTGTAACTGTTGAACTGTTGTAACTATTGAATTGTTGTAACCTTTGAACTGTTGTACTGTTCTAACTGTTGTACAGTTGTAACTGTTGCAACCTTTGAACTGTTGTAACTGTTGAACTGTTGTAACTGTTTTACTGTTGAACTGTTGTAACTATTGAATTGTTGTAACCTTTGAACTGTTGTAACCTTTGAACTGTTGTAACTGTTGAACTGTTGTACTGTTGAACTGTTGTAACTGTTGTAACTGTTGCACTGTTGTACTGTTGTAACTGTTGTAACTGTTGTATTGTTGTAACTGTTGAACTGTTGTACTGTTGAACTGTTGAACTGTTGTAACTGTTGAACTATTGTAACTGTTGTAACTGTTGAACTGTTGTAACTGTTGTAACTGTTGTAACTATTGTAACTGTTTTACTGTTGAACTGTTGTAACTGTTGAACTGTTGAACTGTTGTAACTGTTTTACTGTTGAACTGTTGTAACCTTTGAACTGTTGTAACTGTTGAACTGTTGTAACTGTTTTACTGTTGAACTGTTGTAACTATTGAACTGTTGTAACTGTTGTAACTGTTGAACTGTTGTAACTGTTTTACTGTTGAACTGTTGTAACTGTTGTAACCTTTGAACTGTTGTAACTGTTGAACTGTTTTAACTGTTTTACTGTTGAACTGTTGTAACTGTTTTACTGTTGAACTGTTGTAACTGTTGCACTGTTGTACTGTTGTAACAGTTGTAACTGTTGAACTGTTGTATTGTTGAACTGTTGTTACTGTTGAACTGTTGTACTGTTGAACTGTTGTAACTGTTGTAACTGTTGTATTGTTGTAACTGTTGTAACTGTTGAACTGTTGTAACTGTTGTAACTGTTGTATTGTTGTAACTGTTGAACTGTTGTACTGTTGTACTGTTGTAACTGTTGAACTGTTGAACTGTTTTACTGTTGAACTGTTGTAACTGTTGTACTGTTCTAACTGTTGTACAGTTGTAACTGTTGCAACCTTTGAACTGTTGTAACTGTTTTACTGTTGAACTGTTGTAACTATTGAATTGTTGTAACCTTTGAACTGTTGTAACCTTTGAACTGTTGTAACTGTTGAACTGGTGTAACTGTTTTACTGTTGAACTGTTGTAACTATTGAACTGTTGTAACTGTTTACTGTTGAACTGTTGTAACTGATGAACTGTTGTACTGTTGTAACTGTTGAACTGTTGTAACTATTGAATTGTTGTAACCTTTGAACTGTTGTACTGTTCTAACTGTTGTACAGTTGTAACTGTTGCAACCTTTGAACTGTTGTAACTGTTGAACTGTTGTAACTGTTTTACTGTTGAACTGTTGTAACTATTGAATTGTTGTAACCTTTGAACTGTTGTAACCTTTGAACTGTTGTAACTGTTGAACTGGTGTAACTGTTTTACTGTTGAACTGTTGTAACTATTGAACTGTTGTAACTGTTTACTGTTGAACTGTTGTAACTGATGAACTGTTGTACTGTTGTAACTGTTGAACTGTTGTAACTATTGAATTGTTGTAACCTTTGAACTGTTGTACTGTTCTAACTGTTGTACAGTTGTAACTGTTGCAACCTTTGAACTGTTGTAACTGTTGAACTGTTGTAACTGTTGAACTGTTGTAACTGTTGTAACTGTTGTACTGTTGTAACTGTTGAACTGTTGAACTGTTTTACTGTTGAACTGTTGTAACTGTTGTAACTGTTGAACTGTTGCACTGTTGTACTTTTGTAACTGTAAGAACTGTTGAACTGTTGTACTGTTGAACTGTTGTAACTGTTGTAACCTTTGAACTGTTGTAACTGTTGAACTGTTGTACTGTTGAACTGTTGTAACTGTTGTAACTGTTGCACTGTTGTACTGTTGTAACTGTTGTAACTGTTGTATTGTTGTAACTGTTGAACTGTTGTACTGTTGAACTGTTGAACTGTTGTAACTGTTGAACTATTGTAACTGTTGTAACTGTTGAACTGTTGTAACTGTTGTAACTGTTGTAACTATTGTAACTGTTTTACTGTTGAACTGTTGTAACTGTTGAACTGTTGAACTGTTGTAACTGTTTTACTGTTGAACTGTTGTAACTGTTGTAACCTTTGAACTGTTGTAACTGTTGAACTGTTGTAACTGTTTTACTGTTGAACTGTTGTAACTATTGAACTGTTGTAACTGTTGTAACTGTTGTAACTGTTGAACTGTTGTAACTGTTTTACTGTTGAACTGTTGTAACTGTTGTAACCTTTGAACTGTTGTAACTGTTGAACTGTTTTAACTGTTTTACTGTTGAACTGTTGTAACTGTTTTACTGTTGAACTGTTGTAACTGTTGCACTGTTGTACTGTTGTAACAGTTGTAACTGTTGAACTGTTGTATTGTTGAACTGTTGTAACTGTTGAACTGTTGTACTGTTGAACTGTTGTAACTGTTGTAACTGTTGTATTGTTGTAACTGTTGAACTGTTGTACTGTGTAACTGTTGAACTGTTGAACTGTTTTACTGTTGAACTGTTGTAACTGTTGTACTGTTGTAACTGTTGTACTGTTGTAACTGTTGTAACCTTTGAACTGTTGTAACTGTTGAACTGTTGTAACTGTTGTAACTATTGAATTGTTGTAACCTTTGAACTGTTGTAACCTTTGAACTGTTGTAACTGTTTTACTGTTGTAACTGTTGTACTGTTGTAACTGTTGTACAGTTGTAACTGTTGTAACCTTTGAACTGTTGTAACTGTTGAACTGTTGTAACTGTTGTAACTATTGAATTGTTGTAACCTTTGAACTGTTGTAACTATTGAACTGTTGTAACTGTATTACTGTTGAACTGTTGTAGACTATTGAACAGTTGTAACTGTTTTACTGTTGAACTGTTGAACTGTTGTAACTGTTGAACTGTTGTAACTGTTGAACTGTTGTAACTGTTGTAACTGTTGTATTGTTGTAACTGTTGAACTGTTGTACTGTTGTACTGTTGTAACTGTTGAACTGTTGAACTGTTTTACTGTTGAACTGTTGTAACTGTTGTAATTGTTGAACTGTTGCACTGTTGTACTTTTGTAACTGTAAGAACTGTTGAACTGTTGTACTGTTGAACTGTTGTAACTGTTGTAACTGTTGAACTGTTGAACTATTGTAACTGTTGTAACTGTTGAACTGTTGTAACTGTTGTAACTGTTGTAACTATTGTAACTGTTTTACTGTTGAACTGTTGTAACTGTTGAACTGTTGAACTGTTGTAACTGTTTTACTGTTGAACTGTTGTAACTGTTGTAACCTTTGAACTGTTGTAACTGTTGAACTGTTGTAACTGTTTTACTGTTGAACTGTTGTAACTATTGAACTGTTGTAACTGTTGTAACTGTTGTAACTGTTGAACTGTTGTAACTGTTTTACTGTTGAACTGTTGTAACTGTTGTAACCTTTGAACTGTTGTAACTGTTGAACTGTTTTAACTGTTTTACTGTTGAACTGTTGTAACTGTTTTACTGTTGAACTGTTGTAACTGTTGCACTGTTGTACTGTTGTAACAGTTGTAACTGTTGAACTGTTGTATTGTTGAACTGTTGTAACTGTTGAACTGTTGTACTGTTGAACTGTTGTAACTGTTGTAACTGTTGTATTGTTGTAACTGTTGAACTGTTGTACTGTTGTAACTGTTGAACTGTTGAACTGTTTTACTGTTGAACTGTTGTAACTGTTGTACTGTTGTAACTGTTGTACAGTTGTAACTGTTGTAACCTTTGAACTGTTGTAACTGTTGAACTGTTGTAACTGTTGTAACTATTGAATTGTTGTAACCTTTGAACTGTTGTAACCTTTGAACTGTTGTAACTGTTGAACTGTTGTAACTGTTTTACTGTTGTAACTGTTGTACTGTTGTAACTGTTGTACAGTTGTAACTGTTGTAACCTTTGAACTGTTGTAACTGTTGAACTGTTGTAACTGTTGAACTATTGTAACTGTTGTAATTGTTGAACTTTTGTAACTGTTGTAACTGTTGTAACTATTGTAACTGTTTTACTGTTGAACTGTTGTAACTGTTGAACTGTTGAACTGTTGTAACTGTTTTACTGTTGAACTGTTGTAACTGTTGTAACCTTTGAACTGTTGTAACTGTTGAACTGTTGTAACTGTTTTACTGTTGAACTGTTGTAACTATTGAACTGTTGTAACTGTTGTAACTGTTGTAACTGTTGAACTGTTGTAACTGTTTTACTGTTGAACTGTTGTAACTGTTGTAACCTTTGAACTGTTGTAACTGTTGAACTGTTTTAACTGTTTTACTGTTGAACTGTTGTAACTGTTTTACTGTTGAACTGTTGTAACTGTTGCACTGTTGTACTGTTGTAACAGTTGTAACTGTTGAACTGTTGTATTGTTGAACTGTTGTAACTGTTGAACTGTTGTACTGTTGAACTGTTGTAACTGTTGTAACTGTTGTATTGTTGTAACTGTTGAACTGTTGTACTGTGTAACTGTTGAACTGTTGAACTGTTTTACTGTTGAACTGTTGTAACTGTTGTACTGTTGTAACTGTTGTACAGTTGTAACTGTTGTAACCTTTGAACTGTTGTAACTGTTGAACTGTTGTAACTGTTGTAACTATTGAATTGTTGTAACCTTTGAACTGTTGTAACCTTTGAACTGTTGTAACTGTTTTACTGTTGTACTGTTGTAACTGTTGTACAGTTGTAACTGTTGTAACCTTTGAACTGTTGTAACTGTTGAACTGTTGTAACTGTTGTAACTATTGAATTGTTGTAACCTTTGAACTGTTGTAACTGTATTACTGTTGAACTGTTGTAGACTATTGAACAGTTGTAACTGTTTTACTGTTGAACTGTTGAACTGTTGTAACTGTTGAACTGTTGTAACTGTTGAACTGTTGTAACTGTTGTAACTGTTGTATTGTTGTAACTGTTGAACTGTTGTACTGTTGTACTGTTGTAACTGTTGAACTGTTGAACTGTTTTACTGTTGAACTGTTGTAACTGTTGTAACTGTTGAACTGTTGCACTGTTGTACTTTTGTAACTGTAAGAACTGTTGAACTGTTGTACTGTTGAACTGTTGTAACTGTTGTAACTGTTGAACTGTTGAACTATTGTAACTGTTGTAACTGTTGAACTGTTGTAACTGTTGTAACTGTTGTAACTATTGTAACTGTTTTACTGTTGAACTGTTGTAACTGTTGAACTGTTGAACTGTTGTAACTGTTTTACTGTTGAACTGTTGTAACTGTTGTAACCTTTGAACTGTTGTAACTGTTGAACTGTTGAACTGTTTTACTGTTGAACTGTTGTAACTGTTGTACTGTTCTAACTGTTGTAACTGTTGCAACCTGAACTGTTGTAACTGTTGAACTGTTGTAACTGTTTTACTGTTGAACTGTTGTATTAACTATTGATTGTTGTAACCTTTGAACTGTTGTAACCGTTGAACTGTTGTAAACTGTTGAACTGTTGTAACTGTTTTACTGTTGAACTGTTGTAACTGTTGAACTGTTGTAACTGTTGTGAACTGATGAACTGTTGTACTGTTGTAACTGTTGAACTGTTGTATTGTTGAACTGTTGTACTGTTGAACTGTTGTAACTGTTGTAACTGTTGCACTGTTGTACTGTTGTAACTGTTTTAACTGTTGTATTGTTGTAACTGTTGAACTGTTGTACTGTTGAACTGTTGAACTGTTGTAACTGTTGAACTATTGTAACTGTTGTAACTGTTGAACTGTTGTAACTGTTGTAACTGTTGTAACTGTTGTAACTATTGTAACTGTTTTACTGTTGAACTGTTGTAACTGTTGAACTGTTGAACTGTTGTAACTGTTTTACTGTTGAACTGTTGTAACTGTTGTAACCTTTGAACTGTTGTAACCTTTGAACTGTTGTAACTGTTGAACTGTTGTAACTGTTTTACTGTTGAACTGTTGTAACTATTGAACTGTTGTAACTGTTGTAACTGTTGTAACTGTTGAACTGTTGTAACTGTTTTACTGTTGAACTGTTGTAACTGTTGTAACCTTTGAACTGTTGTAACTGTTGAACTGTTTTAACTGTTTTACTGTTGAACTGTTGTAACTGTTTTACTGTTGAACTGTTGTAACTGTTGCACTGTTGTACTGTTGTAACAGTTGTAACTGTTGAACTGTTGTATTGTTGAACTGTTGTAACTGTTGAACTGTTGTACTGTTGAACTGTTGTAACTGTTGTAACTGTTGTATTGTTGTAACTGTTGAACTGTTGTACTGTGTAACTGTTGAACTGTTGAACTGTTTTACTGTTTTACTGTTGAACTGTTGTAACTGTTGTACTGTTGTAACTGTTGTACAGTTGTAACTGTTGTAACCTTTGAACTGTTGTAACTGTTGAACTGTTGTAACTGTTGTAACTATTGAACTGTTGTAACCTTTGAACTGTTGTAACCTTTGAACTGTTGTAACTGTTTTACTGTTGTAACTGTTTTACTGTTGTAACTGTTGTACTGTTGTAACTGTTGTACAGTTGTAACTGTTGTAACCTTTGAACTGTTGTAACTGTTGAACTGTTGTAACTGTTGTAACTATTGAATTGTTGTAACCTTTGAACTGTTGTAACTATTGAACTGTTGTAACTGTATTACTGTTGAACTGTTGTAGACTATTGAACAGTTGAACTGTTGAACTGTTGTAACTGTTGAACTGTTGTAACTGTTGAACTGTTGTAACTGTTGTAACTGTTGTATTGTTGTAACTGTTGAACTGTTGTACTGTTGTACTGTTGTAACTGTTGAACTGTTGAACTGTTTTACTGTTGAACTGTTGTAACTGTTGTACTGTTCTAACTGTTGTACAGTTGTAACTGTTGTAACCTTTGAACTGTTGTAACTGTTGAACTGTTGTAACTGTTGAACTGTTGAACTGTTGTAACTATTGAATTGTTGTAACCTTTGAACTGTTGTAACCTTTGAACTGTTGTAACTGTTGAACTGGTGTAACTGTTTTACTGTTGAACTGTTGTAACTATTGAACTGTTGTAACTGTTTACTGTTGAACTGTTGTAACTGATGAACTGTTGTACTGTTGTAACTGTTGAACTGTTGTATTGTTGAACTGTTGTACTGTTGAACTGTTGTAACTGTTGTAACTGTTGCACTGTTGTACTGTTGTAACTGTTGTAACTGTTGTATTGTTGTAACTGTTGAACTGTTGTACTGTTGAACTGTTGAACTGTTGTAACTGTTGAACTGTTGTAACTGTTGTAACTGTTGAACTGTTGCACTGTTGTACTGTTGTACTGTTGTAACTGTAATAACTGTTGAACTGTTGTACTGTTGAACTGTTGTAACTGTTCTTACTGTTGTAACTGTTGAACTGTTGAACTGTTGAACTATTGTAACTGTTGTAACCTTTGAACTGTTGTAACTGTTGAACTGTTGTAACTGTTTTACTGTTGAACTGTTGTAACTATTGAACTGTTGTAACTGTTTTTACTGTTGAACTGTTGTACTGTTGTAACTGTTGTAACTGTTGTAACTGTTGAACTGTTGTAACTGTTGTAACTGTTGTAACTGTTGAACTGTTGTACTGTTGTAACTGTTGAACTGTTGTAACTGTTGTACTGTTCTAACTGTTGTACAGTTGTAACTGTTGTAACCTTTGAACTGTTGTAACCTTTGAACTGTTGTAACTGTTGAACTGTTGTAACTGTTTTACTGTTGAACTGTTGTAACTATTGAACTGTTGTAACTGTTTTACTGTTGAACTGTTGTACTGTTGTAACTGTTGTAACTGTTGAACTGTTGTAACTGTTGTAACTGTTGAACTGTTGTACTGTTGTAACTGTTGTAACTGTTGTAACTGTTGTAACTGTTGAACTGTTGTAACTGTTGAACTGTTGTAACTGTTTTACTGTTGAACTGTTGTAACTGTTGTAACTGTTGAACTGTTTTAACTGTTTTACTGTTGTAACAGTTGTAACTGTTGAACTGTTGTATTGTTGAAATGTTGTAACTGTTGAACTGTTGTAACTGTTGAACTGTTGTAACTGTTGTATTGTTGTAACTGTTGAACTGTTGTACTGTTGTAACTGTTGAACTGTTTTACTGTTGAACTGTTGTAACTGTTGTACTGTTGTAACTGTTGTACAGTTGTAACTGTTGTAACCTTTGAACTGTTGTAACTGTTGAACTGTTGTAACTGTTGTAACTATTGAATTGTTGTAACCTTTGAACTGTTGTAACCTTTGAACTGTTGTAACTGTTGAACTGTTGTAACTGTTTTACTGTTGAACTGTTGTAACTATTGAACTGTTGTAACTGTTTTACTGTTGAACTGTTGTAACTATTGAACTGTTGTAACTGTTTTACTGTTGAACTGTTGTACTGTTGTAACTGATGAACTGTTGTACTGTTGTAACTGTTGAACTGTTGAACTGTTGAACTGTTGTAATTGTTGAACTGTTGTAACTGTTGAACTGTTGTAACTGTTGAACTGTTGTAACTGTTGAACTGTTGTATTGTTTAACTGTTGTAACTGTTGAACTGTTGAACTGTTGTAACTGTTGAACTGTTGTAACTGTTGAACTGTTGTATTGTTTAACTGTTGTAACTGTTGTAACTGTTGAACTGTTGTAACTGTTGAACTGTTGTACTGTTGAACTGTTGAACTGTTGTAACTGTTGTAACTGTTGAACTGTTGCACTGTTGTACTTTTGTAACTGTAATAACTGTTGAACTGTCGTACCGTTGAACTGTTGTAACTGTTGTAACTGTTGAACTGTTGAACTATTGTAACTGTTGTAACTGTTGAACTGTTGTAACTGTTGTAACTGTTGTAACTATTGTAACTGTTGTAACTGTTGAACTGTTGTAACTGTTGTAACTGTTGTAACTATTGTAACTGTTTTACTGTTGAACTGTTGTAACTGTTGAACTGTTGAACTGTTGTAACTGTTTTACTGTTGAACTGTTGTAACCGTTGTAACCTTTGAACTGTTGTAACTGTTGAACTGTTGTAACTGTTTTACTGTTGAACTGTTGTAACTATTGAACTGTTGTAACTGTTGTAACTGTTGTAACTGTTGAACTGTTGTAACTGTTTTACTGTTGAACTGTTGTAACTGTTGTAACCTTTGAACTGTTGTAACTGTTGAACTGTTGTAACTGTTTTACTGTTGAACTGTTGTAACTGTTTTACTGTTGAACTGTTGTAACTGTTTTACTGTTGAACTGTTGTAACTGTTTTACTGTTGAACTGTTGTAACTGTTGCACTGTTGTACTGTTGTAACAGTTGTAACTGTTGAACTGTTGTATTGTTGAACTGTTGTAACTGTTGAACTGTTGTATTGTTGAACTGTTGTAACTGTTGAACTGTTGTACTGTTGAACTGTTGTAACTGTTGTACTGTTGAACTGTTGTAACTGTTGCACTGTTGTACTGTTGTAACAGTTGTAACTGTTGAACTGTTGTATTGTTGAACTGTTGTAACTGTTGAACTGTTGTACTGTTGAACTGTTGTAACTGTTGTAACTGTTGTATTGTTGTAACTGTTGAACTGTTGTACTGTGTAACTGTTGAACTGTTGAACTGTTTTACTGTTTTACTGTTGAACTGTTGTAACTGTTGTACTGTTGTAACTGTTGTACAGTTGTAACTGTTGTAACCTTTGAACTGTTGTAACTGTTGAACTGTTGTAACTGTTGTAACTATTGAACTGTTGTAACCTTTGAACTGTTGTAACCTTTGAACTGTTGTAACTGTTTTACTGTTGTAACTGTTTTACTGTTGTAACTGTTGTACTGTTGTAACTGTTGTACAGTTGTAACTGTTGTAACCTTTGAACTGTTGAACTGTTGTAACTGTTGTAACTATTGAATTGTTGTAACCTTTGAACTGTTGTAACTATTGAACTGTTGTAACTGTATTACTGTTGAACTGTTGTAGACTATTGAACAGTTGAACTGTTGAACTGTTGTAACTGTTGAACTGTTGTAACTGTTGAACTGTTGTAACTGTTGTAACTGTTGTATTGTTGTAACTGTTGAACTGTTGTACTGTTGTACTGTTGTAACTGTTGAACTGTTGAACTGTTTTACTGTTGAACTGTTGTAACTGTTGTACTGTTCTAACTGTTGTACAGTTGTAACTGTTGTAACCTTTGAACTGTTGTAACTGTTGAACTGTTGTAACTGTTGAACTGTTGAACTGTTGTAACTATTGAATTGTTGTAACCTTTGAACTGTTGTAACCTTTGAACTGTTGTAACTGTTGAACTGGTGTAACTGTTTTACTGTTGAACTGTTGTAACTATTGAACTGTTGTAACTGTTTACTGTTGAACTGTTGTAACTGATGAACTGTTGTACTGTTGTAACTGTTGAACTGTTGTATTGTTGAACTGTTGTACTGTTGAACTGTTGTAACTGTTGTAACTGTTGCACTGTTGTACTGTTGTAACTGTTGTAACTGTTGTATTGTTGTAACTGTTGAACTGTTGTACTGTTGAACTGTTGAACTGTTGTAACTGTTGAACTGTTGTAACTGTTGTAACTGTTGAACTGTTGCACTGTTGTACTGTTGTACTGTTGTAACTGTAATAACTGTTGAACTGTTGTACTGTTGAACTGTTGTAACTGTTCTTACTGTTGTAACTGTTGAACTGTTGAACTGTTGAACTATTGTAACTGTTGTAACCTTTGAACTGTTGTAACTGTTGAACTGTTGTAACTGTTTTACTGTTGAACTGTTGTAACTATTGAACTGTTGTAACTGTTTTACTGTTGAACTGTTGTACTGTTGTAACTGTTGTAACTGTTGTAACTGTTGAACTGTTGTAACTGTTGTAACTGTTGTAACTGTTGAACTGTTGTACTGTTGTAACTGTTGAACTGTTGTAACTGTTGTACTGTTCTAACTGTTGTACAGTTGTAACTGTTGTAACCTTTGAACTGTTGTAACCTTTGAACTGTTGTAACTGTTGAACTGTTGTAACTGTTTTACTGTTGAACTGTTGTAACTATTGAACTGTTGTAACTGTTTTACTGTTGAACTGTTGTACTGTTGTAACTGTTGTAACTGTTGAACTGTTGTAACTGTTGTAACTGTTGAACTGTTGTACTGTTGTAACTGTTGTAACTGTTGTAACTGTTGAACTGTTGTAACTGTTGAACTGTTGTAACTGTTTTACTGTTGAACTGTTGTAACTGTTGTAACTGTTGAACTGTTTTAACTGTTTTACTGTTGTAACAGTTGTAACTGTTGAACTGTTGTATTGTTGAAATGTTGTAACTGTTGAACTGTTGTAACTGTTGAACTGTTGTAACTGTTGTATTGTTGTAACTGTTGAACTGTTGTACTGTTGTAACTGTTGAACTGTTTTACTGTTGAACTGTTGTAACTGTTGTACTGTTGTAACTGTTGTACAGTTGTAACTGTTGTAACCTTTGAACTGTTGTAACTGTTGAACTGTTGTAACTGTTGTAACTATTGAATTGTTGTAACCTTTGAACTGTTGTAACCTTTGAACTGTTGTAACTGTTGAACTGTTGTAACTGTTTTACTGTTGAACTGTTGTAACTATTGAACTGTTGTAACTGTTTTTACTGTTGAACTGTTGTAACTATTGAACTGTTGTAACTGTTTTACTGTTGAACTGTTGTACTGTTGTAACTGATGAACTGTTGTACTGTTGTAACTGTTGAACTGTTGAACTGTTGAACTGTTGTAATTGTTGAACTGTTGTAACTGTTGAACTGTTGTAACTGTTGAACTGTTGTAACTGTTGAACTGTTGTATTGTTTAACTGTTGTAACTGTTGAACTGTTGAACTGTTGTAACTGTTGAACTGTTGTAACTGTTGAACTGTTGTATTGTTTAACTGTTGTAACTGTTGTAACTGTTGAACTGTTGTAACTGTTGAACTGTTGTACTGTTGAACTGTTGAACTGTTGTAACTGTTGTAACTGTTGAACTGTTGCACTGTTGTACTTTTGTAACTGTAATAACTGTTGAACTGTCGTACTGTTGAACTGTTGTAACTGTTGTAACTGTTGAACTGTTGAACTATTGTAACTGTTGTAACTGTTGAACTGTTGTAACTGTTGTAACTGTTGTAACTATTGTAACTGTTGTAACTGTTGAACTGTTGTAACTGTTGTAACTGTTGTAACTATTGTAACTGTTTTACTGTTGAACTGTTGTAACTGTTGAACTGTTGAACTGTTGTAACTGTTTTACTGTTGAACTGTTGTAACTGTTGTAACCTTTGAACTGTTGTAACTGTTGAACTGTTGTAACTGTTTTACTGTTGAACTGTTGTAACTATTGAACTGTTGTAACTGTTGTAACTGTTGTAACTGTTGAACTGTTGTAACTGTTTTACTGTTGAACTGTTGTAACCTTTGAACTGTTGTAACTGTTGAACTGTTGTAACTGTTTTACTGTTGAACTGTTGTAACTGTTTTACTGTTGAACTGTTGTAACTGTTTTACTGTTGAACTGTTGTAACTGTTTTACTGTTGAACTGTTGTAACTGTTGCACTGTTGTACTGTTGTAACAGTTGTAACTGTTGAACTGTTGTATTGTTGAACTGTTGTAACTGTTGAACTGTTGTATTGTTGAACTGTTGTAACTGTTGAACTGTTGTACTGTTGAACTGTTGTAACTGTTGTACTGTTGAACTGTTGTAACTGTTGCACTGTTGTACTGTTGTAACAGTTGTAACTGTTGAACTGTTGTATTGTTGAACTGTTGTAACTGTTGAACTGTTGTACTGTTGAACTGTTGAACTGTTGTATTGTTGAACTGTTGTAACTGTTGAACTGTTGTACTGTTGAACTGTTGTAACTGTTGTAACTGTTGAACTGTTGTAACTGTTGTAACCTTTGAACTGTTGTAACTGTTGAACTGTTGTAACTGTTTTACTGTTGAAACTGTTGTAACTGTTGAACTGTTGTAACTGTTTTACTGTTGAACTGTTGTAACTGTTGTAACCTTTGAACTGTTTTACTGTTGAACTGTTTTAACTGTTTTACTGTTGAACTGTTGTAACTGTTTTACTGTTGAACTGTTGTAACTGTTGCACTGTTGTACTGTTGTAACAGTTGTAACTGTTGAACTGTTGTATTGTTGAACTGTTGTAACTGTTGAACTGTTGTACTGTTGAACTGTTGTAACTGTTGTAACTGTTGTATTGTTGTAACTGTTGAACTGTTGTACTGTTGTAACTGTTGAACTGTTGAACTGTTTTACTGTTGAACTGTTGTAACTGTTGTACTGTTGTAACTGTTGTACAGTTGTAACTGTTGTAACCTTTGAACTGTTGTAACTGTTGAACTGTTGTAACTGTTGTAACTATTGAATTGTTGTAACCTTTGAACTGTTGTAACCTTTGAACTGTTGTAACTGTTGAACTGTTGTAACTGTTTTACTGTTGTAACTGTTGTACTGTTGTAACTGTTGTACAGTTGTAACTGTTGTAACCTTTGAACTGTTGTAACTGTTGTAACTGTTGTAACTATTGAATTGTTGTAACCTTTGAACTGTTGTAACTATTGAACTGTTGTAATTGTATTACTGTTGAACTGTTGTAGACTATTGAACAGTTGTAACTGTTTTACTGTTGAACTGTTGTACTGTTGTAACTGATGAACTGTTGTACTGTTGTACTGTTGTAACTGTTGAACTGTTGAACTGTTGTAATTGTTGAACTGTTGAACTGTTGTAACTGTTGAACTATTGTAACTGTTGAACTGTTGTAACTGTTGTAACTGTTGTAACTGTTTTACTGTTGAACTGTTGTAACTATTGAACTGTTGTAATGTTGTAACTGTTGAACTGTTGTAACTGTTGAACTATTGTAACTGTTGTAACTGTTGAACTATTGTAACTGTTGTAACTGTTGAACTGTTGCACTGTTGTACTGTTGTAACTGTAATAACTGTTGAACTGTTGTACTGTTGAACTGTTGTAACTGCTGTAACTGTTGTACTGTTGTAACTGTTGAACTGTTGTAACTGTTGAACTATTGTAACTGTTGTAACTGTTGAACTGTTGTAACTGTTGAACTGTTGTACTGTTGTAACTGATGAACTGTTGTACTGTTGTAACTGTTGAACTGTTGTAATTGTTGAACTGTTGAACTGTTGTAACTGTTGAACTATTGTAACTGTTGTAACTGTTGAACTGTTGTAACTGTTGTAACTGTTGTAACTGTTTTACTGTTGAACTGTTGTAACTATTGAACTGTTGTACTGTTGTAACTGTTGAACTGTTGTAACTGTTGAACTATTGTAACTGTTGTAACTGTTGAACTATTGTAACTGTTGTAACTGTTGAACTGTTGCACTGTTGTACTGTTGTAACTGTAATAACTGTTGAACTGTTGTACTGTTGAACTGTTGTAACTGTTGTAACTGTTGTACTGTTGTAACTGTTGAACTGTTGTAACTGTTGAACTATTGTAACTGTTGTAACTGTTGAACTGTTGTAACTGTTGTAACTGTTGTAACTGTTTTACTGTTGAACTGTTGTAACTATTGAACTGTTGTAACTGTTTTACTGTTGAACTGTTGTAACTGTTGTAACTGTTGTAACCTTTGAACTGTTGTAACTGTTGAACTGTTGTAACTGTTTTACTGTTGAACTGTTGTAACTATTGAACTGTTGAAATGTTGTAACTGTTGTAACCTTTGAACTGTTTTAACTGTTGAACTGTTGTAATTATTGAACTGTTGTAACTGTTTTACTGTTGAACTGTTGTAACTGTTGTACTGTTGAACTGTTGTAACTGTTGTACTGTTGAAATGTTGTAACCTTTGAACTGTTGTAACTTTTGAACTGTTGTAACTGTTATAACTGTTGTAACTGTTGAACTTTTGAACTGTTTAACTGTTGTAACTGTTGTAACTATTGCATTTTTAAAACTGTTATAACTGTTGAACTGTTGTAAATGTTGAAACGATGTAACTGTTGTAACTGTTGAACTGTTGTAACAATTGAACTTTTGTAACTGTTGTAACAGTTGAACAGTTGTAACTATTGAACTGTTGTAACTGTTGTAACTATTGAACTTTTGTAACTGTTGTAACAGTTGAACAGTTGTAACTATTGAACTGTTGTAACTGTTGAACTGTTGAACTGTTGTAACTGTTGAACTGTTGTAACTATTGAACTGTTGTAACTATTGAACTGTTGTAACTGTTGAACAGTTGCCTTTGGCTATGGAACTACTGGAAATTCCCACAAGCAGGACAGTAGGGCTGGGGTCAATTCCATTTTAATTCAGTCAATTCAGGAAGTAAACTGAAATTCCAAACTCCCTGACTTGGATGGAAATGGATTTGACCCCAACCCCGCAGGACAGTTGACCCCTTCAGAGGAAAGGAATGTGAAAAGGTGAAGAAGCTCTTCCTGTTGCCTCAGAAAACAAAGTTAGTTTAGTTTGGGTCAGGCTGAGGTGGTGGACACCCTGGGCTTTCTCTGTGGTGGCTGGAGGTCTGCCGGAAGGAACCATGTCCATCTCTAAACAGAGTTCCTAGTTTCCCTGGGGACATCATTATGGGGGACACCACAGGCCTAGTCATCTAAGCTTTAAGGAAACATCATGCTTTATCCTAATATGGATGCTTGTTGATTTTATGAGAATAAGCATGTGTGTGTGTGCTTTTGCATGCTTGCGTGTGTGTGTGCTGAACTGAAACTTCACTGCAACAATGGCTTTGTCCACACACGCATGCACTCCCTAGCTTCCCTGGCCTTGGCTACAACACGTGCGTGCATGCGTGTGTGGACAAAGCCATTGTTGCAGCCAAGGCCAGGGAAGCCAGGGAGGCCTTTGACACACCACTCAGCAGGTCCCAGTGCAGGCCACAGCCCTTTGTGCCCACCCAAAAGACCTTCCACCCCGTTCAATTAGCATGTCTTAGAGGGGAGGGACAACTCTGCATCCTGCCTCCGGGCCAAGACTGAGTTGGAAACACATCAGTTACAGAAATTCTACAGAATACTGGTAAGAAACAGATACAAGTTGTTAAATGTTTTTAACAGAAAGTCACTAAAGGGATGAAATATCTACAAACTATGTAAATCTGACTGCAAATTTCAATGTTGGCTATGTGGCGATGTTGAAATTGTCAGACTTCCTTCTCATCTTGAAAGTTAGTTGAATGGAAGAAAGTTCACTAACTGGTCCCATGTGGTAGAGCAACGCCAGGGTTGTGGATTCAATTCCCACGTGGGACCAGTACGAAAAAGTATGAAAATGTATGCACTCACTACTGTAAGCCGCTCTGGATAAGAGTGTCTCCTAAATTACTAAAATGTTGAAGGAGTTCAAAGGGCCAATTCACATGGAAGACAATTGCAGTGGCACCTGTGGTTTGCAAGTCCCCCCAAAAAAGGTAAGGGCGTGGATCAGAAAACCAGTCTGGTGTGACCACCATCTGCCTCATGCAGCGCGACACATCTCCTTCTCATAGACGTGATCAGGCTGTTGATTGTGGCCTGTGGAATGTTGTCCCACTCCTCTTCAATGGCTGTGCGAAGTTGCTGGATATTGACATGTCTGGTCAGTATGCAGGCCATGGAAGAACTTCAGCTTCCAGGAATTGTGTACAGATCTTCGCGACATGGGGCCGTGCATTATCATGCTGAAACATGAGGTGATGGCAGCGAACAATTGGCCTCAGGATCTCGTCACAGTATCTCTGTGTATTCAAACTGCCATAGATAAAATACAATTGTGTTTGCTGTCCGTAGCTTATACCTGCCTATACCATAACCCCACCGCCACCATGGGGCACTCTGTTCACAACATTGACATCAGCAAACCGCTCGCCCACACGACGCCATACACGTGGTCTGCGATTGTGAGGCCGGTTGGACGTACTGCCAAATTCTCTAAAACGACGTTGGAGACAGCTTATGGTAGAGAAATGAACATTCAATTCTCTTGCAACAGCTGTGGTGGACATTCCTGCAGTCAGCATGCCAATTGCACGCTCCCTCAAAACTTGAGACATCTGTGGCATTGTGTTGTGTGACAACATTTTAATGTGGCCTTTTATTGTCCCCAGCACAAGGTGCACCTGTGTAATGATCATGCTGTTTAATCAGCTTCTTGATATGCCACACCTGTCAGATGTATCTTGGCATAAGATAAATGCTCACTAACAGGGATTTGAGAGAAATAAGCTTTTTGTGCATATGGAACATTAATGGGATCTTTTCTTTCAGCTCATGAAACATGGGACCAACACTTTACATGTTGCGTTTATATTTTTGTTCAGTGTAGTTTCAAGTCAATGGCAAATGATGTAAACCGTTTTGTCCATGTGTTCAACATGTGTTTCTTACCCTTCTAGAAAAGCGATGGCTTGGATCTGCTCTGCTCATAGTCTTTCATTTCAATGCTCGCTGGCTGCGCTACAACACAATTGTTAGAAAGGGGTCTCTAACAATTTCACAGTTCAAGGTTCAACATTGGATATGTCGCCACAAGACAAGCCCCACATCCCTGACCTCTTTGTGTGTGTGTGTCTGCATGCATACGTGTGTGCATGAGTGTGTGTTGTGTGCGTGTACACGAGACGAGCCCCACACCCCTGACGTGACCTTTAGGGGTCACCCATAAATATCTACCCCCGGGGTCTTTACAGCCCCATTCCCCTGTCAGCGACACTACACACACACACACACACACACACACACACACACACACACACACACACCTGACCATGCAGTACCTCACGCCTGGTCTCTGGTCCATAGCACCTTCTACCGCTGTTAAACAACACCCCGCTGGCTCCACCCCGCTGGCTCATCTCGTTGAGTGGTTACCCTCCAGAGTTAGAGTCTAGCTATAGCATGCCTCAATGACAGGACAGGACCAACGTCAAGAGTCAGGAGGCAGGACCAACGCCCAACGATAATAAAACAACACATTCTTCAGTGGTCAAACCTGCCTCACCTTTGAACATTTCATGACCTGGGGCAGCGGGCCAAATCCCACGAGGTTGTAAGATGCTCAGTAAAAACTGCAGTAGTATGTGTTCATGCCCTATGTATCACAATACACATCATCGTCACACTAGTGGTCATGTGTGGCTCAAGTTCGTAAGGTTGTGGGTTAAATTGCCGCAGGGATCACATATGCATACAAAAAATGTGCTCTGCTTGTACACTACGGTAAGGCGCTTTGGCGGTAGTAAAGAGTCTGCTAAGTGGCATATAGCCTATTTTATATCCTTAATTATAAACTGGGTGGTTTGAGCCCTAAATGCTGATTGGCTGACAGCCGTGATATATCAAACCGTATACCACGGGTATGACAAAACATTTATTTTTACTGCTCTAATTACATTGGTAACCAGTTTATAATAGCAATAAGGCACCTCTGGGGTTTGTGGTATATGGCCAATATACCACGGCTAAGGGCTGTATCCAGGCACTCCGCGTTGCGTCGTGCCTAAGAACAGCCCTTAGCCGTGGTATATTGGCGATATACCACACCCCCTCGTGCCTTATTGCTTAACTCTACCCCATCACAGAGGTTGTAAAGCAGAGCCATGTGCGGGCAATGAGAAGGTCATGACAGTCTCGGCTATGGGACTCCTCTCCCCTGCAATGCACAGCACAGTGTAGTATACTTTAACAGTATAGGGTTAGGGTTCATTTGGAGTTTACTGACACCATTCAGAGCCCATTGTTGAGATTAGCACCCAGTGATGATGTGTGAGTTACCTTATCATAAAAGCTATAGGCCTGACTGTCTCATTCTCAAGGCTTTTCAATGACCTGCCAACACAGGGCCCTGTTACCAGGAGAGGAGCCTAACACAAAGCCCAGAGTCGTAAAGACCTCATAAACCCCTATCACTCTACTGTAATAACAATCCTTTTATGCCCTGAAAAAGGCGGGAGAAAATAGGGAAGAAAGAGAGGAGAGAAAGGTCAACTGGTGGTGGTAGTGGAGCTAGCAGTCAGTGGTGGAGCAGCGTTGATGTTGACTTAGCTAGATTGGTGCTGACAAACCCAGGTCAGACTGTAGTGGGATGGACCTTGGTGGCCCTATAAACCTCAGATAACCCCTTTTAATAGTTTTCACACAGCTAGCAGGCGCATGGCCGGGACAATTGAAAACAGAGCTGTGAGAGCAGTTAGAGCACATCGCTGCCGAGCCATTTTAATGTCAAAATATATCAGATTATATCCTGATTGATTGGGTAATTGGCTAATACTTAATAGTTATACATTTGATTCAGAACTCGAGCAAGCGTCATTAATTACAATGAAAAAGATTAGGAGATCATTCTCAATTTTTATTTTTGCAATAGCTGCATCTACATTTTTAAACATCGACTGCAAATCTGTTTACTAAAAAAGGGAAAGAAATCACACGACAGAATATTGTGGCTTTTTTTCTCATTACTTTTACACATAACTAGAGGTTAACATGAGTGCAAACAATGTTTTTTTTCTATCAAATTATCCACACTTAATGATTGGAGTATGGTCCATAACAGTATTAAGTTATACAAGCAAAATACGGTTTCCAGTTAATGATGTCAGACAGTGTG
Source organism: Coregonus clupeaformis (assembly GCF_020615455.1). Classification (NCBI taxonomy): domain Eukaryota; kingdom Metazoa; phylum Chordata; class Actinopteri; order Salmoniformes; family Salmonidae; genus Coregonus; species Coregonus clupeaformis. The sequence goes on from NC_059210.1 coordinate 11,025,726, forward strand.
GGGAAATATTTAACAATTTAATGTGAAAGCATGAAATGGAATGGAATGTACAAAGCTATTCTATTCCATTCTATTCGGATGTAACTAGAGAGAACAGGCTAGTGTTCCAATCACAGCTCCTCTATGCATTCATTGTATGGAATTGCATTGCAAAACCAATGCCTACATAACACATCTGTGAGTAGCCTGTCAAAACGCCTCGAGACGGTATAGATATACAGTATGTCTCCTACACTTTATAACAGCAACACTCCTGTCTAACTGCATCACCAACACAACACTGCTACAGTGACAATCTAGGGGTTGTGTCCCAAATAGCACCCTATCCCCTATATAGTGCACTACTTTTGACCAGAGTCCTATGGGGAGTAGTGCACTACATAGATATCTTAGCAGGGTATTGGTAAGTTATCTACTCTGGCAAAGCCCTATGGGCCCTGGTCAAAAGTAGTTCACTAAATAGGGAATAGGGTGCCATTTGGGATACAACCCAACTATAGTCAGGGATAGGTTGGACGTCGTAGTTCACCCTTGATTTGACACCCTCTCACCCAGTTGTAAAGTGGGGAGCTCATTAGATACAAAGGGAAGTAGAAAGACAGCTCCTCAGGTGTTAAAGGGACACATAACTTGAGGACACTCAACAAAGGACTGTGGCTGCCTACACACAGTGGAGACAGGCTGAATGGGAAGGTCTTATTCTACACACAGTGGAGACAGGCTGAATGGGAAGGTCTTATTCTACACACAGTGGAGACAGGCTGAATGGGAAGGTCTTATTCTACACACAGTGGAGACAGGCTGAATGGGAAGGTCTTATTCTACACACAGTGGAGACAGGCTGAATGGGAAGGTCTTATTCTACACACAGTGGAGACAGGCTGAATGGGAAGGTCTTATTCTATACACAGTGGAGACAGGCTGAATGGGAAGGTCTTATTCTACACACAGTGGAGACAGGCTGAATGGGAAGGTCTTATTCTTACACACAGTGGAAACAGGCTAAATGGGAAGGTCTTATTCTACACACAGTGGAGACAGGCTGAATGGGAAGGTCTTATTCTACACACAGTGGAGACAGGCTGAATGGGAAGGTCTTATTCTTACACACAGTGGAGACAGGCTGAATGGGAAGGTCTTATTCTACACACAGTGGAGACAGGCTGAATGGGAAGGTCTTATTCTACACACAGTGGAGACAGGCTGAATGGGAAGGTCATATTCTTACACACAGTGGAGACAGGCTAAATGGGAAGGTCTTATTCTACACACAGTGGAGACAGGCTGAATGGGAAGGTCTTATTCTACACACAGTGGAGACAGGCTGAATGGGAAAGTCTTATTCTACACACAGTGGAGACAGGCTGAATGGGAAGGTCTTATTCTACACACAGTGGAGACAGGCTGAATGGGAAGGTCTTATTCTACACACAGTGGAGACAGGCTGAATGGGAAGGTCTTATTCTTACACTGACAAAAGCTGCTGCCTCAGCAAAGGAGCAAAGGAAGAAGGCTGTCATGTGGTCCTGCTCTTGTTGACTAAAATGACAGTTCAACAGTTCAGTTAAGGTTCAACTGAGAGCTCTGGTGAGTAAGATTTCCAATGTATTACATTATCATATTATTATTATTATTATTATTATTATTATTATTATTATTACATAAAGCAAATAAACTTGAAACGAAATGCCTTTCTTTTGGTTATTTCTTACCAATTTGAGAGATGGCTTTGAGTTTCCATGCTTATGTCAGCATTATACCTGCAGTCTTTAGGTGTTCCAGAAGGTGTTTTAGTGCATGGAAGTGGTGTTCCTGTTGGAATGACCCATAACCTCTGACCTCTGACACGCCACCAGACTTCTATCTGACCTCAGCATCAGAAATAAACATTTGACACACAAAAAGACTGAAACAACTGCAACTAAACACATCTGGGACTTCCTGCTCCTCCTCCAGCTCTCCTCAGACTTAAACACTTTATCCCCACGCATGGCGAGAGACACACACGGCGAGGAGGGAAACCATTTCCTGTTAGTTTCTAGCCCAAAGCTAAACTGGCACATGATCCGGACCGCTTTGTCGAACCCGCCCGGATGTGACCGCTCCGAGGGTAGTCGTAAGAAGGAGGCCGTAAAATGAAAAAAATAGTTCCCTTCCTTCCCACACATGGAAGCGTTTTTCCGACGACCCACAAGGGCTTCAAAAGGCAAACCATGGCATTCAACAATACTGATTGAAACAGTCAAACGCGTCTTCTCTCAGCACAGTGAGGGATCTCAACATCCCACCAATCATTAACATTCTTGGAGGAACACTCCGTTAGCTCCAGTCTTTTATCACTGGCTAATTAAAAACATGCTTCAGACTACAGTCAGCAGAGATACTTAATTCTTACCCCTTAGCTTAATTGGACACAATTTAAGTCATTAAGGTGGTATTAATAGACAGAACAGAAAGAAGAAGTGAGGTAGAACAGAGGCTGAATTATACCCCTCCTTTTATAGCCCCCATAACCCTCCTCCCTAACTCTGAAGTTGACCTCTTCACCCCTTCATGTGGATCTATAGCCAGCTAGCTAGCGCTCACAGGCAGTCCATAGAGAGGGCTGGGGTTAAGGGGGGACATAGACGTCCCAGACCCCATTATTAGACTTCTGTCCAGGGGCCAGGGGTGAAGTATGAGGCATCCACCCTCACCCGACAGTTTGCACCGGTTGAGTAGACGACTGTTTGACCGTGGACGTGGGCTGGGGGGACCTGTGCCCAGGCCTGTCTATAGCTGGGGGTCGCATTGTGAACAACAGGAGAGGTCAGAGGCCATCACAGCTGAGCGAGAGAGAGACATTCACAGTGCTTAGTATTAACTGCCTTCTTTATGTTTGGAAGCAACCTGACTAGTCTCTCATAACAGACATTTAGCTTAAATTGTAACATACCTTAAATGTCAACACAAATGCAACTCAAATTGAGTAGCAAGATTTGGTTGTGGGTTCCGAGATCACAGAATAATGTAATATTACCATTAAGTGTCCTGGGACTGCAAACTAAATGCACAGCTTTAACAGTGTCTAGGCTAAGCTATGTGAGAAATGGAAAAACAGGACACCAGCCTCTATTTATCACCTCACAGATTACAGATCTCATTCCCCCTGGCCTGCCACATGGCTTATTGTTAGACACAAGACCTACACCAGGCCTGTACTATTTCTACGTCCCAAATGGCACCATATTCCCTATATAGTGCACTACTTTTGACCAGGGTCCATAGGGCTTTGGTCAAAAGTAGTGCACTATGTAGGGAATAGGGTGCCATTTGGGTAGTAAACTATGTCTGTCCTGTTCTTTCAGCGTATGTTATTGTTGGAAACGTTACTACTGAGGTTACTTATGACATCTAAACGATTTCAATCAACTTTATGTCCCTCCCTCCCTCCCTCCCTCCCTCCCTCCCTCCCTCCCTCCCTCCCTCCCTCCCTCCCTCCCTCCCTCCCTCCTGCCTGCCTGCCTGCCTGCCTGCCTGCCTGCCTGCCTGCCTCCCTCCCTCCCTCCCTCCCTCCCTCCCTCCCTCCCTGCCTGCCTGCCTGCCTGCCTCCCTCCCTCCCTCCCAGAACAGTCAGAACAGGAAGACAGTGTAAGCGCATCAAACATAACCTTGGCTCTTTGAACTCTTCTCTCTCTTCTTCTCTTTAGGAGCTGCCATGGAGGTTGTTGCAGGGCAAATATTGTGGCCCTGAGGTTTGCTCTGCTAGGTATGTCCCCCTCAGTTAGCCTAGCGTCAATATTGACCCAACTGTAGGTTAGCTACGTTAGCCTCCAGCCCACTTTCAACTGTGACGTATAGTCACTTCCACCAGATGACAACAGATAGGTCTACTCACAACATGGGGATAAACACTAGTTAGCACCCAAAGGAAGATATGTGGGATAGAATAGGATAGGATAGAATAGTATATATAGAATACGATAGAATAGAATATGATAGTATAGAATAGAATAGAATAGATATTTACAACATGGGGATACCCACCTCTAGCACCCAAAAGAAGATGCACATCTGCAATGCGATGATTCATTTCCTACATAAATGATCAACTGAAAGGCAAGACTTTTGCTCCACAGCAGATGTTAGAGAGCCCTGAAGGGCTCTGGAGAATTCACAGAGAGAGAGAGATCCTACACAGGCTTTTCACTGTCTGTCAACTAGTTTGAAAGGGGAGGTAGGGAGGAAATAGACTGTAGCATCTCTCTCCCGGATCTGCTGCCACCCTCAATGGTAACATAATCTATGATTGAGGAGAAAATGACCAGTAACATAAAGAAAGTGTGAAAGAAAGCTCATCATCTGTGCAGTGAGAGAGAGAGAGAGAGAGAGAGAGAGAGAGAACTCACAACACAGTGCTTGCCTATGCCAGCAGGAGGATGTAGGACCATGCCCTCATGCAAGACATTATGATGACAACGTCAGAAAGACCAAGGAGCTGATCGTGGACTACAGGAAACGGGGGGCGAGCACGCCCACATCCACAGGGCTGCAGTGGATTTGATTTTTTTCTCTATGCACACTCACAGGACTCTACACACTCACACACACTGACACTCCAACACACACACACACACACACTTAATTTGCTTACACTCACATACATGCACGCACACCCGCTGCTGCTACTCTGTTTATTATATATCCTGATGCCTACACTACTGGTCAAAAGTTTTAGAATACCTACTCATTCAAGGGTTTTTCTTTATTTGTACTATTTTCTACATTGTATAATAATAGTGAAGACATCAAAACTATGAAATAATACATATGGAATCATGTAGTAACCAAAAAAGTGTTAAACAAATCAAAATATATTTTATATTTGAGATTCTTCAAATAGCCACCCTTTGCCTTGATGACAGCTTTGCACACTCTTGGCATTCTCTCAACCAGCTTCATGAGGTAGTCACCTGGAAGGTGTGCCTTCTTAAAAGTTAATTTGTGGAATTTATTTCCTTCTTAATGCGTTTGAGCCAATCACTTGTGTTGTGACAAGGTAGGGGGGGGTATACAGAAGATAGCCCTATTTGGTAAAAGACCAAGTCCATATTATGGCAAGAACAGCTCAAATAAGCAAAGAGAACTGACAGTCCATCATTACTTTAAGACATGAAGGTCAGTCAATACGGAAGATTTCAAGAACTTTGAAAGTTTCTTCAAGTGCAGTAGCAAAAATTCATCAAGCGCTATGATGCAACTTGCTCTCATGAGGACCGCCACAGGAATGGAAGATCCAGAGTTACTTCTGCTGCAGAGGATAAGTTCATTAGAGTTACCAGCCTCAGAAATTGCAGCCCAAATAAATGCTTCACATAATTCAAGTAACAGACACATCTCAACATCAACTGTTCAGAGGAGACTGTGTGAATCAGCCCTTCATGGTCGAATTGCTGCAAAGAAACCACTACTAAAGGACACCAATAATAAGAAGAGACTTGCTTGGGCCAAGAAACACGAGCAATGGACATTAGACCGGTGGAATTTTGTCCTTTGGTCTGGAGTCCAAATCTGAGATTTTTGTTCCAACCGCCGTGTCTTTGTGAGACGCAGTGTGGGTGAACGGATGATCTCCGCATGTGTATTTCCCACCGTAATGCATGGAGGAGGAGGTGTTATGGTGTGGGGGTGCTTTGCTGGTGACACTCTCTGTGATTTATTTAGAATTCAAGGCACACTTAACCAGCATGGCTACCACAGCATTCTGCAGCGATACGCCATCCCATCTGGTTTGGGGTTAATGGGACTATCATTTGTTTTTCAACAGGACAATGACCCAAAACACCTCCAGGCTGTGTAAGGGCTATTTGACCAAGAAGGAGAGTGATGGAGTGCTGCATCAGATGACCTGGCCTCCATAATCCCCCGACCTCAACCAAATTGAGATGGTTTGGGATGAGTCGGACTGCAGAGTGAAGGAAAAGCAGCCAACAAGTGCTCAGCATGTGGGAACTCCTTCAAGACTGTTGGAAAAGCATTCCAGGTGAAGCTGGTTGAGAGAATGCCAAGAGTGTGCAAAGCTGTCATCAAGGCAAAGGGTGGCTATTTGAAGAATCTCAAATATAAAATATATTTTGTTTAACACTTTTTTGGTTACTACATGATTCCATGTGTCATTTCATAGTTTTGATGTCTTCACTATTACTCTACAATGTAGAAAATAGTACAAATAAAGAAAAACCCTTGAATGAGTAGGTGTTCTAAAACGTTTGACCGGTAGGGTAGTCACCTTACTCCTCTACATATCTACCTCTATCTCCAGTGTGCCTGCACATTGTAAATATGGTATTGAACTGACCCTGTAAACAGCTTATTTTTTAAAATTATTGTTATTTATATATTTTTTTACAGCTTATTTATTACTTTATCATGTTCTTCTTATTTCTTATTTGTATTTGTTGTGCGTTCTTGTTCTACGTTGTGTTGTTTTTAGTATTACATTGTTATTGATTACTGCATTGTTGGGTTTAGAGCTTGGAAGAAATACATTTCACTGTACTTGTGCACGTGACATTAAAACTTGAAACTTGAGTTAGGGACAGTTTCTGTCTTTGTAGCGTTCCTCTTCTCTCGTGCCTAAGAGAGAACCTCTGCTTCGTCATTACTGTTTGTTAATGCTGCTAACCACGCAACACGTATCAGTGAACAACACCTCCGGACTGTAATCTAATTCACTCCTCACTGCAGTGTGTGTGTGTGTGTGTGTGTGTGTGTGTGTGTGTGTGTGTGTGTGTGTGTGTGTGTGTGTGTGTGTGTGTGTGTGTGTGTGTGTGTGTGTGTGTGTGTGTGTGTGTGTGTGTGTGTGTGTGTAATTCAGAGGTTCACATGGAGCATGGAGAATGAGGTCAAGTGGTTTTTTATGTATTATACAGGCAGGCGTTAGTCTTCTGGTGCTGGAGGCTACACACACACACACACACACACACACACACACAAATACACACACACACACACACACAAATACACACACACACACACAGTGAAGTCTACTCATCTCTGTAATCTTCTTATTTTCAGAGCCATTCAGAATCACTGAATATCATTCCAATTCCATTCAATGCTTCATCATAATCCATAAATAATGCATCTATGTAACCAGATCATCACCATGAGTTGCCATGTCAGCCATTCAGGACACTTCATCAGTTACATAGTAGTAACACTTCCTTTAGGGCTATATGCAAAATAAAAGTTCCCAACACCCAAATTACAGATAAAATCACTTACTGTCCACCATAGCCTTTAGGACAAATCCCAGGAAACACCTTTGCTGCAGGATGTATAAACCCCACGCCCAGTAGAGTCCATTTTTAAATACCTGACCTTTTCCGCATCATCAATTCTCGCTGTCTGACCAATACCGACAATGACAACAGACCAGGGGCTGGGCTACAGGGCGGCAGGTCTGGAATGAGAAACACAGGAAGGACCGGAGAAGGGGCAAAGTGTATTGCATACTTCCAGCCAGACAGCCAGGGAGCTAGGGAGCTAGGGGGCCAGGTAGCCAGGGGCCAGAGAGCCAGGGGGGCAGGGGCCAGACAGCCAGGGGGCAGGGAGCCAGGGGGCCAGACAGCCAGGGCTAGTCTGGATCTGGGTCTGAGAGGGGGGAAACAGACCATCCTATGGGGCTAGTCTGGATCTGGGTCTGAGAGGGGGAAAACAAACCATCCTATGGGGCTAGTATGGATCTGGGTCTGAGAGGGGGAAAACAGACCCTCCTATGGGGCTGGTCTGGATCTGGGTCTGGGTCAGGTCGGGTGAGACCAACTTTCCAGAACCACAAGGCAGGCGGGGTAATAGGTGTAGATAGAACTGTGAATGACATGTTCTGTGCAAAACTCTGACCACAAAGGAGCAGGGAGTTTGCACATGTCCCATGGCTGTGATACAGTTTTATTTCATAGCTGGTCATCTTGAGTCTGCATGGGGGAAATCATTCAGTATGTGTGTGTGCCGACGTAATAACTTTCATCATCGTGGTGGTCTGAAGGTTTTACCCACCATTACGTTGTGTGTGTGGTTACAGCAACACAGATGATCTGGTAAGGCATTAAAATATGGTGTGTGTGTGTGTGTGTGTGATAATAGCAGCACAGATCTGTTAGGGCATAAAACTCCAGCGTCTGTGCCAACTCTGTTTCCCCCCACATCATCCTGCAACTCCTAATAAACAAAGTTGCGCCTGGAAGCGCTAAATGCTTAGCATGTGGATTCAATGTGGGGCGCAGGCCGCCCAGACAGGCAGACCAGACAGGCCGCCCAGACAGGCAGACCAGACAGGCCGCCCAGACAGGCAGACCAGACAGGCAGCACAGACAGGCAGACCAAACAGGCAGACCAGACAGGCCGCCCAGACAGGCAGACCAGACAGGCAGACCAGACAGGCAGACCAAACAGGCAGACCAAACAGGCAGACCAGACAGGCAGCACAGACAGGCAGCCCAGACAGGCAGCCCAGACAGAGAGACCAGACAGGCAGACCAGACAGGCAGCACAGACAGGCAGCCCAGACAGACAGACCAGACAGGCAGCACCGACAGGCAGCCCAGACAGGCAGCCCAGACAGACAGCCCAGACAGACAGCCCAGACAGGCAGCACAGACAGGCAGCCCAGACAGACAGACCAGACAGGCAGACCAGACAGGCAGCACAGACAGGCAGACGAAACAGGCAGCACAGACAGGCAGCACAGACAGGCAGCACAGACAGGCAGCACAGACAGGCAGCCCAGAAAGGCAGACCAGACAGGCAGACCAGACACATGGAGGCCTCAGCATCAGCATGTTGGAGTTGAAAGTTGAAACTTTGATGCAAGCAAAGCAAACATAAAGTTATGATTAATCTCCTACTGGAGTCATCAGAGTAGTAATTACATTTTACATTTTAGTCATTTAGCAGACGCTCTTATCCAGAGCGACTTACAGTTTGTGAATACATATCTTTTTTATACTGGCCCCCCGTGGGAATCGAACCCACAACCCTGGCGTTGCAAACGCCATGCTCTATCAACTGAGCTACATCCCTGCCGGCCATTCCCTCCCCTACCCTGGACGACGCTGGTCCAATTGTGCGCCGCCCCATGGGTCTCCCGGTCACGGCCAACTACGACAGAGCCTGGATAATAATGTATGTAATGTATGTACTGTTGAAGCTATGATTCAACTCCTATGTCAGAGCTAGTGTATGTACAGTAACCCCACACTGTAGCTCCACTGAAGAAGCACAGCAATATACATGGAGTGAGTCTGCAAGTGACGGTGTGTGTAGGGACCACCAGTGTCGAGCACAAACTGTTTATGGGCTCTGCAGTCACTCTGCCATGGTTTGACTGCCACCACCAACTCTCCCTAGTCTGGCCATGAAAAAGGGGGTTATTCCAAACACTCTCTTCTCTCTCTCTCTCTCTCTCTCTCTCTCTCTCTCTCTCTCTCTCTCTCTCTCTCTCTCTCTCTCTCTCTCTCTCTCTCTCTCTCTCTCTCTCTCCTCTCTCTCTCTCTCTCTCTCTCTCTCTCTCTCTCTCTCTCTCTCTCTCTCTCTCTCTCTCTCTCTCTCTCTCTCTCTCTCTCTCTCTCTCTCTCTCTCTCTCTCTCTCTCTCTCTCTCTCTCTCTCTCTCTCTCTCTCTCTCTCTCTCAGCCCATGCGGCAGGTAGGCAGCGAGCTGGGCTGGGCCACACACACACACATACTATGTCTGTCTGTCTGGGGATAAAAGCCTGTCAGCCCAGTGCCAGAGTATTTGGCTTGAGAGCGATTTAAACGGACGCGAGGGTGATTTATTCAGCCCTGCACAAACACAGCTCTGTGTACATTTCACTGTTAGGAGTATTAAATCAACAGAGGAAACATACACACGCACACTGGCACCGGGGCTTACATTTCTGCTCATTCATACTTGGCTAGGGTCTGCCGCACACACACACACTCACACACAAACAAACACACACACACAACTTGCACACACACACCGCTGGGCGTCTGCCACACACGTGTGCACACACAGACGTCGACGTGTCTGACTGTATATGTCTAAGATTAGACACCTCTAGCTGATGACATACTAATGCACTGGCACACCACAGCACTAATGTTATGGAACCAGTCTCTTTCACTGGATGAGTTGCGTAGCCTGGTTCCAGATCTGTTTGTGCTCTATAGCCAACTCCTATTTGCATTGACAACGACATTAGGAGTTATACTGCGCAAACAGATCTGGGACCAGGCTAATAGTAAAGACCATAGGAGTTGGCCATAGGCCCATAACGTACAAACAGATCTGGGACCAGCCTAATTTAATGTAACTTGAGGCGTTCGTATGAGAATAAGCAGGCAGGGTTATCAACTACACAGTCCTGATCCTGTGAGGATTTAACAATACACTGCTGAGTTGGCCATGGTGCATCTGCACACTGTTTCCAAGATCAAGTTCAAGAGAATTTATAACAAACCAAAGCTTTTTTTTTCCCTTCTCAGACTACATGCTTCATATTAGAGAAGAAAAAATGTTGATTCAGATAAATCTTTCAAAATGACACATCCAAACATTACTGGACGTTTGGACCGGTTCCAGAAACCTTTTCTTTGGCTGCTTCTCAGATCTTCTAATCTTTTCTCCATAAGTAACGGGATATTCACAACAAAGGATTTTCACCCTCTACAAAACATTGTAAGCAAGCCTGGTTTCTTTAGATTTCATTCCTCCTACAATGCCTTGGCTAGTATATCATCTAAACAGCTAAATGAACACTGCTGTTCAGTGTCAAATCAAATCAAATCAAATTGTATTTGTCACATGCTTCGTAGATAACAGGTGTAGACTAACAGTGAAATGCTTACTTACGGGTCCTTTTCCAACTATGCAGAGTTAAAGATAAAAAATGTAATACAAAATGGAAATAGTTACATGAGGAATAAATACACAGTGAATAATGAATAACAATAACAAGTACAAATAACATGGCTATATACAGGAAGTACCAGTACTGAGTCGATGTGCAGGGATATGAGGAAATTGAGGTAGCTATGTACATATAGGTAGGGGTAAAGTGACTAGGTAACAGGATAGATAATAGACAGTAGCCAACACCATCGTTAAGTTTGCCGACAACACAACAGTGGTAGGCCTGATCACCGACAACGATGAGACAGCCTATAGGGAGGAGGTCAGAGCCCTGGCTGTGTGGTGCCAGGATAACAACCTCACCAACAAACTATCATGGTCCAAACACACCAAGACAGTCGTGAAGAGGGCATGACGAAGCCTATTCCCCTCAGGAGACTGAAAATATTTGGCATGGGTCCTCAGATCCTCAAAAAGTTCTACAGCTGCACCATCGAGAGCATCCTGACTGGTTGCATCACCGCCTGGTATGGCTACTGCTCGGCCTACAGAGGGTAGTGCGTACAGCCCAGTACATCACTGGGGCCAAGCTTCCTGCCATCCAGGACCTCTACACCAGGTGGTGTCAGAGGTAGGGCCTAGAAATTGTCAATGACTCCAGCCACCCTAGTCATAGACTGTTCTCTCTGGTACCGCACGGCAAGCGGTACCGGAGTGCCAAGACTAGGTCCAAAAGGCTTCTTAACAGCTTCTACCCCCAAGCCATAAAACTCCTGAACAGCTAATCATGGCTACCCGGACTATTTGCATTGCCACCCCACCCCACCCCATCCCTACCCCCTCTTTTACACTGCTGCTACTCTGTTTTCAGCCTCCTGAAGGGGAAGAGGCGTTGTCGGGCCCTCTTCACGACTGTTGGTGTGTCCTTAGTGATGTGGATGCCGAGGAACTTGAAGCTCCACTGCTCCACTACAGCCCCGTCGATGTGGATGGGGGCGTACTCGGCCCTCCGTTTCCTGTAGTCCACGATAAGCTCCTTTTTCTTACTGATGTTAAGGGAGACGTTGTAGTTCTGGCACCACACTGCCAGGTCTCTGACCTCCTCCCAATAGAGTACCACAGTAGGAGTCATCATTTCCATAAAACCTAGTGGTCAAACAGGGAAATAGATCCAATCGTTTTTCTACCATTCATTTTTCCCATAGGGGATTTTAGCAACACTTAAAATAAGGGCTGTGTTTCGTGTAGGCTTACCCTTGCGTGACGTTTCGATAACAGTGTAAATCTCTCTCGGACAAGATGACCTCTATCAATATATTCGCCTGTATTTACCCCCAACAAATGAAATGCTAATTAGCTGCTAATGTGGCTATCATAAAGAACAACAAATGCCATTATGATCTGGACGAGAATGCCGAATCGAGGCAAAGGTAAGAATCTCTGGAATAACTATCTAATGTTAGCTAAATGTAGTAATTAATTAATTGTCTACATTTCTTTAAATTGACCTGTTAGCAAAGCTGCCAGCTAGAGATGACGTGCAGGAACTTGCAGGGATTTGTAGTCTTACATGATGTCTACTTTGATGCTAGTTAGCATTTTCGAATGTGAGAGTAAATAGAGCCGAATATATTGATAAACGTGACCTTGTCCGAGAGAGATTTACATGGTTATCAAAACATCATGCCAGGGTAAGCCTACACAAAACACAGCCCTTATTTTAAGTGATTCTAAAATCCCCTATGGGCAAAATGAATGGTGGAAAAACGATTGGAACCATTTCCCTGTTTGACTGCTAGGTTTTTGGGTATTATGACACCTCCACTGTGGGGCTCTATAGGCTGCCTCATCGTCTTCGGTGATCAGTCCTACCACCGTCGTGTCGTCAGCAAACTTGATGGTGGTATTGGAGTCATGCACGGCCACGCAGTCGTGGGTGAACAGGGAATACAGGAGAGGACTAAGCACACTCCCAGGAGGGGCCCCCGTGTTGATGGTCAACATGGTGGATGTGTTGTTGCCTACCCTCACCGCCTGTAGGAGGCCCGTCAGGAAGTCCAGGATCCAGCTGCAGAGAGAGGTATTCAGTCCCAGGGACCTTAGCTTAGTGATGAGCTTCAAGGGCACTATGGTGTTGAACGCTGAGCTGTAGTAAATGAACAGCATTCTCACATAGGTGTTCCATTTGTGGGAAAGGGCAGTGTGGAGTGCAAAGGAGATTGCGTCATCTGTGGATCTGTTGGGGCACTACGCGAATTGGAGTGGGTCCAGGGTGTCTGGGATGATGGTGTTGATGTGAGCCATGACCAGTCTTTCAAAGCTTTTCACGGCTACAGATTTGAGTGCTACAGGGTGAAAGTCATTTAGACAGGTTACGTTGGCGTTCCTGGGCACAGGGACTATGGTGGTCTGCTTGAAACATGTAGCTATTACAGACTGGGTCAGGGAGAGGTTGAAAATGTCAGTGGTCAGCGCATTTGTTCTGGTAATCCGTCTGGCCCTGCGGCCTTGTGAATGTTAACCTTTTTAAAGGTCTTACTCACATCGGCTACGGAAAGCGTGATCACACAGTGGTCCAGAACAGCTAGTGCTCTCACACATGGTTCAGTGTTGCTTCCCTCGAAGCGAGCATAGAAGGCATTTAGCTCGTCTGGTAGGCTCGTGTCACTGGGCAGCTCGTGGCTAGGTTTCCCTTTGCAAATTGTGATAGTTTGCAAGCCCTGCCACATCTGACGAGCATCAGAGCCGGTGTAGCAGGATTCGATCTTAGTCCTGTATTGATGCTTTGCCTGTTTGATTGTTTCTTATAAGCGTCCAGGTTAGTGTCGCGCTCCTTGAAAGGGGCAACTCTAGCCTTTAGATCAGTGCAGATGTTGCCTGTAATCCATGACTTCTGATTGGGATATGTACGTACGGTCACTGTGTGGAAGACGTTGTCGATGCACTTATTAATGAAGCCGGTGACTGATGTGGTAAAATCCTCAATGCCATCGGTTTAATCCCGGAACATATTCCAGTCTGTGCTAGCAAAACAGTCCTGTAGCTTAGCATTCGCTTCATCGGACTACTTCTGAATTGAGTGTGTCACTGGTACTGCCTGTTTGAGTTTTTGCTTGTAAGCAGGAATCAGGAGGATAGAATTAAGGTCAGATTTGCCAATGGAGGGCAAGCTTTGTATGCGTCTCTGTGTGTGGAGTAAAGGTGATCTAGAGTTTTTCCCCTCTAGTTTCACAGGTGACAGAAATGAGGTCAAACAGATTTCAGTTTTCCTGCATTAAAATCACTGGCCAATAGGAGCGCTGCCTCTGGATGAGCATTTTCTTGTTGTAGGGCTATAGAGACGTGCTTGTGAGGAAATATATATAATACTTCATATAAAAGCAACTTTGAATAATGGGAAACACAGGAAATTACAGAAAATCACAGACTTTGGTATATGTTTCATATGCTTAGATATATTCATTATTTATGCTGATGAAGCATATTGAGCACATAAACATTATCCCTTTTGGATTATCATCAAGTATCATTTTTTAAAACATTTTTAGTCATTTAGCAGACACTCTTATCCAGAGCGACTTACAGTTAGTGAGTGCATACATGTTTTTTTTGTTTTTCTTCATACTGGTCCCCCGTGGGAAACGAACCCACAACCCTGGCGTTGCAAACGCCATGCTCTACCAACTGAGCTACACGGGACTACCATTATACCATTTGCCTTATGAAGATATGCGATAAATCACCTAGATATGATCTACCTTTAGATAGTTATGCCATAATGAGCTGACCAAAAAGCTGCCAACCAAAGCAGTGAGTGACTGATCTAGCCACTAGGTGACACCACTAGCATTGATTTCTACTCTGAGCTTTCCCTGCCATATTTCCCCAAGAAACACACACACAGACACACACACACACTTGGACACAGGACACGTAGCTACACACACATAGCAAGCCATAGTGTTTCAAACACAAATGTTTCTGCTCTCAGATTCAATAATAACTTTCACATGAACGGGATGACACTAACTCAACCCCAAATGGATTGTACACAATCACTGCCTGACCAAGTGTCCAAAAAAGACAGAATGACAGAAGAGAGAGAGAGAGAGAGAGAGAGAGAGAGAGAGAGAGAGAGAGAGAGAGAGAGAGAGAGAGAGAGAGAGAGAGAGAGAGAGAGAGAGAGAGAGAGAGAGAGAGAGAGAGAGAGAGAGAGAGAGAGAGAGAGAGAGAGAGAGAGAGAGAGAGAGAGAGAGAGAGAGAGAGAGAGAGAGAAAAGGCTAAGCTAGCTATGCTTTTCTTTCCCCCACGCAGCCCCCCATCTGTGGCCACAGTGTGTGTGTGTCCTGCTCTCCCTCCATCTGACTGATACTGAGCCTAGAGCATACCACAGAGCTCACTACACTACAAGGCTCCAGAAAGAGAGCATGTTGATGTTGACTGTCCCCTGTTGGGAGCAAATATTATTTGATGAGAACTTTGGTAAATATAACATCAACTGCCATGTGTTGGTGCCTTTGGCTATCATAAAATATTGAGGTGAGTGTGTGCGTGTGTGTGCGCACGCATGCGTGTCAGCATTCCCTATTGGGATTATAATAATTGTGAGAATCTCTTCAAAAAGGTGTGTGAATTCAATCAAGCAGATTATGAAGCAGTCGTTTGAACTGTATGAGCAGTGAGCACAGGTGCTTAGTCTCACTGAGAGAGGTCAGTTAACAGTATATCCATCAAGAATCTTAAACACACGAGACGACACTCTCCCTTCACCCGTCGGCGGCTCTCTCTGAGTAAGGGATGGGACCGCGCAGGGAGAGACGGACAGACAGCGCAGCAGCGGCGGCCACAGTCACAGTTCTCAGCGCCGACCAGTTGTCACCAAAGTGACAGGCAGCAGCTGAGAACATACATCTGGAACCCAGGGAGCCTCCACACTTCGAAGTTCGACACATACACCCACTATATTTTAGACCATATTGCTTCAAGTATTGAAGTTAGGGTTTTTTCCACAAGACCACCACTGACAAGGAAATTAGCCTATTTGTGATCTTATCGGAAGGTTAGGCTAGCTAGGCTTTGTTAATTTCCCATTTAGGCTAGGCTATTTCATTTCTGAAAAGCGTTCATAATAATTTACAGATCATGGGGATTCTGAAAACATGATGTGTATCGTAGGCCTATCTGATATGTAACATATAAAGCCCCCTCTCAGACCTTTGCAAAAAAAATGCCGACATGTTTTCTGAGTCAACAGCAGGGCATTTAAATATGAGAGAGAGCCTCTGATCGAAAATGTACTTTTCTAGATGAAAAAATAGCACAAAGCTTATTGTGAACAGTAGCCTAATAAAGTGAATAATTCACTTTTAATATAGCCTGCTCATGATAAATAATGTCATGAAATAAAACAAATTTCACAGGGCAGCTCAACTCAGGCTCATAAAAGTTAAACGAAATTGCAATAGAAACATGTTTCCATTCAGCTATAGGCTATCATTTGATATTTGATACACTGATACAAGGACGCAACATAAATGGTATCCTTACCCACAAAGAGTTCAGTCGTGGTAAACAAAGAATCCAGAACTAATATTCCTTGACCTGTAGAAACGATTCAAGTTACGTCGCATTGGCATAGGATGAAATGTCCAGAAAGCTCACCGCTGTCCCGCAGACTTGTCCTGAACTGCGCGGTTAGATTCGTCCAAATGTCGGCGACTGCATGTTGTAGGCAAAACGAATGAACTAGGGAGACTACTTTGTAAAGTTAATCTATGACTGTCACAGCGTCTCCGGATAAATTCACTAGCGCCCGGTTCGTAATAATGGGCTCAACTCGAGCCACACGCAAATGCATTAGCTTTGCTCTTTGCCTATTGGCTTAAACAAGCAACCCCCACCAATCCTCGAGAGAGACCGGTGGACATTCTTAGTAGTTTCGAAAACGTTCACGATTTTTGCCGCGAGTTTCACTCCTGCTTCCATTTCTACTGGGACTGCTCCAGAGAAAGTGTTTAATACTGTATCATAGATGTTAACAAAGTGAGTCATTGATTGAGCTATAGCCTGTACATTTGGATAACATCGAAAGCTTGTGCAGAGGATGCAAGATACATTTTTTGTTTTATTTCAATTGCCTCAGCCCAGCCACATAATGGATTTTGAACATTTATGAAATCTCATGAAAAATCATTAAATGGCCTGCAATTAATAATGTCTCTAGGCTCTCTCTCTCTCTCTCTCTCTCTCTCTCTCTCTCTCTCTCTCTCTCTCTCTCTCTCTCTCTCTCTCTCTCTCTCTCTCTCTCTCTCTCTTTCTCTCAATTCAATTCAATTTAAGGGCTTTATTGGCATGGGAAACGTATGTTAACATTGCCAAAGCAAGTGAAGTAGATAGTAAACAAAAGTGAAATAAACAATAAATATTAACAGTAAACATTACACTCAGAAGTTTCAAAAGAATTAAGACATTTCAAATGTCATATTATGTATATATGCAGTGTTTTAACAATGTGCAAATAGTTAAAGTACAAATGGGAAAATAAATAAACATAAATATGGGTTGTATTTACAATAGTGTTTGTTCATCACTGGTTGCCCTTTTCTTGTGGCAACAGGTCACAAATATTGCTGCTGTGATGGCACACTGTGGTTTTTCACCCAGTAGATAAGGGATTTTATCAAAATTGGGTTTGTTTTAGAATTCTTTGTGGATCTCTGTTATCTGAGGGAAATATGTGTCTCTAATATGGTCATACATTTGGCAGGATGTTAGGAAGTGCAGCTCAGTTTCCACCTCATTTTGTGGGCAGTGTGCACATAGCCTGTCTTCTCTTGAGAGCCAGGTCTGCCTACAGCGGCCTTTCTCAATAGCAAGGCTATGCTCACTGAGTCTGTACATAGTCAAAGCTTTCCTTAAGTTTGGGTCAGTCACAGTGGTCAGGTATTCTGCCACTGTGTACTCTCTGTTTAGGGCCAAATAGCATTCTAGTTTGCTCTTTTTTTTTGTTAATTCTTTCCAATGTGTCAAGTAATTCTCTTTTTGTTTTCTCATGATTTGGTTGGGTCTAATTGTGTTGTTGTTGTTGTTGTCCTGGGACTTTGTGGGGTCTGTTTGTGTTTGTGAACAGAGCCCCAGGACCAGCTTACTTAGGGGACTCTTCTCCAAGTTCATCTCTCTGTAGGTGATGGCTTTGTTATGGAAAGTTTGGGAATCGCTTACTTTTAAGTGGTTATAGAATTTAACAGCTCTTTTCTGGATTTTGATAATTAGCGGGTATCGGCCTAATTCTGCTTTGCATGCATTATTTGGTGTTTTTCGTTGTACAACTGAGGATATTTTTGCAGAATTCTGCATGCAGTCTCAATTTGGTGTTTGTCCCATTTTGTGAATTCTTGGTTGGTGAGCGGACCCCAGACCTCACAACCATCTGTTTTGGAACACCATTATTTTTGTCTTACTGAGATTTACTGTCAGGGCCCAGGTCTGACAGAATCTGTGCAGAATATCCAGGTGCTGCTGTAGGCTCTCCTTGGTTGGGGACAGAAGCACCAGATCATCAGCAAACAGTAGACATTTGACTTCAGATTCTAGTAGGGTGAGGCCGGTGTCACGATCGTCGGTAAGAGAGGAGGACCAAGGCGCAGCGTTGAATGCGAACATATTTATTATAGGTGATGCACGATCAAAACAACAAAAACGATAACGTGACAGTCAACGGTCTAACACAAACCAACTAGAACAAGATCCCACAACCACTGTGGGCAAACAGCTTGTTTAAATGTGGTTCCCAATCAGAGACAACCAGCCACAGCTGACACTCGTTGCCTCTGATTGAGAACCACACTGGCCAACATAGAAATGGAACACATAGAATACAAATGAAACCCACACCCTGGCTCAACATACAAGTGTCCCCAGAGCCAGGGCGTGACAGTACCCCCCCCTAAAGGCGTGGACTCCGACCGCGCCAACTAAATACCACAGGGGAGGGACCGGGTGGGCACTCCGCCTTGGCGGCGGATCCGGCTCCGGGCCTGATCCCCGCTCCCTCTCCAACCCCCCAAAGTACCCCTGGTCCGGTCTGGCCCCGCTGGCCGGAGCTGGACTGCACACTGATGGAGCGGATTGCTCTAGCTCCGGCGTAACACATCTGACCGGTGCCGGACCAGGCACCAGTGGAACAGGCACGGGCCGTGCCAGACTGACGACGCCCACCACTGGCTTGGTGTGGAGAACAGGCACGGGCCGTGCTGGACTGGCGATGCACACCACTGGCTTGGTGTGAGGAGCAGGAGCGGGCCGAACCGGGCTGGCGACGCGCACCATTGGCTTGGTGCGGGAAGCAGGAGCGGGCCGGACCGGGCTGACGATGCGCACCCCTGGCTTGGTGCGTGGAGCAGGAACGGACCGGACCGGGCTGACGATGCGCACCCCTGGCTTGGTGCGTGGAGCAGGAACGGGCTGGACCGGGCTGACGACTCGCACCCCTGGCTTGGTGCGAGTGGCAGGAACAGGCCGGACCGGGCTGGCGACGCGCACCATAGGCTTGGTGCGGGGAGCAGGAACAGGCCGGGCCGGGCTGGCGAAGCGCACCATAGGCTTGGTGCGGGGAGCAGGAACAGGCCGGGCCGAGCTGGCGACGCGCACCATTGGCCTGGTGCGGGGAGCAGGAACAGGACGGGCCGGGCTGGCGATGCGCACCATTGGCTTGGTGCGGGGAGCAGGAACGGGCCGGACCGGGCTGGAGACTCGCACCATTGGCCTGGTGCGGTGAGCAGGAACAGGCCGGACCGTACTGGGGACACACACCACTGGCCCTACGCAGGGATCTGGAACGGGCCAGACCGGACTGGTAACACACCCCAGTACCTCTCGCCGTGCCTCTACACCTTCCATCCCCTCTTCGACCAGTGGCCCCCGTAACCTGGCGGCCTCCTCTGCCAACCCGCTGGGCCGCTCTGTCGCGGTCTCCTGCTGGCCCGTCGTCCACGGCGTTAGCCCCCCCCTAAAAATTTTATGGGCTTCACTCCTACCCGTGGACCAGGTCTCCATACTTCTCGCCAGCCTTTCGCCCTTCTGCTTCCACGTCAAGCCCCCCTCTTCCTCACCCGGCTTGACCCAGTCGAGGAGGCGCTGGATATCCGCTAGGGATTTCCCTGGCGATGGCTCCTGGACCCGCTGCTTGGTCCAGTTCTGGTGGGATCTTCTGTCACGATCGTCGGTAAGAGAGGAGGACCAAGGCGCAGCGTTGAATGCGAACATATTTATTATAGGTGATGCACGATCAAAACAACAAAAACGATAACGTGACAGTCAACGGTCTAACACAAACCAACTAGAACAAGATCCCACAACCACTGTGGGCAAACAGCTTGTTTAAATGTGGTTCCCAATCAGAGACAACCAGCCACAGCTGACACTCGTTGCCTCTGATTGAGAACCACACTGGCCAACATAGAAATGGAACACATAGAATACAAATGAAACCCACACCCTGGCTCAACATACAAGTGTCCCCAGAGCCAGGGCGTGACAGCCGGGTGCTGCAGACTGTTCTAGTGCCCTCGCCAATTTGTTGATATATATGTTGAAGAGGGTGGGGTTTAAGCTGCATCCCTGTCTCACCCCACGGCCCTGTGGGAAAAAATGTGTGTGTTCTTTGCCAATTTTAACCGCACACTTTTTGTTTGTGTACATGGATTTTATAATGTCGTATGTTTTTCCCCCAACCCCACTTTCCATCAATTTGTATAGCAGACCCTCATGCCAAATTGAGTCAAAAGCTTTTTTGAAATCAACAAGGCATGAGAAAACTTTGCCTTTGTTTTTGTTTGTTTGTTTGTCAATTAGGGTGTGCAGGGTGAATACGTGGTCTGTCGTACGGTAATTTGGTAAAAAGCCAATTTGACATTTGCTCAGTACATTGTTTTCACTGAGGAAATGAACTAGTCTGCTGTTAATGATAATGCAGAGGATTTTCCCAAGGTTGCTGTTGACGCATATCCCACGGTAGTTATTGGGGTCAAATTTGTCTCCACTTTTGTGGATTGGGGTGATCAGTCCTTGGTTCCAAATATTGGGGAAGATGCCAGAGCTAAGGATGATGTTAAAGAGTTTAAGTGTAGACAATTGGAATTTGTGGTCTGTATATTTTATCATTTCACTGAGGATACCATCAACACCACAGGCCTTTTTATGTTGGAGGGTTTGTATTTTGTCCTGTAGTTCATTCAATGTAATTGGAGAATCCAGTGGGTTCTGGTAGTCTTTAATTCTAAGATTTGCATTGTCTCTCTCTCTCTCTCTCTCTCTCTCTCTCTCTCTCTCTGCCCTTCCTGTTCCAGAATTCTCCCCCAGTCCAATCCTAGTGACACACATCACCCACACTCCCTCCTCCATCATAAGAGCGTTATCGGAGGTGATAGAAACCAGATCACTTTCACAGCCCTATTGGTTCCTGTTACCACCAAAGAAGAATAAGCTACACTATTCGTAATGTTTCCTACACACAGGGAATGTAACAGTATCCCCTATTTACAGTCAATGAAAGGTAAACCAACAGTGCCCTCAGAAAGTATTCACACCCCTTGACTTTTTCCACATTTTGTTGTGTTACAGTCTGAATTTAAAACGGATTAGATTGAGATTGTTTTTGTCACTGGCCTACACACAATTCCCCATATTGTCAAAGTGTAATTATGTATTTTGAAATTGTAACACATTCATTAAAAATGAAAAGCTTAAATGTCTTGAGTCAATAACTATTCAAACTCTTTGTTATGGCAAGCCTAAATAAGTTCAGGAGTAAAAATGTACTTAACAAGTCACATAATAAGTTGCATGAACTCACTCTGTGTGGAATAATAATAGTGTTTAAGATGATTTTTGAATGACTATCTCATCTCTGTAGCCCTCACATACAATTAACTGTTAGGTCCCTCAGTCGAGCAGAGAATTTCAAACACAGATTCAACCACAAAGACCAGGGAGGATTTCTAATGCCTTGCAAAGAAGGGTATACGGGTAAAAAAAAAAAAAGTTGACATTGAATATCCCTTTGAGCATGAAGTTATTAATTACCCTTTGGATGGTTTTACACCTAGTCACTATAAAGATACAGGCATCCTTCCAAACTCAATTGCCGAAGAGGAAGGAAATCGCTCAGGGATTTCACCATGAGGTCAATGCTGATTTTAAAACAGTTTCAGAGTTTAATGGCTGGGATAGGAGAAAACTGTAGTTACTCCACAATACTAACCTAATTGACGGAGTGAACATAAGAAAGCCTATACAGAATAAAAATATTCCAAAACATGAATCCTATTTGCAACAAGACACTAAAGTAATACTGCAAAAATGTGGCAAAGCAATTAACTTTTTGTCCTGAAAAAAAGTGTTATGTTTGGGGAAAATCCAATAAAACACAATACTGAGTACCACTCTCCATATTTTCAAGCAGAGTGGCGGCTGCATCATGTTATGGGTATGCTTGTAATTGTTAAGGACTGGGGAGTTTTTCAGGTAAAAAAATTAATGGAATGGAGCTAAGCACAGGCAAAATCCTAGAGGAAAACCTGGTACAGTCTGCTTTCCACCAGACACTGGGAGATGAATTCACCTTTCAGCAATACAATAACCTAAAACACAATGCCAAATCTACACTGGAGTTGCGTACCAAGAAGACAGTAAATGTTCCTGAGTGGCGGAGTTACAGTTTTGACTTAAATCTACTTGAAAATCTATGGCAAGACCTGAAATGGTTGTCTAGCAATGATCAACAACCAATTTGACCGAATTAAAATGAATTTTGAAAAGAATAATGCGCAAATGTTGCACAATCTAGGTGTGGAAAGCTCTTAGAGACTTACCCAGAAAGACTCACAACTATAAACGATGCCAAAGGTGCTTATAGAAAGTATTGACTCAGGGGTGTGAATACTTATGTAAATTAGATATTTATGTATTTCATTTTCAATACGTTTAGGGTATGAATACTTTCTGAAGGCACTGAATATGCACACACTGAAAAAGGGCCATCGCTCAACTCTCTGTTATTGGATTTGTCAAATGCCTCTGGTTGATTGAAGTTTTAAAGTATTTTTATTTATTTTATTTAACCTTTATTTAACTAGCCAAGTTAGTTAAGAACAAATTCTTATTTACAATGAAGGCCTACCAAAAGGCAAAAGACCTCTTGCGGGGACGGGGGCTGGGATAAAAAAAAGTTATAAATAAAATACAGTATAGGACAAATCACACATCACGACAAGAGAGACACCACAACACTACATAAAGAGAGACCTAAGACAACAACATAGCATGGCAGCAACACATGACAACACAGCATGGTAGCAACACAACATGACAACAACATGGTAGCAACACAACATGGCAGCAGCACAACATGGTAGCAGCACAAGACATGGTACAAACATCATTGGGCACAGACAACAGCACAAAGGGCAAGAAGGTAGAGACAACAATACATCACGCGAAGCAGCCACAACTGTCAGTAAGAGTGTCCATGATTGAGTCTTTGAACGAAGAGATGGAGATAAAACTGTCCAGTTTGACTGTTTTTTGCAGCTTGTTCCAGTCGCTAGCTGCAGTGAACTGAAAAGAAGAGCGACCCAGGGATGTATGTGCTTTGGGGACCTTTAACCTCTTAAGGATTGGACCCTTTTTATCAATTTTCACCTAAAATGACATACCCAGATCTAACTGCCTGTAGCTCAGGACCTGAAGCAAGGATATGCATATTCTTGATACCATTTGGAAGGAAACACTTTGAAGTTTGTGTGTGTGTGCAAAGTTTCAGATTGATCCAGTGAAGCATTGCAATACTGGACTATTTTGTATCAAGTCAACCCAAATGTGCCGAATTGGTCAATTGATACATTTTCAAGTATATAACTATAGAGAACATACAAAAATGATATGGTAATACAAAATGTACGTTTATACACTCCCAGTAATGTCACACATGATGGATCATTAGCTTATACACTAACTTTCACACATCTAGATGGCCGGGCGGGGTGGGTGTGGAGCCAGAGACAGCAGGGGTTCAAACTGTAGAACCCAGTTCCTACATTTGAATATAAAAATTGATTTTATTAAACAAAAGTATGCTACATTTTATCTCTGGGATCCTTAGGATGACAAATCAGATCATGATTACTGAATGTAAGTACATTATTTACCTTCAGAGGTGAATGTATCAAACCAGTTGCCCTGATAAGTTCTTTGTTGTTGTGCACTCTCCTCAAACAATAGTATGGTATTTTTTCACTGTAAATAGCTACTGTAAATTGGACAGTGCAGTTAGATTAACAATAATTTAAGCTTTCTGCCCATATGAGACATGTCTATGTCCTGGAAAGTCTGCCATTACTTACAACAGTCATGCTAATCACATTAGCGCACATTAGCTCAACCGTCCCGTATACGGGACACCGATCCCGTAGAAGTTAACAGAATGTGATTGGCAGTTGTATGTGGTGGATGAGGGCTGCAGTAGGTAGCTCAGATTTGGGGGAGTGAGGACTAAGAGGGTTTTATAAATAAGCATCAACCAGTGGGTTGATATTACCATCCACAAATCAACCTGTCAAGCATACAATACCAATATCCTTTAGCAAGCTATCCAATGTGTCCTTGAACAGTATAGGGCTTCAAAAGGCTGACTGTTTCTGAGACATATAGAGAAAAGCATAGGTACAATATGTTATGATTGATTGTTATCACTTAGCATGGACCAAAACAACTGGAGCAAGTCTGACAAGACTCCAAAACAACCCCCTAAAGGTCAAAGATGAGGTCAGTATTGATGTCTTTGGGACCACATCAGTTTTACAAAGCTTTAAGCTACATGAGTAATATAAATGTGACAAATGGATCATTCTGATTGGATGACCTTTGACCCCTAACATTGGAATAAGGAGCTCGGTCATTGGTTGACCCAGGTCATGGCCCACTGATCGCCATGTCTCCGCCCGCGTGAAAGCATTATAAGTGGGACCAGGTTCTGCAAGCCAAAACCTGTCAATCAATCTCCACACAGACAGAGAGAGAGGTGGGAGTGCACTCCTCTGACAGATTTCATTTGGTCCAGATGGAAGTAAAGCCTACTTTTCCTTGGCATTGCACTTCAATGAAATATATTTTCATTTCTGTTCCCCTGTAAAACAGCGAGACATACTAAGAGTTACAACCATGTTCAAAGTATTTGAGTGTGCTGGGAAGTAAACAAAAAAAAAACAGCAGAACTATTTCCACATTACAGTATCTTGACGTTAAGAAACGGTTCAGTTCAACCAGTGAGTGTTGTAAATGAGCTACACAGAGCCATTTAACGGTCAGTGTAGGTTGGTCATGCTGTCTCCTCAAAAGACACTGAAGCAGATAGCACACCACCCTCTGCAACTGGATCCTGGACTTCCTGACGGGCCGCCCCTAGGTGGTAAAGGTAGGTAATAACACATCTGCCACGCTGATCCTCAACACGGGGGCCCCTCAGGGGTACATGTTCAGTTCCCTCCTGTACTCCCTGTTCACCCATGACTGCATGGCCAGGCACGACTCCAACACCATCATTAAGTTTGCCGACGACACAACAGTGATAGGCCTGATCACTGACAACCATGAGACAGCCTATAGGGAGGAGGTCAGAGACCTGGCCGTGTGGTGCCAGGATAACAACCTCTCCCTCAACGTGATCAAGACAAAGGAGATGATTGTGGACTACAGGAAAAAAAAGAGGACTGAGCACACCCCCATTTATTAAAAATAAAAAACAGAAATACCTTACTTACATTAGTATTCAGACCCTTTGCTAGTGGAAGTGAAAACATCTAAGAGCAACAACTGCTCAGCCAAGAAGAGCCACATAAGCTCACAGAATGGGACCGCTAAGCGCTGAAGCTCGTAGCGCTTAAAGATCATCTGTCCTGGGTTGCAACACTCACTACCGAGTTCCAAACTGCCTCTGGAAGCAATGTCAGCACAAGAACTGTTCGTCAGAAGCTTCATGAAATGGGTTTCCATGGCCAAACAACCGCACACAAGCCTAAGATCACCATGCGCAATGCCAAGTGTCGGCTGGGGTGGTGTAAAGCTCGCCACCATTGGACTCTGGAGCACTGGAAATGCGTTCTCTGGAGTGATGAATCATGCTTCACCATCAAAATAGAAATACCTTACTTATAGTAGTATTCAGACCTTTTGCTATGAGACTTGAAATTGAGCTCAGGTGCTTCCTGTTTCCATTGATCATCCTTGATTGGAGTCCAACTGTGGTAAATTCAATTGATTGGACATGATTTGGAAAGGCACACACCTGTCTATATAAGGCCCCACTGTTGACAGTGCATGTCAGAGCAAAAACCAAGCCATGAGGTCGAAGGAATTGTCCGTACAACTCTGACACAGGATTGTGTCGAGGCACAGATCTAGGGAAGGGTACCAAGTAATTTCTGCAGCATTGAAGGACACAGTGGCCTCTATCATTCTTAAATGGAAGAAGTTTTGAATCACCAAGACTCTTCCTAGAGCTGGCCGCCCGGCCAAACTGAGCAATCAGGGGCAACGAGGGCACGACAAAGCCTATTCCCCCTCAGGGGAACTCTACCCACATGTACATATTACCTCAATTACCTCGACTAACCGGTGCCCCTGCACATTGACTCTGTACCGGTACCCCCTGTATATAGCCTCGTTACTGTTATTTTACTGCTGATCTTTAATTATTTTTCATTTGTATTTTTTTGTTATCTATTTTTTACTTAACACTTATTTTTCATAAAACTTCATTGTTGGTTAAGGGCTTGTAAGTAAGCATTTCGCTGTAAGGTCTACACCTGTTGTATTCGGCACATGTGGCAAATAAAATATGATTTGATTTGATTTGAAGGGCCTTGGTCAGGGAGGTGACCAATAACCCAATGGTCACTCTGACAGAGCTCCAGAGTTCCTCTGTGGAGATGGGAGAACCTTCCAGAAGGACAACCATCTCTGCAGCACTCCACCAATCAGGCCTTTATGGTAAAGTAGCCAGACGGAAGCCACTCCTCAGTAAAAGGCACATGACAGCCCGCTTGGAGTTTGCCACAAGGCACTTAAAGGACTCTCAGACCATGACAAGCAAGATTCTCTTGTCTGATAAAACCAAGATTGAACTCTTTGGCCTGAATGCCAAGCGTCACGTCTGGAGGAAACCTGGCACCATCCCTACGGTGAAGCATGGTGGTGGCAGCATCATGCTGTGGGGATGTTTTTCAGCGGCAGGGACTGGGAGATTAGTCAGGATCGAGGGAAAGATGAACGGAGCAAAGTACAGAGAGATCCTTGATGAAAACCTGCTGCAGAGAGCTCAGGACCTCAGACTGGGGCGAAGGTTCACCTTCCAACAGGACAACGACCCTAAGAACACAGCCAAGACAACGCAGGAGTGGCTTCGGGACAAGTCTCTGAATGTCCTTGAGTGGCCCAGCCAGAGCACGGACTTGAACCTGATCGAACATCTCTGGAGAGACTGAAAATAGCTGTGCAGCGATACTCCCCATCCAACCTGACAGAGCTTGAGAGGATCTGCAAAAAAGACTGGGAGAAACTCCCCAAATACAGGTATGCCAAGCTTGTAGCGTCATACCCAGAATAATCGAGACTCTAATCGCTGCCAAAGGTACTTCAAGAAAGTACTGAGTAAAGGGTCTGAATACTTATGTAAATGTAATATTTTAGTTTTGTATTTTTAATACATTTGCAAACATTTAGAATAACTTGTTTTTGCTTTGTTATTATTGGGTATCGTGTGCAGATTGATGAAGGGGAAAAAAACAATTTAATCAATTTTAGAATAAGGCTGTAACTTAACAAAATGTGGAAAAAGTAAAGGGGTCTGAATACTTTCCGAGTGCACTGTACAAGCTAAGTAATTGACTTGATCAGTGAGCGGACAGCACTTTTTAGATTCATCATTTGATTTGACGAAAAAACCCTTTCCAATACAGCTGTGTATTATGTTTGCCAGGGTTTGTGAACAGAAGGGAATGCTTTCGTTGTGCTAAATCTTTCATCTTTTTAACAAGATTGGGAGCCTAGGGCGCCCCCAGCAGAGATGACTCTCGCTCTCTCTCTCTCTCTCCAGCAAAACTGGTCTAATTATATGATGTTTATTAATTAGTAGGAAGATAGTTTTCCTCAAGAATATGTTCCTATTGGAGCTCCGTGCCTCAGACACAAGCCCTCAATAAGCACTTTGTGTCTTTGATACCTTCCCTTGAAGCAAAGAGCTATTAAGCTTTCTCTCTCTCTGTTTCCATTATTTATTGAGAGAAAGCTTCCGGTGTGAGTCCAGCTGCGACAATAGCTGAGCTTCAGCATGCCCTAAAGTCTTCAACAATGGATTTATTCTGGCCCCAGATACAATGCTGGTGGGAATGAAACATTCAGCAACACAGAATCCCCCCTCTGCATACATATTTTATAGACATGATGTAAACTATATTATACAGGTATATTGCATACCCTAGCAATAAACAGATGAGCAAGCTGTTACTGCACACTGGGATTGTGGTTGTTTTGACCTAGACATTACATTTGGTTAAGGTTTGTTAGGAATGTCCACATTCTAGTCTTCTTCTTCTTCTTCTTCTTCTTCTTCTTCTTCTTCTTCTTCTTCTTCTTCTTCTTCTTCTTCTTCTTCTTCTTCTTCTTCTTCTTCTTCTTCTTCTTCTTCTTCTTCTTCTTCTTCTTCTTCTTCTTCTTCTTCTTCTTCTTCTTCTTCTTCTATCTGACAGTACAGTAGATGAGAACACTACACACGTGGTTGTGGTTGTGCCACTGGTTGCTGGGTCTAGGTGAGGTTATTTGCTGTGGTGTTAGTATGGTCTTTAACCACTGGCTTCTCACCATCTGCTCTCTTTGATTTGGAGGCTGTATGTTGACTCTGTCTCTGTACCTGTGGTCCTTGTGTCAACTCATTTCGTCAAGATGGTGTGTTTCATTCATTTTATTGTATTGGCATGGTTTCGCTTACTCTCGCAAGCCAATTTGTGACATCAATACAAACATTGTCAAATTTAGAATATTCATTCTGTCATTGTTTGTCTAACGAAATGTCTCGAAATAATTAGAATGTAGCTAACCTTTTTGAGACATTACGTTCTCTAAATGGGAGGCTGATCTGTAATTACACCCGAGACATTACAGTGAGAGAAGTTGTGTTCTGTTCTGGTACATTGCTCACCGGATGCAGAATCTGCATTACGATTCTACATCCGAACATAATTGAGGGGCTTCTTCTTCCAAAGAGAACGATCCTGTTGCTTCATGAGTTTAATGTTTACACAGGAAATCTCTTGTACTGACAAAGGCAGGATGACAAACAAACAAGTGACCAGAGCTGAGGCTGAGGCTAAGGCTGAGGCGGGGCAGCCTGGGCCAAACAGCTGGATGTCTCCAGTCTCTCCAGTCCACCAGTCACCTGGCTTCTCTCCATACTTCAAACACTGGTCTGACCAATTAGAACCCACTGCCCCGAGTCAAAGCCCCAAAAGGCCTGCAGGGCTTTCAGCTTTTAGCCAGTTGACTGACTGGGTTTGTTGTTGGGTTGGAAAGCTTGTCACACAGAATGACAAATGGGATCACATTACTAAAACAAACAGACTAATGCCGTGTCAGGAGATACAATGGGAGAAAAGTATTGATTGGTTTTCACTAAATTCTCCCAAAATAAACCCCATTAAGACAGCAGAGAAATAGACTTGGGTTTCTGGATGAACTACAATAACAATAGCCAAATTGGGTATTCTTCTTGGCCCTTCCGGTCCAACATAAGCACTGGTACATATGTGTGTACAAGGAAGTGCTTGGGCTACTCCCTAATTACATTATATATACAAAAGTATGTGGACACCCCTTCAAATTAGTGGATTCGGCTATTTCAGCCACACCTGTTGCTGTCTGTCCTCGGTTGCAACACTCACTACCGAGTTCCAAACTGCCTCTGGAAGCAATGTCAGCACAAGAACTGCTCGTCAGAAGCTTCATGAAATGGGTTTCCATGGCCGAACAGCCGCACACAAGCGTAAGATCACCATGCGCAATGCCAAGTGTCGGCTGGAGGGGTGTAAAGCTCGCCGCCATTGGACTCTGGAGCACTGGAAACACGTTCTCTGGAGTGATGAATCACACTTCACCATCTGGCAGTTTGACGGACGAATCTGGGTTTGCCGGATGCCAGGAGAACCTTACCTGCCCCGATGCATAGCACCAACTGTACAGTTTGGTGGAGGAGGAATAATGGTCTGGGGCTGTTTTTCATGGTTCGGGCTAGGACCCTTAGTTCCAGTGAAGGGAAATCTTAACACTATAGCATATAATAACATTCTAGACGATTCTGAGCTGCCAACTTTGTGGCAACAGTTTGGGGAAGGCCCTTTCCTGTTTCAGCATGATAATGACCCTGTGCACAAAGCGAGGTCCATACAGAAAAGGTTTGTCAAGATCGGTGTGGAACAACTTGACTGGCCTGCACAGAGCCCTGACCTCAACCCCATCCAACACCTTTGGGATCAATTGGAACTCCAACTGCGAGCCAGGCCTAATCCCCCAACATCAGTGCCCGATCTCACTAATGCTTGTGACTGAATGGAGGCAAGTCCCTGCAGCAATGTTCCAACATCTAGTGGAAAGCCTTCCCAGAAGAGTAGGCTGTTATAGCAGCAAAGGGGGGACCAACTCCGTATTAACGCACATGATTTTGGAATGAGATGTTCGACGAGCAGGTGTCCACATACTTTTAGTCATGGAGTGTATCTTTGCTCCTCACTAATTTGTATTTTGTATTTTTTTTATTTTACTAGGCAAGTCAGTTAAGAACACATTCTTATTTACAATGACGGCCTACACCGGCCAAACCCGGAGGACGCTGGTCCAATTGTGCACCGCCCTATGGGACTCCCAATCACGGCCGGTTGTGATACAGACTGGAATCGAACCAGGGGGTCTGTAGTGACGCCTCAAGCACTGAGATGCAGTGTCTTAGACCACTGCGCCACTCGGGAGCACCCAAAGGGCCAAATCGGAACATGGAGAGTCTTTGCCAGGGCAAAATAGTCAAATTATGACCAAATGATGATGAAATAATGTTTAGAAACTGTATGTGGTGCTGGAATGGCCACATTGGAGAATTTGCCCTTAACAGCATCTATTTCCTAATATGAGGAAAATATATAAACATTTTGCACATTCGATTCTACAGTTCCCCATGTTATCAGACACTTTCACAGATTCTATCAGTCAAACACACAGCGTTACTGTCACGATCGTTGGAGGAAGTGGACCAATGCGCAGCGTGATGAGTGAACATACTTTTATTTGATTCACCACACGAAACAAAACAACAAAACGATACGTGAAGTCCTAGGTAACAGACACAAACCATACACGTGACAGAAGATCCCACCATAACTGGACCAAGCAGCGTGTCCAGGAGCCAACGCCAGAGGTGAATCTAATGGATATCCACCTCGACTGGGTCAAGCAGCGTGTCCAGGAGCCAACGCCAGAGGTAACTCTAGCGGATATCCACCTCGACTGGGTCAAGCCGCGTGAGGAGGAGAGAGGTTGGACTTGGGAGCAGAGGCTGGAGAGTCTGGCGAGAGCCATGGAGGCCATAGCCACGGGGGAGAGACGAACCCAATATATTTTTAGGGGGGGGCTCACACCGTGGACGACGGGACTGCTGGAGGCAGATAAGGGGCGAGTTAGTGGACGAGGAGAGAAGGCCACCGGGTTACGGGAGCCATTGGCGAGTAGACGGAGGGAAAGTGTAGAGGCACGGCGAGAGGTACTGAGGTGTGTTGCCAGTCCGTTCCGGCCCGTTCCTGATCCCCGGGTAAGGCCAGTGGTGTGTGTTCCCAGTGCGGTCCGGCCTGTTCCTGTCCCTCGCACCAAGCCTGTGATGCGCGTCGCCAGCCCGGTCCGGCCTGTTCCTGCCTCTCGCACCAAGCCTATGGTACGCGTCGCCAGCCCGGTCCGGCCTGTACCTGCCTCTCGCACCAAGCCTGTGATGCGCGTCGCCAGCCCGGTCCGGCCTGTTCCTGCCTCTCGCACCAAGCCTATGGTGCGCGTCGCCAGCCCGGCCCGGCCTGTTCCTGCTCCCCGCACCAAGCCAATGGTGCGCGTCGCCAGCCCGGTCCGGCCTGTTCCTGCTCCCCGCACCAAGCCAATGGTGCGCGTCGCCAGCCCGGCCCGGCCTGTTCCTGCTCCCCGCACCAAGCCAATGGTGCGCGTCGCCAGCCCGGCCCGGCCTGTCCTGCTCCCCGCACCAAGCCTGTGGTGCGCGTCGTCAGCCCGGCCCGGCCTGTCCTGCTCCCCGCACCAAGCCTGTGGTGCGCATCGTCAGCCCGGTCCGGCCCGTTCCTGCTCCCCGCACCAAGCCAGGGGTGCGCGTCGTCAGCCTGGTCCGGCCCGTTCCTGCTCCCCGCACCAAGCCTGTGGTGCGCGTCGTCAGCCCGGTCCGGCCCGTTCCTGCTCCCCGCACCAAGCCTGTGGTGCGCGTCGTCAGTCCGGCACAGCCCGTGCCTGGGTCACCGGTGCCTGGTCAGGTACCGGTCAGCTGCTCCACATCGGAGCCTAAGCAATCCGCTCCACTGATGTCCAGTCCAGCTCCGGCCAGCGGGGCCAGACCGGACCAGGGGCGCTACGGGGGGATTGTTGGAGGATGGTGGTCAAGCCCGGAGCCGGAACCGCCTCCGAGGACGAATGCCCACCCGGCCCTCCCCTGTTCGGTTTATGTTTGGCGCGGTCGCAGTCCGCGCCTTTGGGGGGGGGGTACTGTCACGCCCTGGCTCTGGGACTCTGTTATGTTGAGCCAGGGTGTGTAGTTTCTATGTATTTGGGTTCTAGGTTCGTTATCTAGCTCATGTGTTTCTGTGTTGGCCGGGGTGGTTCTCAATCAGAGGCAACGAGTGTCAGCTGTTGCTTGTTGTCTCTGATTGGGAACCATACTTAGGCAGCCTGTTTTCCACAGTGTTTTGTGGGATCTTGTTCCGTGTATGGTTTGTGGACCAATGCGTATCGTTTTGTTGTTTTGTTTCGTGTGGTGAATCAAAATAAAGTATGTTCACTCATCACGCTGCGCATTGGTCCACTTCTATCAACGATCGTGACAGTTACACCCATCCAAAATCCATCCTAACCCAATAAAAAATGGTCAGAGGTGCTGCTACTCCAACCTCCAACATTAGCATATTCCCCTTTAATTTTCAGCCAGTTTCGGGGATTTCAGCCTTATAATATCTAACTCTCTGTGGGTGCTGTGGTAGACAACCTGGGACCTGGGGAGCGTGCCATGCTACTCCTAAACTCCCTCTCTCCCTCCCTGGCTGATATCACACAATGCTCCCCCTATCCCAGACCCAGGCCAGGTCGGAATGGCCCCCAGCCAGGGGAGGGGAGCGGGGGAGACTGGGGTGCTGGGGAAAGACAAATATGTGGTATATTACTCCAACAGAGAAATCTGTAGTCAGAACTGTCTACGTCTACTGCATGTCTGCTGCCATCAAACAGCGTTCTTTTTTTCTAATGGGCCATGTCAATGGGTTCAACACATTTTCCTGTTTCTTCTTCTTCTTCTTCTTCTTCTTCTTCTTCTTCTTCTTCTTCTTCTTCTTCTTCTTCTTCTTCTTCTTCTTCTTCTTCTTCTTCCTCTTCTTCTTCTTCTTCTTCTTCTTCTTCTTCTTCTTACTTTTAAAACGCTATTTTGTTTGTTTGCTTAGCACTTTCCCACTGGGCACACCACGTCGTGGAAATATGGGTAATATTTGGAGAGACATTGATCAATGAGATTTCAACCTTTATTCACCTACTCAAAAAGACAGCCAGAAGTTTGTGGAATTCCCAATATGTTATCACTATGCTTTCAACCATCTAAAAGCACAACCAAATTCCAATGGGAAAACAATGTCAGATATTTTATATTTATACAACAACGTAATGTGTTATCACTGTGCTTAGTCTAATAGCAGAACCAAATGACCTGGATGGCAGTTGAGATTACATTAAATGTACATAGTGCAAGTGATCAATGCTGTTTGAGATTCTGTGCAGATATTTATATTGTGAAGATCTCCTCAGACCTGCGACCTTTGCATGCTATCTTGAACATGCATGCTTTCTATGATTACATAATACGACTTTTATAGTTACAGTAACCTCAAAATGTGGCCATGGATGTGTTACTCATTTTAAAGTTGAATAAATACTGTTACATTAGTTTGTAAGATAGCCAACATATAATTTGTTAACTTGTCGACAAGTTAGTAGGATATTTACTGTATTGCAAAAGGGATATTGAATTGTGTTTTGTTGTCAACAAATTCCAATTTGTCTAAAAATGTATAATTGATATGTTGGATCTCCAGCTCAACCAAGAATCAAAGTTGCGGTCAGAGACCTACTTGAGCAGCACCGCCCCCTCAAGATTCTGAGCCTGCCTGGCAGGGTTGGTCCTACAAAGCCAGAGCCCACTGATGGGAGAGCATAATATACAAGGAAATTCTCAAAGCTGCTAATGAGAACATTGATGACCTTGTACCTAGCCGGTGGGGATTCCGGTGGGGTACCCCCACCCAGGTAGTGGCAGTGCTGGCAACACTGGCTGTAGTAACCCATTGGGAGGGGGTCACACTCGGACAATCAGAGAGGGGGCTTATCATTGTGGCCCAGGTTGCAAAAAATAATCAAAGGTCTGACTGCACGGAGATGCTTGGGAAAAATGGTTACAACAGGGGACCAGAGTGTTTGTGTCTCAGGTGAAGAGGGTGGATCTGATCTCCATCACCTAGGACTTGACATAGATTAAATAGATTAATCAAATCTCACATTGTTGTCAATTTTTGCTCAATCTTGCATGCTTTCTCAAACAGCTGTAACTATATATGCATTCGTATATGCATTAGTAAATCAGGTCCTTTCTTGAGTTGTGCTCTGGGATGTAACAACCGTTGAGCATCTGATTTGATGGTTGATTGTGGAGGAAAGGGGTTGAGTGTGTTAGAGTATGTGCATGTGTGTTTATCCCACATATGTTGCAAGGGGGGTAAGGATGTTAGGGAGAATATAGGATGAACCACAATAATTGTTTGCTAAAATAATAATTGCTTGTCAAAAATGTAATGTACAGTATATAATAATAATAAGGGGTGGAAATAAAAATTTAAGTCACCCTGGGAACCTACCAATGTAAAGTCCTTTAATCCACCTTAAAAAGAATGGTCAGAATGGTTTCACTGGTAATAACGCATCCATCAGGGGCAGAAGGTCAAATCAAATCAAATCAAATTTTATTGGTCACATGCGCCGAATACAACAGGTGCAGACATTACAGTGAAATGCTTACTTACAGCCCTTAACCAACAGTGCATTTATTTTAAACAAAAAAAGTAAGAATAAAATAACAACAAAAAAAAGTGTTGAGAAAAAAAGAGCAGAAGTAAAATAAAGTGACAGTAGGGAGGCTATATATACAGGGGGGTACCGTTGCAGAGTCAATGTGCGGGGGCACCGGCTAGTTGAGGTAGTTGAGGTAATATGTACATGTGGGTAGAGTTAAAGTGACTATGCATAAATACTTAACAGAGTAGCAGCAGCGTAAAAATGATGGGGTGGGGGGGGCAGTGCAAATAGTCCGGGTAGCCATGATTAGCTGTTCAGGAGTCTTATGGCTTGGGGGTAGAAGCTGTTGAGAAGTATTTTGGACCTAGACTTGGCACTCCGGTACCGCTTGCCGTGCGGTAGCAGAGAGAACAGTCTATGACTAGGGTGGCTGGAGTCTTTGACAATTTTGAGGGCCTTCCTCTGACACCGCCTGGTATAGAGGTCCTGGATGGCAGGAAGCTTTGCCCCAGTGATGTACTGGGCCGTACGCACTACCCTCTGTAGTGCCTTGCGGTCAGAGGCCAAGCAGTTGCCATACCAGGCGGTGATGCAACCAGTCAGGATGCTCTCGATGGTGCAGCTGTATAATTTTTTGAGGATCTGAGGACCCATGCCAAATCTTTTTAATCTCCTGAGGGGGAATAGGCTTTGTCGTGCCCTCTTCACGACTGTCTTGGTGTGTTTGGACCATGATAGTTCGTTGGTGATGTGGACACCAAGGAACTTGAAGCTCTCAACCTGTTCCACTACAGCCCCGTCGATGAGAATGGGGGCGTGCTCAGTCCTCTTTTTTTTCCTGTAGTCCACAATCATCTCCTTTGTCTTGGTCACGTTGAGGGAGAGGTTGTTGTCCTGGCACCACACGGCCAGATCTCTGACCTCCTCCCTATAGGCTGTCTCATCGTTGTCGGTGATCAGGCCTACCACTGTTGTGTCGTCGGCAAACTTAATGATGGTGTTGGAGTCATGCCTGGCCATGCAGTCATGGGTGAATAGAGAGTACAGGAGGGGACTGAGCACGCACCCCTGAGGGGCCCCCGTGTTGAGGATCAGTGTGGCAGATGTGTTGTTACCTACCCTTACCACCTGGGGGCGGCCCGTCAGGAAGTCCAGGATCCAGTTGCAGAGGGAGGTGTTTAGTCCCAGGATCCTTAGCTTAGTGATGAGCTTAGAGGGCATTATGGTGTTGAATGCTGAGCTGTAGTCAATGAATAGCATTCTCACGTAGGTGTTCCTCTTGTCCAGGTGGGAAAGGGCAGTGTGGAGTGCGATAGAGATTGCATCATCTGTGGATCTGTTGGGGCGGTATGCAAATTGGAGTGGGTCTAGGGTTTCTGGGATTATGCTGTTGATGTGAGCCATGACCAGTCTTTCAAAGCACTTCATGGCTACAGACGTCAGTGCTACGGGTCGGTAGTCATTTAGGCAGGTTATCTTAGAGTTCTTGGGCACGGGGACTATGGTGGTCTGCTTGAAACATGTTGGTATTACAGACTCAGTCAGGGACATGTTGAAAATGTCAGTGAAGACACTTGCCAGTTGGTCAGCACATGCTCGGAGTACACGTCCTGGTAATCCGTCTGGCCCTGCGGCCTTGTGAATGTTGACCTGCTTAAAAGTCTTACTCACATCGGCTACGGAGAGCGTGATCACATAGTCATCCGGAACAGCTGGTGCTCTCATGCATGCTTCAGTGTTGCTTGCCTCGAAGCGAGCATAGAAGTGGTTTAGCCTCGTCTGGTAGGCTTGTGTCACTGGGCAGCTCGCGGCTGTGCTTCCCTTTGTAGTCTGTAATAGTTTTCAAGCCCTGCCACATCCGACGAGCGTCAGAGCCAGTGTAGTATGATTCAATCTTAGACCTGTATTGACTCTTTGCCTGTTTGATGGTTCGTCGGAGGTCATAGCGGGATTTCTTATAAGCGTCCGGGTTAGAGTCCCGTTCCTTGAAAGCGGCAGCTCTACCCTTTAGCTCAGTGCGGATGTTTCCTGTAATCCATGGCTTCTGGTTGGGGTATGTACGTACGGTCACTGTGGGGACGACATCATCGATGCACTTATTGATGAAGCCAGTGACTGATGTGGTGTACTCCTCAATGCTGTCTGAAGAATCCCGGAATATGTTCCAGTCTGTGCTAGCAAAACAGTCCTGTAGCTTAGCATCTGCGTCATCTGACCACTTTTTTATTAACCGAATCACTGGTGCTTCCTGCTTCAGTTTTTGCTTATAAGCAGGAATCAGGAGAATAGAGTTATGGTCAGATTTGCCAAATGGAGGGCGAGGGAGAGCTTTGTATGCGTCTCTGTGTGTGGAGTAAAGGTGGTCTAGAGTTTTTTTCCCTCTGGTTGCACATTTAACATGCTGGTAGAAATTAGGTAGAACGGATTTAAGTTTCCCTGCATTAAAGTCCCCGGCCACTAGGAACGCTGCATCTGGATGAGCGT